>NW_028270142.1:9886173-10204483 GCF_037043375.1 Chiloscyllium plagiosum
TACTTCAAAAAATAAATGGTGAGACACATTTGTCAAAATGCTATCTTGATTCACCAAGTAGGAAGATTGATGCATGACTAAGGGATGTACAACTTGCTTTAGATTTGGTAATGACAACACTTTGAGGATACTTGAGAGTTGTAAGACCATGGAAAATAGCTGGAGTGAGTACTATTTTGTAAGTACTGATTTATTCACCAGTGAGATTCCTATGCTGTTGTGTAAACAGTCTTTCAAAAATAAACTTGACATAGAAAATGAAAAGGCAATTATTTTGGAAATCAGTAGATATAAAGTTTATCCAGCAAGGAATTCACTGCATCCCCTTGACAAAACATGATTTTTCCCATTGAGGCAAGCATTCAAGTCATCAGAAGCTAAGAGTAAGAGAGAAAATTAATTTTCTTGAGATTGCATAAACAATTGGCTCACCATGTTTGTTAGTGATTTAAAATCCTGATGCAAGTTGACATGGAATTAGAGGAGTGAATGAGATTTGTCAAAGCTATTAGGAAGAATTGTAAAAGGGATTGACGATCTGAAAAGTGGCTACAGAGAGCTAGGTTGGAAGCTGAAGAGCAGGACGAGTAGAGTAGTGATCTCAGGTTTGCTACTGGTGCCACGAGATAGTGAGGTGAGGAATAGTCAATGAGTGCAGCTTAACACGTGGCTGCAAGGCTGGTGCAGGAGGGAGGACTTCAGATACATAGACCATTGGGGTGCCTTCTGGACCTGTACAAGAAGGTTGCACTGAACTGAAGGGGCACAAATATCCTGGGTGGGAGATTTACTGGTGCGGTTCGGGAGGGTTTAAATCGGTTTGGCAGGGGGGTGGAAATCAGAGCTATACATCTGAGAGGGACTTAGTTGTAGATGGAACAGGGACAGGATGTAGTGAATCTATCAGAAAGGTTTTTCATGTGATGAAACACAGGGATTGGTTAAAGTGTGTCTGCTTTAACACAAGGAGTATTAGAAATAAGAGTGATGAACTTAGAGCATGGATCAGTGCTTGGGACTATGATGCTGTGGCCACAACGGGAATATGGGTTTCACAGGGGCAGGAATGGTTGCTAGATGTTCCAGGGTTTAGAACGTTTAAAAAGAACAGGGAGGGTGGAAAAAGAAGGAGAGGATGTAGCATTGCTAATTAGAGAGTGCATCACAGCTACAGAAACAAAGGTTGTAAAGGAAGGTTTGTCTACTGAGTCAGAATGGGTGGAAGGTAGGAACAGCAAAGGAGCAGCCACCTCATTGGGGGTTTTCTACAGAACCCCCTAATAGCAGTAGAGAGATTGAAGAACTCATAGGCCAGCAGATTTTGGTAAAATGCAGATGTAGCAGGGTTGTTGTTATGGGTGACTTCAACTTTCCCAATATTGACTGGAACTCCTTAGTGCAGATGGTTTGGCTGGAGCCATTTTTGTCAGGTGAATTCAGGAGGGTTTCCTTACTCAATATGTAGACAGGCCGACGAGGGCCATTTTGGATTTGGTGCTCGGCAATGAGCCAGGACAGGTGTCAGATCTCGCAGTGGGAGAAACTGTGGTGACAGTGACCACAACTGTCTCACATTTACCATAGGGAAAGGAGTGTTACCATGGGAAGATATTTAATTGGGGAAAAGGAAATTATGACGCTATCAGACAGGAGTTGGAAAGTACAGATTGAGAGCAATTGTTCCACAGTAAGGGCACAACAAACATATCGAGACTGTTTAAGGGGCAGTTGTTGCGAGTGATGCACAAATTTGTTCCGCTGAGACAGGCAAGAAGTGGTAAGGTTAAGGAACGTTGGATGACGAGTACAGAGGAGCTTCTCATCAAAAGGAAGAAAGCAGCTTACATAGGGTGGAGGAAGCAAGGATCTAGCACAGTGTTACAGGATTACAGGCTTGTAGAAAGGAGCTTAAAAATGGACTGAGGAGAGTCAGGAGGGGGCACGAAAAAGGCTTGCAGGAAGGATTAGGGAGAACCCAAAGGCATTTTACTCATACGTTTGGAATAAGAGAATGATCAGGGTGAAGGTAGGGCCGATCAGGGATAACATAGGGAACTTGTGCGTGGAGTCTGAGCAGATAGGGGAAGCCATCAATTAGTTTTTTTGCTTTGGTTTTCACTAAAGAAAGGGACCTTGTTGTGAATGAGAATTTTGAGGAGCTTGAAAATAGGCTTGAACAGATCAAGATTGATGAAATTGATGTGCTGGAAATTTTGGCAAACATTAAGATTGATAAGTCCCCAGGGCCAGACCAGATTTATCCTAGGCTGCTCTGGGAAGGGAGAAAGGAATTTGCTAAGCTGCTGGTGAAGATCTTTGCTTCCTCCCTCTCCACGGGAGTCGTACCAGAGGATTGGAGGGAGGTGAATGTTGTTCCTCTTTTCAAGAAGGGTAATAGGGAAATCCCTGGCAATTACAGACCAGTCAGTCTTAGGTCTGTGGTCAGCAAGGTTTTGGAAATAATTCTGAGGGATAGGATTTATGACTATTTGGAAAAGCATAGCACGATTAAAGGCAGTCAGCATGGCTTTGTGAGGAGCAGGTCATGCCTCACAAATCTTATTGAGTTCTATGAAGAGGTGATGTGACAGGTCGACGAAGGCCGAGCAGGGGATATGGTGTATATGGACTTCAGTGAGGCATTTCATAAGGTTCCCCATGGTACGCTTATCCATAAAGTCAGGAGGTATGGGATACAGGGAGATTTGGCTGTCTGGATTCAGAATTGGTTGGCTGACAGAAGGCAGAGAGTGGTTGTAGATGGAAAGTATTCTGCCTGGAGTCAGTGTTGAGTGGTGTCCCGCAGGGCTCTGTTCTTGGGCCTCTGCTCTTTGTAGTTTTTATAAATGATTTGGATGAGGAGGTTGAGAGGTGAGTTAGTAAGTTTGCTGACGGCACAAAGGTTGGAGGTACTACTGATAGTATCAAAGGCTGTTGCAGGCTGTAGCGCGACATAGACAGCATGCAGAGCTGGACTGAGAAATGGCAGATAGAGATCAACCTCGATAAATGCAAAATGATGCATTTTGGAAGGTTGAACTTGAATGCTGAATATCGGATTCAGGACAGGATTCTTGGCAGTGTGAAGGAACAGAGGGATCTTGATGTTCAAGTTCATAGAGCCTTCAAAGTTGCCACCCAAGTGGATAGGGTTGTTAATGGACAATAGACAATAGGGGCAGAAGTTGGCCATTCTGCCTTTCGAGCCTGCACCACCATTCATTATGATCATGACTGATCATCCTCAATCAGTATCCTGTTCCTGCCTTATCCCCATAATCCTTGATTCCACTATCCTTAAGAGCTCTATCCAACTCTTTCTCAATAGCCAGAATGTCTTTCTTCGAATTTGGAGACCAAAACTGCGCACAGTATTCCAGGTGCGATCTCACCAGGGCCCTGTACAGCTGCAGAAGGACCTCTTTGCTTCTATACTCAATTCCTCTTGTTATGAAGGCCAGCATGCTACTAGCTTTCTGCCTGCTGTACCTGCATGCTTGCTATCATTGACTGATGTACAAGAACACCTAGATCTCGTTGTACTGCCCCTTTACCTAACTTGAGTCCATCTAGGTAGTAATCTGCCTTCCTGTTCTTGCCACCAAAGTGAATAACCACACATTTATTCACATAAAACTGCATCTGCCAAGCATCCGTCCACTCCCCTAGCCTGTCCAGGTCACTCTGTATTCTCCTAACATCCTCCTCACATTTCACCTTGCCACCCAGCTTTGTGTCATCAGCAAATTTGCTAACATTACTTTTAATACCTTCATCTATATCATTAATGTACATTGTAAAAAGCTGCAGTCCCAGCACTGATCCCTGCGGCACACCACTGGTCGCCACCTGCCATTCAGAAAGGGAGCCGTTTATCACTAGTCTTTGTTTCCTGCCAGTCAACCAATTTTTAATTTATGTCAGTATTTTGCCTCTAATACCATGTGCCATAATTTTGCTCACTAACCTCCTATGTGGGACTTTGTCAAAGACTTTCTGAAAGTCCAGGTATACTACATCCACTGGATCTCCCTTGTCCATCTTCAGAGTTACATCCTCAAAAAATTCCAGAAGATTAGTCAAGCATGATTTCCCTTTCATAAATCCATGCTGACTCTGACCTATCCTGTTACTGCTATCCAGACGTGTCGTAATTTCATCCTTTATAATTGACTCCAGCATTTTTTCCACCACTGAGGTCAGACTAACTGGTCTATAATTCTCTGTTTTCTCTCTCCCTCCTTTCTTAAAAAATGCGATAACATTAGCCACCCTCCAATCCGCAGGAACTGATCCTGAATCTATGGAACATTGGAAAATGATCACCAATGCATCCACGATTTCATCCACATCCGCATCCACATAAGAAAGCATATGGTATTTTGGCTTTCATTAACGGGGGATCACACTTGGAATATTGTGTCCAGTCTGGTTGCCCTATTGTAGGAAAGATACGGAGGCTATGGAGAGGGTGCAAAGAAGGTTTCCCAGGATGCTGCCTGGTCTGAAGGACTTGTCTTATGAAGAGAGCTTGACTAAGCTCGGACTTTTCTATCTGGAGAGGAGGAGGAAGAGAGGTGACCTGATCGAGGTATATAAAGTAATGAGATAAATGAATAGAGTCAATAGCCAGAGAATTTTCCCCAGGGCAAGATTGACTGGCACGAGGTGTCATAGTTTTAAGGTGTTAGGAGGAAGGTACAGGGGAGATGTCAGAAGTAGGTTCTTTACACAGAGAGTTGTGAATGCATGGAATGCATTGCCAGTGGTGGTAGTGGAAGCAGAGTCATTAGGGGCGTTTAAGCGACTGCTGGGCATGCACATGGACAGAAGTGAATTCAGGGGTGCATAGGTTAGGTTATTTTATTTTAGGTTAGAAATAATCTTCAGCACAACATCGTGGGCCGAAGGCTCTTGTTCTGTGCTGTGCTTTTTTATGTTCTATGCTCTATTCACTTCTGTGAAGAGTAAGAGGACATCCAACGTTAATATTCAAAATCCTAAAGTATTTGAACAAAAAATCATTCCATTGGTAAAAGAGGTAGGTCAGAAGGAGGTAGATGGAGCAGAAATAGAAGCAGCCAGTTACCTAGGCAGACCTTTGCAGGTGCAGGTAGACCTCCTGTGGAGCAGGGAGCAAGACCAAGTGGCAGAAATGGGCATACTCTCCTGGCCTCCACTCTCATAGGCAATATGGTGATGTAATAGCACATGCTCAGTCATTTCCTTTGGCCTTCCCTGTCATTGCCAGATAACAATTACAACTATGCTTGTGTTACCTATGCAACTCAATATTATGTAGAATTCCTCCTGTTCCCCATGGTTGGTACTCTTCTCAGTGACTCTTTTGTGTCTTAAAGAAATAGATGTTCATTATAAACTATGTATGAATTCTTTAAGTGCCATTCATTGCTTGTCTACCATAACATTTTAATGAAGTTTTCCAAACTGTGTGAACTAACTCACACTTCATATCTATGTAGTTTGCTTTATGAGATTTATGATCCTAGTTCTGATTAAATAAAATTGCGTTCAAGCTATTGCAACAAGGACAGAACAACCCAGTCCTCAACTTCCACCCCACCAACTTCTGTATACATTGCATCATCCTCTGCCACTTCTGCCACCTACAAATGGACCCCACCACCAGAGATATATTTCCCTCCCTGCCCCTATCAGCATACTGGAGAGACCATTCCCTCCGCAACTCCCTTGTCAGATCTACGTCCCCCACCAGCCTATATCCCACTCCTGGCACCTTTCCTTGCCACCAAAGGAAATGCAAAACCTGTGACCACACCTGCCCCCTCACCTCCATCCAAGGCCCCAAAGGATTCTTCCATATCCGACAGAAATTTACCTATACCTCCATCAATGTCACCTACTGTATCCATTGCACCCGATGTGGTCTCCTGTACATCAAGGAGACAGGAAGCCAACTTGCAGGTCGTTTCAGAGACCATCTCTGCGACACCCGCACTAACCAGCCCTACTGCCCCATGGCTGAACACTTCAAACTCCCCCTCCCACTCCACCAAGGACATGCAGGTCCTGGGCCTCCTCCACCACCAAACCCTTACCATCTGACACCTAGAGGAAGAATGCCTCATATTCCACCTTGAGGCCTTGAAACCACACAGGATCAATGTGGATCTCACCCGTTTCTCCATTTTCCCTCTCTCCACATTATCCCAGTCCCATGCTTCCAACGTGGCACCGCCCTCTTGATCTGTCGATAACCTTTCCCATCTATCCGCTCCACCCTCCTCTCCAACCTATCACCTTCTCCCCCACCTTTATCTACTTATTGCTTTCTCAGCTACCTCCCCCCAACCCACCCCAGTCCCATTTATCTCTCAGACCCCTGGCCCACAAGCCTCATTTCTGATGAAGGGCTCATGCCTAAAACGTCAATTCTCCTGCTCCTCAGATGCTGCCTGACCTGCTGTGCTTTTCCAGAACTACAATCTCAACTCTGATCTCCAGCATCTGCAATCCTCACTTTCTTCTTTCAAACTGTTTCCTCGTTGCTTCTTGGACCTTGCAATTTAGAAAGCTATTGTTTATCTATTTTATGAACTCATCTGTCACATTTACTGTAAATTTGGTTTCCACTTGTAAAGATTAATTTACCTTTGAATACTGTCTTACTTTCATGATATGCCTTTAGTTTCTTGATTTACAGTATGCTTTATGCCTGATATACTATAAGGATTCCTTTTGAACACCAATATTTTTCTGTCCCTTGCCATTTATAGCTCCATCCAATCTGATTGTTCCACTTGATTTTCTGAAAAAAGTCCTTTTCCTCAACCAGTTTTTCCTCATACTTTATCATCAAGTATACCTTCCTCCTTTTCTATTTAATCATAAATTAAATACGCTGAATGCTTAGTTCTTGATCACTTTGCAACCATATTGCTGGTTATAATATCAAACCTAATCATTTTTATTTGTATTCTTAAATTACATAAACTGTTGCAAAATCCTCATGTAACCAGATGCCTGTCACCTAACTTTCTCTGATGTCACCTTAGTCATTACTTGTATTGTTCTTATTGACCCTTCCTGACCCACGCTATTTATTCTTAGTCAAAATGCTGCTCAGCTCGACTGTTTGACATTTCCGTTGGTGATTTTGAATGTTTTTGTGCATCCTCCCATGCACCGTTGTAACCTAGTACTGTCCACTGTCCGAGCAACTCTCTTTACCAGGATACCGATCCAAGCTCCACCTTATGTGGAGCCAAGCCCAATAGAACAGCTCCCTTGTTAACCCAGTGCTGATGTCAAGTGGTCCACGAATGAAAACCCCCTGTATCTCCCATCATTCCTTCAGCCACACGTTTGGCCCGAAGCTATTTGGTTGAATTTTCAGAATGATATTTGAGGTCCATGGACTAGCAGAATAGAATAATGTAGTGGAAAGCTAACAAGCACAGTGCAAGTAGTCTGAGCACAAAAGTGATTTATGGTTAAGGAAATGATCATAAATCAGGAAAATAATCTCCCAATGCAAAAAAAAGATCCCAGTACTTGTCCTGACAAACATAAAAGTGGACGTAAAGGCTATAGCTTGAATAAATTAGAGATTGAAATGAAGGTCACAGAACTTGAAAATGACATGCTAACCACAGACATTCTCTTGATCATAAAATGTTGATGGCTGCCAATAAATTTGAAGATAAATGAATAAGAGAGGCAAAACAAATGACCTTATATAGTTGGAGAGAACTTGGTGTTTGTTCTGAGATGTCAGACATGATCAGCTTTGTCACATAGGCAGCTTGTATTGAAAACTTATTTGGAGGTTGCAATTACAAGGCTAAAGTGAGGCTAGAAGCCAGGGGCTTTGCAAAAGTGACTGCATGCTGCAGTTGTAAGAGTGGACTCTCTCAATTATAATCATTTTGATTGAATCGGTTGCATATTTATAGAACTGTAGGCTGACAGTTATAAACACCACTGTTCTGCAGACACTCTTTTTCAGCGAGAAGTGCTATTGAATCTGCCTAAACAAGTAGCAGTCAACGCGACTCGCACTTTGCCAAACAAAACTGAAAGATTTAGCTTATTGTGTTCAATTAAAAGCAGATTCGGAACTGTTTATTACTCACGTAAAGGAAAACTGTTTTATTACTCACGTCAGGCATCTTCATGATGTATGTTGATGATTCCAGTGGAGTGAAGCTGTTGATAATGTGTTCTTAACAAGATTTTAAATAAGAGTTTGAATCTGAATGTTTGGTCTTGTGAGTTTTTTATTATACTGGGTGAGACATTAAGCAGAGTAAGTCTGGAATAACTTTAACCAGGAGAAAGTGGGTGGCATGGTGGCACAGTGGTTAGCATACAATCATTTCCAATTATAGTGACTCTTCTCTTCCTTGAATTTTACCACTCTTCCTTCCACTTGGATACATTATGGATACAGTGGCACGGTGGCACAGTGGTTAGCACTGCTGCCTCACAGCGCCAGAGACCTGGGTTCAATTCCCGCCTCAGGCGACTGACTGTGTGGAGTTTGCACGTTCTCCCCGTGTCTGCGTGGGTTTCCTCTGGGTGCTCCGGTTTCCTCCCACAGTCCAAAGATGTGCAGGTCAGGTGAATTGGCCATGCTAAAATGCCCGTAGTGTTAGGTAAGGGGTAAATGTAGGGGTATGGGTGGGTTGCGCTTCGGCGGGTCGGTGTGGACTTGTTGGGCTGAAGGGCCTGTTTCCACACTGTAATCTAATCTAAAAAAAAAGTGAGAACTGCAGATGCTGGAGAGCAGAGTTGAGAGTGCTGTGCTGGAAAAGCACAGCAGGTGCTGATGGATTCCTGATGATGGGCTTATGCCTGAAACGTCGATTCTCCTTCTCTTTGGATGCTGCCTGACCTGCTGTGCTTTTCCAGCACCACACTCTCGACTGGAATAACTTTAAATCAATAAAACCTATTCAAGTATATTACTCTCAGCACAGTTAACCGTGATAAGTCTTTGCAGAAAGATAATGTTATAGCTAAAGAGTGGAAAGAGCAATTGTGATGTTTGAGTGGTCTTTTCAACTGTTTGTTCCCAGACCAGATACTAGTTTCAATAAAAGCTTCAAAAGTATTGGATAAATAAAACATTACAGATACAATATCTGTGACCTGACCAGTGAGTGTGAAGCACATCATCTTTAGTAAAACTTTACATGCTAATCTTCCTTACAGGTATCTTTATGAAGCTAGTTGCGAAGTATTTCTAATGAGCGAAAATTTGAATCATCCTGTAGCTTGGAAAACTAAGAAAATAAAAAGACTCATTGAATATAGGGTGGCAGCCAAGACACACACCCTTGTGTAGACAGTGGTATCGGATTCTGTTGGTCAAAGATTTTAAATGAGATTTTATACAATAGATGTACTGAAGAAAACATACCCATTGAATGATCATTCCTTTTAGATAATATACAGTGTATGGAAATCTTGTGTCTGAGGAAAGATTACAGTTTGACCTTGCAAGCTCAAAACAAATACCAGAGAGAAAGGAAAACTGTAAAATTAAATGGGTGAGTTCAAGCCACCATCTGTCAGATTGTTTCATTTTATGAAGCTCATATAAGAAAAAATTGTTAGGGTTCTTAAAGACTCAAAATGTGATGTTTTTGCAGAAAATGAAAATCAAGGGAGGGAACTGAATTTTTTAATTGCTTGTTTTCCCTGGAGTGTCAGAGGCTGAGGGGTGACCTTATAGAGGTTTATAAAATCATGAAGGGCATGAATAGGGTAAATAGACAAGGTCTTTTCCCTGTGGTGGAGAGTCCAGAACTGGAGGGCATAGATTTAGGGTGAGAGGGGAAAGACTTAAAAGATTTAAAAGACCTAAGGGGCAACTTTTTCACACAGAGGGTGGTGCATGTATGGAATGAGCTGCCAGAGGAAGTAGTGAAGTCTGATACAATTGTAGCATTTAAAAGGCATCTGGATGGGTACATGAATAGAGGGATATAGGGCAAGTGCTGGCAATTGCGGCTAGATTAGGTTAGGATATCTGGTCGGTGTGGACGAGTTGTACTGAAGGGTCCATTTCTGTGATGTACATCTCTGTGACTCTAAGTATCTAATAATGCATTTACTGTAAACTGATTCACTTGTCTTCCTATACATATATAATGGGGGTCAAAAAGTGTGGTGCTGTAAAAGCACAGTAGGTCAGGCAGCATCCAAGGAGCAGGAGAATTAATGTTTCGGGCATAAGCCCTGCATCAGGAGTGACATTCCTGGTGAAGGGCTTATTCCCAAACGTCAACTCTCCTGCTCCTTGGATGCTGCCTAACCTGCTGTGCTTTTTCAGCGCCACATTTTTTGACTCTGATCTCCTGCATCTGCAGTCCTCACTTTCTCTCTCTAATATACATGTGATTAAACAGAACTGTGGTAGTTGGGTTTGTGGTAAGTGTAGTGTGTGCCCATGTAAATAATAGTTTTTGAATTGTATACAAACCAGGCTCCAATTCCTTCCTTTTATGAGCCAATTAATTGAATTAGGTTGGGATCTTAGAGGTGAAAGGAGTTAGCTCTTGTGATCTTGCTCCTCCTTCAAGGCAACGGGGACTAAGCAAGTAGGCTGGGATGTTTGGTAGGGTTTTGATGCATCTATAGGTGACTACTCAGGCTGATCTGTGCAGGCACAGATCTGTCCAGGATACTACAGTGGATTGCATTTTGGACAAGTTGCTGATGTGGGATTTTCTTTCCTTGTGTTTTCTCTGTGTCTTTTTCATGCACTTGCTTTTGAAGGAGGCTCCATCAATTGTTTTATTTGCTTGCATCAGGTGTAGTGATTGTGGGTTAGTTGCTGCCAAGACTTGAAGTTGATATCACAACTCCCAAGTGAAGCCTTCATGTGATCTTTCTAGCGATTCCTTTGTCTTCCATGAGAATGCAACCCAGAGTCAATTCTTTCGTAAAAGATTCACTTTGGTAAACATGTGTTTAATATTATGGCTATTTGAACAGCCCAACTCAGCTGTCTCAATATGATGTGGTAGCTTAGCAATCCAGCTCAGGTAAGTATCTCAATTTCTGGTATGTTTTCCTTCCATCTAATCTTCAGCTTCCAAAGCAGCTTAAGTGAAAGTAAGTGACGCTCTTGGCATGATATTAGGTACAGTCCAATTCACACGAATACAGAGAGTGGGCAGGGCTATTGCTCTTTAGGCTGTCAATTTGATAGGCAGACTTACTCGTCATTCTCAGACGAATGTCCCTTATGATAGAAGAGATAAAGTTGAAAGATCAGGCGTAGATAAGATGGAATGCGGAGGATGCGAACAGGACATGTCCCAGCCAGTGATGCTCCTATCCTGTCAATGAATGAAAACTGGACAGGCTGGAATTGGTGACAATAGAATAGGAGGAGAAAGTGAGGTCTGCAGATGCTGGAGATCAGAGCTGGAAATGTGTTGCTGGAAAAGCGCAGCAGGTCAGGCAGCATCCAGGGAACAGGAGAATCGACGTTTCGGGCATAAGCCCTTCTTCAGGAATCCTGAAGAAGGGCTTATGCCTGAAACGTTGACAATAGAATAGGAACCTGCTGAAGTCTTGACTCAATGGTTTCGGTCTTTCAGTGATCCAAATAAGTGAGAAAATAAGACAATTACAGAATTCTGTCATTTATAACACAATAATGCTTGACTTTTGCCTGGAAGGAATTTGAATTTAGTGCCAAAATGCTGTGAGTATTTTGTAATTTTCTACTGGCCACACCACACTTCCTGTTACTACCTCCATAGGAACAGCTACCTTTCAATTTCACAATGACTGATGGAATCCTGTACTTCAGATTTTTAAAAAACTTTTTTAAAGACTTTTGCCAGAATAAACAAACTAAACATGTGGATCAAATATTGATTAATAGTTATCTAGTACATTAACATAAAGGAAAGGCATTTCATATTAACTAACCAAAGTCTTATGGAACCCTTTCAATTGGCAAATATACAGTATAATATTAAGAGTA
This sequence comes from Chiloscyllium plagiosum, assembly GCF_037043375.1. Lineage (NCBI taxonomy): Eukaryota > Metazoa > Chordata > Chondrichthyes > Orectolobiformes > Hemiscylliidae > Chiloscyllium > Chiloscyllium plagiosum. Next base: position 9,898,163 of record NW_028270142.1, read on the forward strand.
CAGATTCACAGTTGCTTACAGTCCTCCATGTGAGGTGCACTTCTTCCTGCCAACTGAGGTCAAAACTTGCAGTATCCTTCGACAAGTATTCCAATCTGCCCAAGTTTTCTGGATACTGTTTTACCAGCAATACATATCTTGAGGACTCCTAAGATCTTAAATCTTCATGAGCCTTCTCTGTTCAATTTCAGTTTCTTTGAACATAAATCGAATTCTTAAAAGGATCTTGCTTCTTCATGAGTTAGTTCTCAGACCAGACAGATAGACTCTGATTGATCAGTGTGTTGCCACGGGAATGCAGCAACAATTGGCAGGCTCTGTGACCCATTTTTGCAATGGCAATGATGCAAAATATATATTCGTTCCTTTTGCATAAGAACAATTATGTGTGTTAATTTATATAGCTTCTACCTTATGAGACCTCAGACAGGCAGTAAGCTATTCTTGCTGCATCTCCATGCAAATGGTGATCCAACCAACCAACACCCTCTTCTCTCACTTTATAACTTGGTGTTCCTTTCAGCAACTTACAAGCATAAACCTTTAGGACCCATGATTGCCTCTGTCTCTACTGATCAACACTTGAGCGTCCTCTTGTGACCAGTGATCTGGGGTCTTTGGACAGAATTTTGATGGCTCCACTAACCACAAGTGAATTGACTTGTGCAATTTTTCTTGATATGGTAGAGACAAGAAAACATTTATACAATACATAATAAACATGTTTATTCCATCTTTCTTTGGCCACCATTTGAATAGTATAATAGGCAAAGAACTGATAACCTGGTTTCCACCAACCCCTCATTTCTAACCTTTTGCACTTGCCCTTATTTGATCATACTGGCTATTTTGGGGTATTAAGCCCATATCTCAAAACAGTGTTAAAGGAGAAACTTGCCCTTTGATAAAAAGTTAATAATAATTGTGTTGCTCCTTATATTTTTTATATCACTAACTGTTCAAACATCCCAGCATTGCCAATTATTGAATAAAACTAAATTGAAAATGAGTTTTCCTACTCTTCTCTGAAATCCAGCTGTTTAAATGGATGAGTGTAAATAGTGTTAAAGATTAGTGTTAAGCCAATTGTCTTGGCATTGCTGGGGGAATTCTATCCGAAGGAGATAAGTAAGGAGTGAGGCTCCAAGATGAATCAGAGACTGAATATCTTATGACTTGCTCCTGACTTGCTTTTGCTGCCTAACCACACATGGACAAAAGTCACAATCTCACCCAAACTGTCCTGAGGCAAACCACAGGCTTTCTGCCATACTGCCTGGACTGCATGGGGAAGTCTTTCAATATGCTCTGTCTCCAAATTCATAGTGATCTTCCATATCTTGGTAACCACTCATCTAATCTCATTTTCCATGAGTGTATAACCCCTGCAAACCAATCTTCAACAAACACGTCATGAAGAGGCAGGCGGCCTCAGTGACATCATCGCTCTAGATTGTCTGTCCAGGAGGAGCTATTCAGACAACAGTTCCCCAAACACATCTTCATATCATCTCTGCCATTCAGTTCACACAATGCCATACATTGTACCACAAGACAAAAGAGCAGGAGTTGGCCTTTTGAGTCTGGTCTGCTAATAAACCTTTGTTCTCTGACTGGGAATTGAAACCAGGTTGTTAAGAGAACCAAATCCTAACCATTAGACTGCCAGAGAAACTGCTCCCTCTTCTGTAGTTTATCAGTTCCACAGTCCTGAAATAAAAGACGCAATTGAATAACCTATCCAACAGCACTTCCAATAAAACATACAATCTGTCTTTATATTCATTTTGTGTTTCACTTTGTTGGTGCTTTTGCTTGGTCGACACAATGATTTAGTGATCGGTGAAGTATCTGGTGAAAGATTGGTCACTTTTAGTGGAGGAGACTGCAAAACATCTTGAGAGTCTCAGTACCTTGAAGCACAGCTTTGGGCTGCACTATCTTGGCATTGGTAGTGACAGTCTAGACTGGCGTTCTGACAGATTACAGCAAGGGCTTTGTCAGAATGGCAGTGTTGAGTGCACAACTGCAGTTAACCTCAGATAGGTAGGCAGCTATATGCTCCATGGTGATCCCCACAGGCTGGCGCCATGCTATTAATCTACTGGAGCAATGATTGCTGCACTGCCTTCAGAGCCAACATATCCATTTGAGATCTATTGGGTTCCACAGCCATGGTGGCAGCAGCCTGAGACTGCATGACATCAAGCTGAGATGTCATGCCCTCAGCTTCAACTTGCACTTCAGCACTAAAATGTTGAGTGATTTTTGTCCATGGCAAAGATTGCTCATTGGTGAGTAATAAGGGTGTGGTGCATTGAAGCTGAGACATTAACCTTCAGACATTGCATTGCGGCTAGGTCTGTAACTGCTGTTATGGTCAGCCTTTTCACAGTGAAAAGGATGGATGGTGAGCTCTGCACAAATCCCTCTGCCAGATTGGAGCGGACTTCTCCATTTTTTTTGGCAAAGACAACAGATTTATTTTGGTGCCTTGCCAATACCACAAGCATTTATATCAGTTTTTCATGTCGCTGACCAATCAAAAACTTTATCTAAGTCCTCCACAGCAGAAAGCGTACCCTCTCCAGCTTCTGCTGGCAATTGAGCTGCTCTTTCTCCCTGCGCAATGATTCACCAAAAGCAGCTTGATCCCAGCTCTATGATACCCACTGACGTTTGCTCAGAATTGTAAACACCACATCATCTTATTTATCTTTAATTCTGGATTGTGGACCAAAATAGGAAAAGGATACTGCTTTGAACAAAGGAAATCATGGAAGGAAATATTGCAGTTTTAAAACAAGTTACTGGAGCTCATTGTGAGTTGCGATTACCTGTTTTTGTTTAATGGGGTGGATTGCTGGACTCAGCAGCAGTATGGGTTAGTGTCAGGGCTCTTTATTTTCCCAGAGCCAGACTATCAATTGGTTTTTCAGTCAGGACAACTAGGTGGTACTGGGGTTATCAGCATTTCAACAACAATCGTATTGGCTACTGGGCAGGTGCACAGTCTCTGTGTAAACCATACAGCTATAGAAACCTTTTATACCTCTGAGGAACTCTTGCAGTGATGTGCTGGTATGTAATGACTGACCTTCAACAGCCATCTTCCTTTGGGCCAAATATGACTTCAACCAGTGGGGGGTTTTTCACCTGCACACTGATGTGCTAGGCTCCCACATGGATGGGGATGTTTGTGGAGCCTTTTCTTTCAGGGAGTTGTTTAATTGTTCACCACCATTCACAACTTGATATAGTGGCACGACAGATCTCTGATCTGATCCATTAGTTGTGAGATTGCTTTTTTGCATGCTATTTCCACTGGTTAGCACCAGATTGACATGACATATATATACCTTTTGCTGCTCCTGACATGTCCCCTGTACTTTGCATTGTGCCAAGGTTGATCATAATAATGGTATTGCTGTAGGTGTGGGTAGTGGGGCCATGAGGGCCATGGGGTTGATGATTATTTCTGAGTATAATTCTGCTGCTACTGATGACCCATTGCATTACATGAATGCTCACTCCTAAGTCACTGGAACTGTTTTGAACTCTATCCAATTTATCACTGTATTAGTGCCAACGGCACAACTGATGATTGCCTCAATGTGAACATTGGACTTCATCTCCAAAAGTGGTCATTGTTACCAACACTGCCATGGACAGATACAACTACATATAGAAGACTGGTGAGTATAGGGTCAAGTGTATTTTTCTCTCTTGTTACTGTCTTCAGCACCTGATGCAGATCCAGTTCTAGCAGCTATATCCTTCAGGGTCTGACCAGCTTATTCAGTAACGGTATCATTTGGTGATGGACATTGAAGTCACCCACCAAGAGTATGTTCTCCACCCTTGCCACCTTCAATGCTTTCCTACTGTTCAACGTGGAGAAGCACTGATTCATCAGCTGAGCATAGGGGTCTGGTGGGGGCATGATATGATAATCAGCATTAGGATTCCTTATTCCTGTTTGACCTGATGACACAAGACTTCATGGGGTCCAGGCAATGTCCCCCCAATTGTGCCATCACCTTAGCTGGGTCTGTCCTGCCGGAGGAACAAGACACCGGGATGGTGATGGTGTGCCTGGAACATTTTCAAACCATTTTTTACATCCTGAGAGAGAAGCCAGGGGCTTGGATTACCATCTTATCAAAAAAATAGCACTGCAGACAGTGTAGCACTCCTTCAGTACTGCACTGGGTTATCAGCCTGGATTGTATGCTCAATTCACTGCAGTGGGTTGAGAACTCGCAATCTTCACTTGCAGAGTTGAGGATGCTGCAAACTAAGTGGAGGCACTCAGTCCCTCACAAAGAGATACGTGAAAATTTGGAGCTGTTTTTAAAACATAAGTGATGGAACTCTCTGATGAAAATATTTATAATTATGAAAGATTGGGGCAAGAGATAGACTGGTCCAAGCTGTGAGGGATCTAAAACAAGAATCCAGTTTGATTTAATATATAGAAAAGATTGATTGTAAACACTTAGGAGAAACATCTTCTCTCGTGAGTTGTAATATTGGGAGTTTTATTTTTAGGGATTAGAGTTGTGGAAAAAACCCCATCTGTCATGGCTAGTTTGGAACAATGAAAGTAAAGGACAGAAAGTCAGCCTTCTCAAATGACAGGTCGCATAGGCAAGTTCAGCCGAATGACCTGCTTCCATTTAATTTCTATATATTTCTAAAATGTGAATAAAAGTTTTCATACACTTTCCTCTCCTCTCTCAAGAAAGCATTTTCACAGCTCCTAGCATTTTCCAGTATCTTGCCTGAGGGTCGATTATTGATAAATGATTCAGGACATCGGTGGCAACAGGTTATTCCGTTATTAAGTATAGCGAGAAGGAATGCAGCAGTGGTGCGGGGGACGGATTCATCATTAAAACAAGCCCAGTCATCCCTTCAGTTTTAATCTCATCTACTCCCACCAGGACCTACCAGGTAAAAATCAACAACAAAAAGCTCTGATTAATTTATTTCTCCCTCTCCCCAGCCCAGAGAAGCCAAGAGAATTTGCTGCAGTTAATGTGGTGTTGTAGCTAAGATAGCAAATTCAGCACATGCCAAGAAAGAAACCTGAAACCTTTTTATCTGTGTCTCTTGGCAGTTAAGTGAGCTGTGCCTTCAATCAATAGTGTATCCAGAGGCTACCTTTTGAGCTTAGGAATTGGAAAGAATAACTAAAGTGTACGTGAAGTATTTTGAGCTTTTTTTTCAAAAGACACTTTATCAGCTATATAATTCCCACTTCCAAGCTTGTAATAAAAGTATCCGTCAGTCATGCTTTGAGGTCTGCTATTATTATAGGTTCCGAATAATTTTTATTATTCTGGTTAAAAAACAATAGTGAGGACATCACTTTCAATGAAGATTAACACAGCGCTTTGGATATCATGATCCTTAAAATTTGTATTTATTCTAGCAGACTTGTCTAATAAATGGTGTAGGAGTTCTCAAATGGAACAATAAACTCAACATTTTCTCTTATTCTTATGTTATATGATGTCGGTATTGCAGGCCAGCTCATGTTGCTGTTCTCTAATTGCCCTCAAGGAGGGGATAGTGAGCCGCCTTCTTGAACTGCTGTATTTCTAAAATTCATAAAAGGGAGGAGTGCTTTATAAAAGGACAGCCTGGGTATAATAAACAACTTGCAAGGGTGAGATTCTTCTAATTATTAACAATGAAGACAGGCCACTGAAGCACAAAACATCACCGATGTATCTTTAGTCTGTGTCTTTTGTATACAAAGATCCCAGACTATTTGTAAATCTCAGATCTCACACAGTGTAAATTATTAGCGTTGTTAATAAACTTCAAGACATCTGTCTCAACAAGAAACAGTCTTCATGCTATTTGTTACAAGGGCTAACATACAGGGAACATTCGAACCGTATGATAGTGACAGTGGTATTTAGTCCAGAAACCACATCAGTACACTCTTAGTTTATATAATCAGAAACAGCACACTACTTATACAATAACTTCCCTGGTGTGGGATAGGATGTCAGCAGAACATTTGGAATGAATTAGGATTTTGATTTGGGTAGACCTCAAGCGAAGGATTGAGAATGATGATCCAGGAATCATTTCCTGAGGTATCAAGAGTGTGGATATTGGCGGTGAGGTGGGAAGACCATTGCTGAAATTGCTGATGTATAGCTCATGGTTTTGAGGCTTAGCTTAATCAGAATGTCGAGGCTAGAGCAACATTGTTATTTTATAACATGGGATAGTTTCAAATCGGTCTGATTGGACTTGACTGATCCATGCTCTTCTATTCAATAATGGTAGTAAACTGAGAAATTAAAGATTTTTTAAAAATTGACCGTGTGCAAGAACATGGTGTACACGGTGCACCTTTGCTGCATGGATATGAAACTGGCAGAGCAGGTTGCAGCATTTGCACAACCAATCTGTTTACTGTCTCAATAAAAGTAAAGAGATACCTTCAGGCAGGTTTTACAGTGGGCACGTGTCCAGATGGTGAAGTTAAAAATGACCTCCATGGTGTGCAGTCTTAGAAAAACATTTAACTTGGCCAGCTTTGAAGCACTGAATATAAAGAAGCCACTACTGAATGTGATGTCTGTGTATCCACCGTTCAATGGGGTGCAGTACATGACAGAAGGAAGTCAGCAACACATTAGCCAGTTTCATTATCTTGAAGATCAATAATAGGTGCTTCCACCTCTCTCTTTTAGATGCCTTTTTGAGACCAGACAGCACAATTCCTTTTCACAAATGCATACATGCCAGCTACACTTTTAGTTCAGAAGCTGGAAGATTCCTGGGACTTTAAAACAGAGTGTGTTTTGCCAAAAACAATAATGCTGAATTTTCCACATGTTTGGACACTCTGACTAAACAAAGAGTATCCTTTTAGATTAGATTAGATTACTTACAGTGTGGAAACAGGCCCTTCGGCCCAACAAATCCACACCGACCCGCCGAAGCGCAACCCACCCATACCCAGACATTTACTCCTTACCTAACACTACAGGCAATTTAGCATGGCCAATTCACCTGACCTGCACATCTTTGGACTGTGGGAGGAAACCAGAGCACCCGGAGGAAACCCACGCAGACACGGGGAGAATGTGCAAACTCCACACAGTCAGTCGCCTGAGTCGGGAATTGAACCCAGGTCTCTGGCGCTGTGAGGCAGCAGTGCTAACCACTGTGCCACCGTGCCACTGTATCCATAATGTATCCAAGTGGAAGGAAGAGTGGTAAAATTCAAGGAAGAGAAGAGTCACTATAATTGGAAATGATTGTATGATCAACCCACCACAGACTTTGGTGGATGGCACAGTGGGTCAGTGGTTAGCACTGCTGCCTCACAGTGCCAGGGACCTGGATTTGATTCCAACCTCCGCCGACTGTCTACATGCATTTCCTCTGGGTGTTCAGTTTCTTCCTACAGTCTAAAGATGTGCAGGTTAGGTGGAATAGCCATGGGAAAGCTGTAAGTGTTACTTCCAGCCACAGACTTCAGGAAACCCACCAAAATGGTTAATTTTTCCAACATGAATGTTTAAAATTACATTTCCAATAGGATAGATCTTGAACTGGGCATTGATCTGTCTCTCATTTATTGTCAAAATCAAACCTCTCACTTGCCCAAGTTCTTTGTTTCCTTATCCATGTTGTTCTCAGATCTAGGAATGTGGAAAATGAGTCAGTAGATTTCTTCCACTTGGATTTTCAGAAAAGTCACACTAGGTAGCTTTGTCAATAAGCAACATCGGAGCAAGTGATTGCTAAAAAATTTAGAACTGCAGCTGTGTCTTTAATGCACAAAAAAAGAGAAGTACTGCTTGAATTCCAATGATTTTGTAATTACATTCACAATCTTTTATGGTGTTTTCTGATAGCCATCACCGAGGCAAACTACTGTAGATATGCCTCTGTGTGAGACTACACTTGTAGCATTGGAATTCCTGCTGTTAAAAATTCATCCTTAATCTGTTTAAGTTCTCCAACTATAGTCTTTAATTTGTCTTCCTTAAACTTGTCAAACAGACATTTTAACCTCTACTCCCAAACTTGATCTGATAGAAGTAGAATTATAAAATTAAAACTTCAAAATGAATCAATCCCACACACTTCTAGAATTAATTAAGGTTGGAAATGAGATGATAGTAGTGGAAAATGGACCCCCGATGAAATATTTTAACAAGGGTACATGCCTCAACTTCTCTGTTCCATCTTTAATAGTGGCAAGCCAGGTTTCTTGAAACCTCCTCAGTGATCAACCCCGCCTCATCCAGCCCTTCAAATTCCCACAAGCAGATTCTTCCCAATGATTCCTCATGGCCACTGAATTCCACCTGGATTGCTCCATGCTCTCATTGGCCTGTCCACAATTCCCTCCCCTCCTTCATAACCCCTCTAGCTCCTGATAATTTTCTCCTCTAATCCTTGATCTCTCAGGATCCACTAACAATATCTACCCTTTGACATTGAGTTCTTTCTGGCAGAAGTGGGTACTGCAGATGCAGGAGATTAGAGTGGTGCTGGAAAAGCACAGCAGGTCAGGCAGCATCTGAGGAGCAGGAAAATCGATGTTTTGGGCAAAAGCCCTTCATCAGGAATTCTGATTCTGGGCTTTTGCCTGAAACGTCGATTTTCCTGCTCCTCAGAAGCTGCCTGACCTGCTGTGCTTTTCCAGCACCACTCTAATCTTGAGTTCTTTGTGTCAACACTTCTTGTCCACAGCTGCTGCATGGAGCATGCTTAACCACTCAACAACTGGAATATCTCTTAATTTCACTGGGTGCAGTCAAGAAAGTAGTTTAAAAAAAATTGCCCTGCCATTAAATGTGGGAGGACTCATGGGAAGATCTGTTATTCTGCATTTCATCCAACTGCAACTATTCCTTATCTTCTTCTCCAGTTGTCAATAGCAGCGCTATTGCTTGCTTCTCCCACTCTTTGGAGCCTTCCATTATTCTCACAATGTTGAGAAGAATGTGGCCAAGGTCATACTATATTCTTGTATGGATAAAGAAAATGATAAATGATTGACCTGTATCCTCCTTGGCCTCTCTCTCTGCTCCAATCCACTACTCTCTTGTGCAGCTCTTTGACGTTCCTTTGCCATTCTTCAATCTCTACCTCTGCAAATGCAGCCATTATGTCTTAGACAATAAATTCTCTCCACATCTCTACTCCTTTTCCTCTGGGGCACATAGGCATCCATCCTAATCCATATACAGCCCCTCAGTGATGTTAGTCGCAGCTGTGGGGTCAGCTTCAACAGTACCTTTATGCCTCTCACTGTCTTCAGTCTTCAATTACCTGATGAACAGGAAGATAAAAGCCATTGGTTTTGGCTCCAATCATAAATACCACTCTCTTGTATAACATATTGGCTTGCTGCCTGACCCAGAATGATGATTCAAAACCCACACCTTATCAATCATCAAGTTTACTTGTCACCTCTACAACGTAGTCTGTTTCTCTCTTTCCTCAGTCACTTCACTGCTGAAACTATTATTCATATTTCTGTTGCTTTTAATTCTGCTCTAAAAACAAAATACTGAGTGCTGGAAATGTGAAATGAAAGTTAAAAATGCTGGAAAAAACTTGGCCCTCACCTGCACTCTTTATTGAATTGCTGAAATATCTTGAGAATGAAGACTCCATGTATGATCAATTTTTCATCAAAACAGCAAGTCATCCACAACACTGAGCTCTCTTTGTTACTCAACATATTACCTCAGAGTAACATTGTGGTAAATATTCTTGCCATTCTTATTCTTCTTCAGATATTGTGCCTTTCAAATTTAATTTAATCTCTGTGTGGTTGCTGGTGGATATTTTGTCTAGATTAGAGTGGTGCTGGTAAAGCACAGCAGGTCAGGTAACATCTGAGGAGCAGTAAGGTCAATATTTCAGGCAAAAACCCTTCATCAGGAATGGAGGCAGCAAGCATCCAGAATGGAGAGATAAATTTGGGGGGCGCGGTTGGGGAAAAAGTAGCAGAGTACAATGGGTGGATGGAGGTGGGGACGCCGCCTCGCAGACCGCTTTAGGAAACATCTCCGGGACACCCAACCCCACTGCCCCATGGCCCAACATTTCAACTCCCGCTCCCACTCTGCCAAGGACATGCAGGTCCTGGGCCTCCTCCACTGCCACTCTCTCACCACCCGATGCCTGGAGGAAGAATGCCTCATCTTCCGCCTCGGAACACTTCAACCCCAGGGCATCAATGTGCACTTCACCAGTTTCCTCATTTCCCAACCCCCACCTTACCCAAGTTCCAAATTTCCAGCTCAGCACCATCCTCATGACCTGTCCTACCTGCCAATCTCCCTTCCCAGCAATCTGCTCCACCCTCCCCTCTGACCTATCACCTCCATCCCCACCTCCATCCACCCACTGTACTCTTTGCTACCTTCCCCCATCCTCCTCTCTGACCTATCACCTCCACCCCCACCCCCACCCCCATTCACCCACTGTACTCTTCGCTACCTTCTCCCCAGCCTCCTTCCCCCCCCCCTCCCCCCCACCATTCATCTCTCCATCCTGGAGGCTCCCTGCCTCCATTCCTGATGAAGGGCTTTTGCCTGAAACATCGATTTTCCTACTCCTTGGGTGCTGCCTGACCTGCTGTGCTTTTCCAGCACCTCTCCAATCTAGACTCTGGTTTCCAGCATCTGCACTCCTCACTTTTGCCTGGTGGATATTTTGTGGTCAGTTAAATATAGGTCTCAACATCTTCAGCAAAATCTAAGACTTCTTGTTGTGAAATGAAAATTAAAAATACTGGAAATACTTGGGAAGTCAGGCAATATCTGTGGAGAGAGAAATGTAGTTAATCTGACCTGAAATATTAACTCCATCTCTGTCCCCACAGATGCTCTCTCTATTTTCAATATATTTTGTTTTTATTTCAGTGTTGTCCTTAATGGCCTTCCTTCTAATAGAAACTTGAACATATCAAAATTCAGTCTCTGAAGCAGAAAATTCCATTTGTTTTTATTAATTCATGGGAATTAGGCATTGGGCTAGGCCAGCATTTATTGTCCATCCCTCACTATCTTGCAGAAGATGGTAGCGAAACACTTTCCTGAACCCTATACTCCTTGCGATGGATGAACACTCACCATGCTATAACAGAGGGAATCCCAGGATTGTGACCAGCGACAGTGAAGGAAATGGTGATATATTTCCAAGATACATGTTCCCACGTATCTGTTGCACTCTTCCGTATGGAGTTTGGAAGGTGGTGTCTAAGGTGCCTTGATAACTTGTCACAGTGCATTTATGTAGATGCACTACAACATTGCGACCACTGTGCACATTGACAACAAAGGATATTCATTCATTCCTTCATTTGGAGTAGAGAATGAATGTCGAAAGGGGTGGATGTGGAGCCAATCAGGCGGGCTGTTCTGTCCTGAATTTTGTCAAGTTTTTGAGTGTTGGATCTGCTCCAATTCAGCCAAATAAAGAGTGTTCCATCACACTCAATCTGTTTATTGCATGTTGCTTATGTTGCTTGGCCCACAATTAATCCAGCAGCTTCACCAGGTTTACACCTAATATTTAGGTATAACTAGTACCACACCTGGCCCTCAGCTACACTCTTTATCAAATTGCTGAAATACCTTGAGAATGAAGACTAACATTGTGGTATATATTCTGGCCAATCTTTAGGTTTGAGCACATTCTTCTTCCGATGTTGTGCCTTTCAAATTCAATTTAATCTCTTCATTGTTGCTGGTGGATATTTTGTGGTCAGTTAAGTAAAGGTCTAAACATCTCCAGCAAAATCTAAGACTTCTTGTTCTGGATTTTTAACAGGAATACATGACAATATGTCCATCATAGTCTGTTTTTTTTGCCCTTGGACTTACTCAGTTGATGCATCTAATCTCATCAATTAGAAATGAAAACTCTGCAGTCTTGGCACCAACTTTGCTAGTTCTTTGCATCTAATAAAATTTCCAACAGTTTGTGATCTGTCTTAATTGTGAACTGAAGATGGAGACACAGTCTGCAAACTTCTGACGTGCCCAGGTAGAAGCTAATTCATCTTTTTCAATTACTCTGTATCTTTCCTCTGTTTCAGTCAACGACTGATATGAGAACTACACTGCAGAATATCTATTATCTCTCGATCTGAAAAAGTATGGCTCATATTGCATTTGATGATATATCTGCAGCAATAATTGTAGCCAGTTCTGGATTATAGTGAGACAATATGTCTGGTAAAATAAGCATCTCCTTTGTCCTTTGAACAATGTCTGTTGATTTTCGTTCCACCATAATGATTGATCTTACTTTAGCAATTGCCATTTATTCACATGTGCCAAGTTTGGTAAGAACTTTCTTTCTTGTTTCATCACCCCATAAAATCACAGAAACAGCAACATTGCGTGATGGTGAAAACTCTTTGATTGCTTGGTTTATTTGAGGATCAGGTTGAGGATGCCTGATGCAATGAGCCCTAGAAATTGAATGGTTGTGTTATGATGGTAATACTGGACAAGTCAGATCCCAGGATGAAAACTAGCTTGACAGATCATATGCTTTTTTGTTAGTTCGTTGATGTGGTGGTTAGTCACTGAAACACATTCAGATAAGGCTGTAGAGGTTCTTTAATAATATAAGTTTATTACATAAAAGCAAGAAAGTAAACAATGGTTATGTGGTAGCTATTAGAGTAACCTTTAGTTCTAGACATTATTGTATTCAAATTTCACCTTTTCCCTCACAGCCTCCGAAGCAAGAAGCAGTAGGACATGATCCACTAAGGAGGGGAATGATAAGACTATGGGTTTATTGGCCTCTTTGCAGTTATCTGCAAGTATCTGAAAAGCAATTTTGCTGTATATCAAGAATGTCCCAGTCCATCATTGCAGTGCTCTGCCAGCTGCTAGATGAAGACTTGTGTTCATAAAGACTGATGGCAATCCCACCTCAACAGTCCTCAAGGTCACAGCAGCACTTAATTTTGATGATAGCAGCTCATTCCAGGAAGCAACTGAGAACCTTTATGGCATCTCCCAAGCCTCCACTCCTAAGTATATTTGGGATGTTACTCATGCCGTTTTTGCTAGAGTATATCTCTTCATTGCCTTCAATTTTGATGAAGAGCTTTGAAGAACTAAAGCATTAGAATTCTCTACCATCGCTGGCTTCTCCCAGGTACATGGTGCTGTGGATTATACCTCAATTGCTTTGGGAGCATCCTAACACAACTAGTTGCATTTATAAAAAGGAAAGGACACCAGTTCCTTCATATTCAATTAATTTGTGATCATCAAAGCCAAATTTTAGAGGTCTGCCTCAGATATCCCAGGAGCCATGACAACTCTGTTGCACTAGAGCACTTGCAGGTGCCTTGCCTTTTATCAAGATCCTCAAACCACACAAGAGTGACTGCTAAGAGACATGGGCTACCACTTCAAACCTTGCTTATGACATGTTTAAGAAATCCACAGAGAGATGCCAAATGAAGACTTACACCAAGCACACTTCCACCAGTGTCATAGTGTCTGGTGGAAGGCTTGAAGATAATGGAATAGGTTAACACTGGTGGTAATTGGAGAGGAGCATACTATAGTGGAGTTTACTGTTTTAGTTGTGTTTTGTAGATTTCCTGTCAGCACATGGCCCATGCTGATCTTCTCCAGGCAACTCTACTATCTTTTCCACAGAGTGAGTCCGAAACCTGATATCTGCTGTCTGTTGCAGCTCCTCTCCATGCAGTTCCTCCTTCCCATATCTGTCTTGACCTTCTCAGCTCGGTTATGGGCCTGTTTTTCCTGCAGTGGCTTACAGAGAAGGACTGAAAATGAAGAATTGAATGTGAGCAGTTTATGACCATGCGTGAGCGGGAGAGGTAGTATGTTGTGCCCAGTGAGTGAATAGGAAGCACACAGCGCATGAAAAGTGAATAATTGAAGATGATGATAATTTGTGAGTTGAAAAGTACATGTTTACGCAGAATATCCTAGCCCAGACCATGGTGGTAATGAAGCCTTGGAACTTGGTCGGCACCACTCTTTAACTTCAGTTGGGAAAATTCTGGCCAGTATCTTCTAAACTGTGTGATGGACATTATCTGTAGTATGTTTTTTCTTATCCAAAAATAATTCCAAAAGCTATTATTTGCTTGAGAACGCAGACTCACACCCATAGACCCAATTGGATGAATCTCCCTTTCCATATCTTTGTTTACACGTGTGAGCTCTACACATATTCTCAGACCAAGTTTAGTTTTGATACTGGAACCACACTGAACACCAGGTCTTACAGGTTTTGATACAGTTGTGATTAGTTCTTAATGTGGCATTGATTCAATTTTCTTGCTTCGCCTTCTGTAAAAGTGAGTGTTAAACTTTCATTGGGATAGAGAAACATGCTAGCTTGACATAAAAATAGAGCAAAGAACTGCAGATGCCGGAAATCTGAAATAAAAACAAATTGCTGGAGAAACTCAACAGGTCTGGCAGCACTTATGGAGAGCAAAACAGATTTAATGTTTCAGATCCAGTGACTCTTCTTCAGAACCCTTCTTTTTTGAAAAAGGATCACTGGACCTGAAACGTTAACTCTGCTTTCTCTCCATAATAGTTTGGCAGCTGGTTTCAATATGGTAAGCTGTTTTCACCTTTCCAAGAACTCTGAATAGGTTGAAGATTCTGAGCTGAATTCATTCAGTTTATCTTTGCCTCCCAGTTCTCCCATTTTGAGATGAGTTGTAAATCTTTGCAAGCTTTTCGACTTATAGTGAACACTCTTGGTTTTGCATCACTGGTTTCTGTGATTTTGACCTGAAGTGCAGTAGTCAACAATCCTTTGACATTAAGTTGTATATCTCCTAGGCACAAAGCCAGTTTATTATCTGAATGTTGATAGATTAGAAAAGTGGAGTTGCAATGAGGTCTGAGCATCTTTGTACACCAGTCACTGAAAGTAATCCTGCAGATACAACAGGAACTGAAGAAGGCAAATGGTATGTTGGCATTCATAGCAAGGGGATTTAATTACAGGAGCAGAGATGTCTTGCTGCAATTGCATGGGGTCTTGGTGAGACCACACCTGGAGCATTGAGTGTAGTTTGGTCTTCTTATCTGAGGATAGATGTTCTGGCAATGGAGAGAATGAAACAAAGATTTACCAAACTGATTCCTGGGAGACAGGATCATAGTATGAAGAGTAATTGGATTGATTAGGATTTTATTCACAGACGTCTAGAAGAATAAGGGGGGTGCTCATAGAAACTGATAGAATTCTAACAAGAGGGAACAAGGTAAATGCAAAAATATTGTTTCCGAATGACCAGGGAGTTCAGAACCAGGGGTCATAGTCTAAGGATACAGGGCAGAACTGAGATGAGGAGAAATCGTTTCACCCAGAGAGTGCTGAGCCTGTGGCATTCTCTGTATAGATAGTGGTTGAGGCCAAAATATTTTATGTTTTCAAGAGGGAGTCAGATAAAGTTCTTAGAGCTAAAGGGATCAAAGGGTATAGGGTGAAATAGGTTATTGAGTTGGCTGATCAACCATGACCATAAGGAATCGCAGAGCATGCTAGAAGGGTTGAACTCCAGCTCTGATTTTCTGTGGTTCTGTTTTCCTCATCCATGGAGTTGTATGTTTGAAGGACAGAGGAAATCTTGCTTTAGCCACAGTTTTGCATCTGAAAGAACTGAAACTTCTGCTGCAGTCTCCAACTGGAAGTTTGCTTTGTATCCATCAACCAAAATTTCGTTATTCCAAAAATTTTCTCTTTATTCTTTTTTTCTTCCAGAAATAATAATACTTTATTATCTCAAACATCTTTAATTTCTTGCATGCTACTAGCTTTAATAAGATTTTCTTTTAGTCTCTTAAATGGGTTTTTCAATTACAGCTTTAAAATGCCCCCTCCTCCTACTGAGTGGAGCTCTGCAGCCATTCCCTGTTCACGCTTTCCCTGTTTTTCCACTTCAGTACCCCACAAATTGTATGATATAAATCACCTTTCTCATCAAAGTCTTTCTGTCACCTTAAATGAATACAGAATTTCACATCCTCACTTCTGCTTACCTTGGTAACTGGAAAGCTTTTGATAGCATTAAATCCTTCCTTGACTACAGAAAATCTGATAAAATCTCCTCTGAGACTCCTACATCATAGTAATTTTGAATTAATTTATTTTTCAGTGCTCCATATTGAGATCACAGTCAGTTGATATAAGTCAGTAATAAAAGAATCAATGCTCTCTTTCAGCTGTTGAGTGCATTTACGGAATTTTGCCTTTTCATTTACAGCATTACTTCTGACATTAATTTTCAGAACTTAATGGCCACAGGGGGAGTGCCAGAGGAATGGGGTATAGTTAGTATTGAAGAAGGGTGATAGGGATAAACCAGGAAACTACAGGCCAATGAATCCGGTGTCTATGGTAGTGAAACTATTGGAAAAAATTCTGAGGGACAGAATAAATCCCCATTTAGAGAAGGAACGATTGATCAAAGATAGTCAACATGGCTTTGTAAGGGGCAGATGATGTCAAACAAATTTGAATTTTTCAAGGTGTATAGATAGGGCAAGTGCAGTTGAACTTCAATAAGGCTCACATGGCAGCCTGGTTGTTAATGTATTACAAATACATTAAGGACAAAAGGGTAACTAGGGAGAGAATAGGGCCCCTCAAAGATCAGCAAGGCGGCCTTTGTGTGGAGCCACAGAAAATGGGAGAGATACTAAACGAGTATTTTGCATCAGTATTTACTGTGGAAAAGGATATGGAAGATATAGAATGTAGGGAAATAGATGGTGACATCTTGTAAAATGCCCAGATTACAGAGGAGGAAGTGCTGGATGTCTTGAAATGGTTAAAAGTGGATAAATCCCCAGGACCTGATCAGGTGTACCCTAGAACTCTGTGGGAAGCTAGAGAAGTGATTGCTGGGCCTCTTGCTGAGATATTCACAAGTGAGGTGCCGGAAGACTGGGGGTTGGCTAACGTGGTGCCACTGTTTAAGAAGGGCGGTAAAGACAAGCCAGGGAACTATAGACCAGTGAGCCTGACGTTGGTGGTGGGCAAATTGTTGGAGGGAATCCTGAGGGAAAGGATGTACATGTATTTGGAAAGGCAGGGACTGATTAGGGATAGTCAACATGGCTTTGTGCATGGGAAATCATGTCTCACAAACTTGATTGAGTTTTTGAAGAAGTAACAAAGAGGATTGATGAGGGCAAAGCGATAGATGTGATCCATATGTACTTCAGTAAGGCATTCGACAAGGTTCCCATGGGTGACTGGTTAGCAAGGTTAGATCTCACAGAACACATGGAGAAATGGCCATTTGGATACAGAACTGGCTCAAAGGTAGAAGACAGAGGGTGGTGGTGGAGAGTTGTTTTTCAGACTGGAGGCCTGTAACCAGTGGAGTGCCACAAGGATCGGTGCTGGGTCCTCTACATTTTGTCATTTACATAAATGATTTGGATGTGAGCATAAAAGGTACAGTTAGTAAGTTTGCAGTTGACACCAAAATTGGAGGAGTAGTAGACAGCAAAGAAGGTTAGAGCTGAAAAATGTGTTGCTGGCAAAGTTGCAGCAGGTCAGGCAGCATCCAAGGAACAGGAGAATCAACGTTTCGGGCCTAAGCCCTTCTTCAGGCTTATGCCCGAAACGTCGATTCTCCTGCTCCTTGGATGCTGCCTGACCTGCTGCGCTTTTCCAGCAACACATTTTTCAGCTCTGATTTCCAGCATCTGCAGTCCTCACTTTCTCCCAGCGAAGAAGGTTTCCTCAGATTAAAACAGGATCTTGACCAGATGAGCCAATGGGCTGAGAAGTGGCAGATGGAGTTTAATTCAGATAAATGCGAGGCGCTGTATTTTGGGAAAGCAAATTTTAGCAGGACTTATACACTTCATGGTAAGGTTCTAGGGAGTGTTGCTGAACAAAGAGACCTTGGAGTGCAGCTTCATAGCTCCTTGAAGGTGGAGTCGCAGATAGTGAAGAAGGTGTTTGGTATGCTTTCCTTTATTGGTCAGAGTATTGAGTACAGGAGTCGGGAGGTCATGTTGTGGCTGTAAAGGACATTGGTTAGGCCACTGTTGGAATATTGCGTGCAATTCTGGTCTCCTTCCTATCAGAAAGAAGTTCTGAAATTTGAAAGGGTTCAGAAAAGATTTACAAGGATGTTGCCATGGTTGGAGGATTTGAGCTGCAGGGAGAGGCTGAACAGGCTGGGGCTGTTTTCCCTGGAGCATCGGGTGTTGAGAGGTGACCTTATACAGGTTTACAAAATTATGAGGGGCATGGATAGGATAAATAGACAAAGTCTTTTCCCTGGGGTCAGGGAGTCCAGAACTAGAGGGCATAGGTTTAGGGTGAGAGAGGGAAGATATAAAAGAGACCTAAGGGGCAACTATTTCACACAGGGGGTGGTACGTGTATGGAGTGAGCTGCCAGAGGAAGTGGTGGAGGCTGGTACAATTGCAACATTTAAAAGGCATTTGGAAGGCTATATGAATAGGAAGGGTTTGGAGAGATATGAGCCGGGTGCTGACAGGTGGGACTAGATTGGGTTGGGATATCTGGTCGGCATGGACAGATTGGACGGAAGGGTCTATTTCCATGCTGTACGTCTCTATGACTCTAAGAGCCGATGGGATTCAGGGCAATTTGGCAAATTGGACCCAAAATTTGCTTAATGGCAGGAGGCAGATGATGATGATTGAAGGACTTTTTATGATTGGAAGTCTGTGTCCAGTGATGTAGTTCAAGCATAAAGAACATCATGCAGGGCTGGCTCATTGTATACATTAATAATCTAGATATGAATGTAAAAGGTATGAGCAATAAGTTGGCACACTGATACAAAAATTGCTGGTACTGTAAATAGGAAGGAAGTCTTAGTCTACAGGACAATATATAGATGAGATGGTCAGATGGTTTTCAAAGTGGTAAATAGAATTTAATTCTGAAAAGTGAGGTGATGCATTTTGGGAGGACTAACAAGGCAAGAGAGTATATGCTGAATGGCAGCATCCCAGGAAGTGTAGAGGATCAGAAGGACATTGGTGTAAATGTCCATAGATCCTTGAAGGCAACAAGACAGATGGAAAATGTTTGGAATCCAGTGAACCTTGTCAGAACAGGCAATAGCTGGGAAATCCATCTCCATATACTCTATTCACTCTAAGCCTCTCTCCTCTCTTACCTGAAAATGTGGGCTACCTTCAAAGAAAAGATCATTTTGGCACAATGAATATTCGCTCAAAAGGGAAAGGTAGGACAATCAAACCCAGCCAAAAGTCTGAATGAACTGCGGATGCTGGAAATCTGAGTCCAGTAGACACCGAGTGACCCGAAACGTTAACTTTGATTTCTCTCCATAGATGCTGCCCTGACCTGCTAAGATTTTCTAGCAATTTCTATTTCTGTTTCAGATAAACCCAGAATTCCCTAGATGACAAAAGAAAGAGAAATGATGATGTGTCACAGAATTGTTATGTTGAATGAGGCCATTTGGACCATCTTGTCTGCATGGGTTTCTGTATGAGCATTATCATTCAGAGACATTCTCCTGCCCCTTCCCCATAACCATGAATATTGTTTCTATTTAAATAATCAATCAATACACTTGTTAATGCCTTATTTCAATTTATCTCTGTCATTGTTCCAGCCAAAGCATTTCAGACCTAACTACCCCCTGTACAAAAAAGATTTATTTACTCTTCACCTTCTCCTCTTAAAGGACAACATTTCCAACTTCTCCAATCTATCTTTATCACTGAAGTTTCTCATCACTGGAGCCATTCTCACAAACCATTTTTTGCACTTTCCCCAATGCATTCACATGCTTCCCAAAGTACTTTCAATTCTAGTTTTGAAATACCATCTGTGATTTCAGAACATTACTTTGGTCATCTAGATTACTAATCCAGTAACACTATCACTACATGACCATCTTCCCTGACTTTCTGGTATATGGAAGCTATTACCTTTAAAAGGGGGCCTGCAAGGATTCACTCCAATTTGCCTCCATGTTTTTCATCATCAAACCTGTTAGCATGAATCCTGCTTTGGAAGGCAGGTCCAAGTGAAAAGAAAGTAATTTTTAGTCTGATCTGGCTCAGAATCCCTACTTCTGATCTAGATCAGAAGATTTAAGTTACTATTTTTGCACAGAACATGCAGTACATAATACCAATTAGATTTTGGAATTCATGACTACAGTTACCAAATTTAGGATGTTGACCTATCATAAGGAATTTCCAGTTTATTAAATTTGTTTAGAAGCAACAGTTTACATATGAAACATTCGTTAATTAAACAAAAAAACCTATCCATTGCATGACAATTGAAGATAGTTCACTGAACCAGCAGACGGTTGGTCTCATTAAAGTAATGAAGGCAGCATCCTGCTGTCTAGCCAAAGTGTTAGGGAACTCTTCTCTGTATCTTCTTCAATCTCTTCTGATCCATCTTCCATTTGAAGAAGACAGTTTCCTGACAAGCAGTGTCCCCAAAAAGGGCTGCCTCACAAGGACTGCCCTCTAACCTTAAGAATTTGTCAACATACCCTATTTCTGGTGGCTGGTACTTTATGTTTTGGCAATCAATCATTTGAATACCTCTAGCCAATGGATATGGGATAGCTATTCAAGACATTAAGTTAACCATTCCCTACTTTCCCACTTTTACCTGAATTTTAGTTTTCATTCCTTTCTCCTAAACACTTCATTGATAATAGGGTACATACAGTGTCATTGATGTTATGATGTCAGTTTATGGAACATTGTGGCCTTAATGTTCTTTATTATCATCATCCCTTTGTCTGGATTATTAGACATTGTTTATGTTTGAGGCAAGTAACTGCTATAACAGCAGGTAAATGAGATCTTCTGCTGCACAGGAAATACTAAAAAAAACTCCAGTTTTAAGAGAATTGCAATGTTCAACACAACTTCCTCACTGCCTCTGCAAAAATATACATGATTTAGGTCTTTGATCTATCTCCCAAGGAAAGCTAGTGTGTGAAATTCATAATTTATTTCTTAATCCAAATTCCCAAATAGTCTGTATCATGCACTACCATTTAACTATTTAACAATCATTTTAATATTAACCTAACTACATATTGCTTTTTCAAATAAAACAAATTGTTGAGCATTCACATCAGGCAGAAACATATCAATCTTCCTGTAATCTACAGAAATATGTATTCTGTAGGACTAACACACTCTGAGTTCTCATTCACAGATGTTTGTAAATGCCCTTAGTTTCCTTTCTCCTGACTCTTGGTTAGACAATATATACTTTACTAATATCCTTTTACTTTGGCATCTGAACATTCAAAACACAATAATGTTTAATGCCATAGAATTGGCTGAATTCTATTTGTTACTAAGTCCAATAATGTATGCCAATCACATAATACATGTTTTACTTGGAAAATAAAAACATGCAAATATTTCTGTAAGAGGCCAGAATTTTTGAAATTGAAGTATGTTTAATAGAAAAACCTTAGAGTCATCAGAATCAAGAAAATACAACACAGCTCATGCGGTCGTAACCCCTGTGACCTTCACAACATAGCCTGTGTTGTCAGGAACATAATTCCCTTTGACAAATCCTTGGGGTAAATCCATGCAGTGTACACTGACAGTGTTGACTGATCAATGTTTTCAATAGATTGGGACATTCAAACAAAGCACATGTCAAAGTGCAATGCCATGGTCAATGGGCTTACAGCAGCCACAACTCAAGTTGCAGTACCCTTTAAAAGTCACCCATTATACTACTGGAGACAGTGAAACGTATTAGCTTTGATTGGATTACTGTATGTATTTTACAAATACATAGGATTAGACCTCTCTTCATTCCCTATACAGCTGGAAGGATTTCTTTTTCATTCCAAATGACCCCATCACATTTCTCTTCTATAAGGTTTTGCTGAGATGTTGTTCCATGGGCATTGCTACCATCAGTTCTTCATGTGTCTTAGATACAAGTGTCTTCATGAGCACTTTGTCAAATTATGTTAGTGTGAAGGCTATCATGACAAAGACTGATCTTATTTTCACCCAATGAGCACTCTCCTGTAGGATTGACAAAATTATAATATGAAGGAGGGGCCTTAGTACAGTCTCACATTCTGCCTTTGCAAACTGATGGGGTTTTAGTTACTCATTACTCAGAACTTTTTGAACTGAGCTTAATGAACTAAATAAACTAAATTATTTGTTATGAGGACAGATCATAATCCCAAGTATTCTTGGAAATTTTTTGCTTTAAATTTTAAGAATTTTTTTGAACAAGACAGATACAAATTCCGTGACCACCTGGCAAAGTCCTATGCGAAGCCCACAGAAGGTCACACCTGTAAAATGTCAGGAAAAATTTGAACAAGCAACTGCAAGACTAGTTTCTGTGTTATTGGCCAGGTGTCCTTGTATGTGAATTAGAATGCTGCGAGGGCCTCAGCGTTGAGAAGAGCTGTTTCAAACAACACCACTAATAGAGGGAAACAAGACAGATTTTTAAAATTCATCAGGGTGGTTGCTGGCTGGCCCTTCCCTAGTTGCCCTTAAGAAGGTGGTGGTGAGCTGCCTTCTTGAACTTCTACCGCTTACATGCTGTCAGTTGATCTTAGGGAGCGAATTACTGGACTTTGCCTCAATGGTGATATATTTCTTCTTCAGAATGATATGTGGCTTGGAGGGGAACTTGCAGATGGTGTTCCCATACATCTGAGTTGAAATACTGCATGTACAATTTGAAACAGCCAAATATGATTTCACATACTCAACCATTTTCAAAAGGTCAGCTTTCCCCTTCCTAAACCCACAAATATTAAGGAAGTCCCTGATGAATTCAGTGAACCCAAACAGAAATAAGAGATTGCAGTAGGCCCTTACTGGTGTTATATGGCTGGATGTCACTAAGTTCACCTTACTTCAGTAAGGAGCATTCCTTTAAGTATTGCCTCAGTCTCATTTCTTCCAACATCTGCTGCTGAGAAAGGTGGTCCATAAGGAATGCCATACCTGCTCCTGAGAAATGCTCATTGTGTGGGGGCAGGGCTCTCATTTTCCTTGGGACCTCAGAATCCCAGACTCAAAAGAGAACAAGTCTAAAGATATTGTTGTTTATTTGCTAGAAAAAGTGTTCATAAACATTATTTCCATCTGCAATAATCCCCACTCAGAAGTTCCAAACTCTGGTCCAGATGTTCATTCCTGAGTCATAGTTGCAGAAGCAGGAAAACTGTCAGCTCCAGGAACCTAACCTTTAAAAATGGCTACCCACATTCACTTTTTTCAGTCAGGGGCATTGGGCTAGTTTGGAAGTTGGATTTAGTGACCCAAGAAGAGCTGAGGAAGGCTGGATAAAAAGAGGTTGTATTGAGGCCAAAAATAAAATAATAAGATATGTCATTCAACCAGCCCATACCTGTCACATTCCCATCACTCACTTATACAATGCCCCCATGACACATAATGCCCTCTTCACATCCCCCATGGTCGCTCAAACCTAAGGGGCAACTTTTTCACGCAAAGGGTGGTGTGTATATGGAATGAGCTGCCAGAGGAAGTGGTGGAGACTGGTACAATTACATTTTAAAGACATCTGGATGGGTACATGAATAGGAAGGGTTTAGGATATCTGGTCGGCATGGATGAGTTGTACACCTCTATGACTCGATGCCATTATATGCATCTCTACCCGTATCCTATGTTCGTTCTTTCCTGTGCCAACTTAGTGCTTACATCCACTCACCACCCTTTTGCCTTGTCGCCTCCCATCCAACTCACCAATATCCATCAGTATATAGGAGAAAATAGTGCTATTACTTACAGTTCTATACAGACCGCTCTCTATTAGAAAATGTACCCTCATTCAATAGAAACACATTTTGATAGTTATTGATTAATTTAACACTTCTTGGTAAGTCTTGACAGATTTGATACTTCTTGGCACATCTTCAATAGTTGACAATTTTAAGGGGTTTATTTGCCTTTCACACATAATCTTCTCTATGGTTAACAATACCAAAGAATACATGCCTCTACCACCACCAAAGTGTACCCAAACTCCCCTTCCAATGGGTATCTTTCCCAAAGGATATCTGGGAGCCCTGCCTAGAGCAAGGCATCCTGGGATCGTAGTCACTAGAATACCCCAGGTCTCCAAAGGGAACAACTGGGCAATCCAAGAGTAATACACTGAGGGTAGATCTGCTCTGAGCTGATCTGTTCTGCACATTCCAGGTTCCAAGCAGCATCTAGTTACATTTTTTTGTCTCCCTCCTTTTTTGAGTAAGGGTGTTACATTAACAGTGTTCCAATTCTCTGGGATCTTTTCCAGAATCTAAGGATTCTTGGAAGTTTACAACCAGTGCATCCACTATCCACTCAAGTTACTTCCTTTAAAATCCTAGAGTGTAACCCATTAGGTCCTGGGGCTGATCAGTCTTTTGCCCCCATTAGTTTCCCTAGTACTTATTTCCAGTGATAACTTGTGTTTATTTCCTCCCAACCCGCTGCCATCTCATTTAGCCTGTTGATTAGTTAGCATTTTTGGAATACATGTTCTCTTCCTAAATGGGCTTTAAATGAAATCTGCTATCTTCAGAAACCACGGTTGGATGAAACCTCAGATGAAAGACTCCATTCCCATTCTAGTTGAAATGAGAAGTGCTATGTTTAGGTCAGGACTTGGGACTTTGGACTATTTCTGATGTATCACTAGTGTAAATCTGGACCTTTCAGTCCAGAAACTCCTTAAATTTGCTTGTGTCAATTGATGCTCTTAGAAAGTATATTTTATAATTGTTCAAACTTGCAAATGTAAAATTCAGAAAATTAGACTTGAATGGATGGTTCTTATTGTCTAACTTAATGAGTTCACTGAGAACTCAACAGGTGAGTTATGGAAAGGGTTGATATTAGGACCTTAGGGATACTAGATTCTAGAAACAAAATAAACCAGTTATTGTTAACCAAAGAAGTTAAGGCTAGTATCAAATTGACATAAATAAGAATTAGTGCAGCAAAGAATAGTGAAGCAGAGGATTATGAAAGTTTTAAAAGACAATAAATAATGACCAAATGAAATAAAGAGTGAGAAAATAAACTGGGGACAAACCCCTTAGTAATATAAATAATACAATATAAATAATATAAATGGACAGTAAGAGCTTATTTAAATATGTAGATGGAGGACAAGTTTGGACAAAGTGAACAAATACCCATGAGAGAATGAGGCTGCAAAAATAATAAGGGGGAAACCAGGAAATGGCAGAGGACCTGAATCCATACTTTGCATCAGTCTTTAGGAAGAGGACATGTATTCCAAAAATGCTAACTAATCAACGGGCTAAATGAGATGGTAGGGGGTTGGGAGGAAATAAACACAAGTTATCACTGGAAATAAATACTAGGGAAACTAATGGGGCGAAAGACTGATAAGCCCCAGGACTTAATGGGTTACACTCTAGGATTTTAAAGGAAGTAACTTGAGTGGATAGTGGATGCACTGGTGATAAACTTCCAAGAATCCTTAGATTTTGGAAAAGATCCCAGAGAATTGGAACACTGCTAATGTAACATCCTTACTCAAAAAGGGAGGGAGACAAAAAAATGTAACTAGATGCCAGTTAGCTTAACGTCTGTCATTGGGAAAATGTTATGAATCTATTATAACGGGTGCAATATTAGAGTGCTTAGAAGAACATAATCCAGTCAAAAAGGATCAACATAACTTCATGAAGGAGAAACCATGCCTGACAAATTTATTACAGTGCTTTGAGGAGGTAGTAAGCAGGATAGATAGAGAGAAACCAGTAGATGGATTTCCAAAAGGTGTATGATAGGATACCATACATAAGGCTACTTAATAAGAGCCCATGGTGCTGAACATAATATATTAGCATGGATAGATGCTCACTAACTGATAGAAAACAGAGTTGGGACAAGAGGACCATTTTTAGGATGGCAACGAGAAACTAGTGGAGTGCCACGGAGGTCAGTGGTGAGACCACAATTACTTACAATACATATATTAATGATATGGATGACAGAAGTAAATGTACCATCACTAAGTTTGTAGATGACACAAAAATAGGTTGGAAGACAAGTCGTGAGGATGATACAAAGAGTTTAAAGAGGGATATAGACCAGTTAAACTTGTCAGGTGGAATATAATGTGGGAAAATATGAAGTTATGCACTTTGGTCGTTATAAATAGAGCTGAATATTATTTGGATAGATCAGAAAGCTGTAGTGCAGAGGGATTTGGGGCCATTATTTCCAAGGGAATGGTGTGTAAGATCAGCAGGTTGTGCTAAAACTTTACAAAGCAATAGTCAAGACACACCTGGAACCCTGTGAACAGTTTTGGTTCTCCTGTCCAAGAGAAAAAATATACACATCAGAGGCAGTCCAGAGAAGAATTCACTTGGTTCATTGTGAGTATTGAAGAATTCTTTTATGAGGAGGTTGAGTAGGTTGGGATTGTACTTAGTGGACATTAGCAGAATGAGAGGAGATCTAATTGAAACACACAAAATTGTTAGAGTTTAACAGTTTAGATGTGGAGAAGTTGTTTCCCTGATGGGACATCTAGGACCGAGTGGGTATAATCTCAGAATAAGAACTTGTCCTATTTAAGACAGAAATGAGGAGCAATATTGTTCGCCCAGGGTAGTGAATCTGTGGAATTCTTTGCTGTAGAGGACTGATGAGGGTAGGTCATTAGGTCAATTCAAACCTGAGATAGACAGATTTTTGATCAGTCAGGGAATTGAGTGTTATGAGGGCAAGGTAAGCAAAATAGAGTTGAGAATTATCAGATCAGCTGTGATCTCATTGAAAGGCAGAGCAGTCTTGATGAGTCAAATTGCCTACTTTTGCTCGCAGGTCTTATGGTTAAAAGGTGATGGAGTTTGCCCCAGTTTGCTGCTCAAAACAAGAAGATGGTTCCATTTTATACAAATAAAAGACTAAAAATATTAAGGCATGTAGAGCCAGCGGCATTTCAAAAGAAATCTTCCAATGTGTAAAGCAAATTCTGTACATATGGTAAAAAAAAATCAATGCAGCCTAGCTTTTGAACTGTGCACTTGAAAGGAGCAACTGAACTACTCTTGAACAATGATGAACTATATGATTTGTTTAATTATATGGCAGCCCATTAATTTTGCATTTGAAAATTCAAAACACAAACCACAACAACCAGTGAAAGGACATATAGGTCGTCAGATCTGAGTTTTCTGAGTTTTGATTGCTAACTAGAAGTAAAGTAGACAAGATTAATCCTATGGTCATTAAAGTAACACAAGAAGTTGTGGAATTGAAAAGATTTGCATCACATTAAACTATAACTCTTGTTTTTCATTTATGATGTCGAGGTGCTGGTGTTGGACTGGGATGGACAAAGTCAGAAGTCACATGGCGCCAGGCTATAGTTCAACAGATTTGTTTGAAATCACAAACTTCCAGGAGAAAGAGTATTATTGTTACATTTCTCTCCATAATAACCACAATTCTAACTTTGCAGTGTGACTATTCTGTGTTGGTCTTTGGGCCCTTCGAAAAGGGTAACTAATAAAAGTGGCAAATAATTTTTCATTGATTTAAAAGGAAATTTTAATGCCAAATTAGAGGTGATGAAGGGGCTACACTCTGAAACCTTGTGATTTCAAATAAACCCATTGGACTATAACCTGGTGTCGTGTGACTTCTGCGTTTTTAGTGAAAACAGGTATTTGACTTTTTCCTGGAAATAACAAACACATTATATTGTTTGATAACATAATAATTATTTATTTTTATGACTACTTGGTGGCATGGATAAACTTCTATGACTGTATAACAATTACTAAATGGGTTTTGCTGTTATAGAACACATTACTAAAAGATGACCTAACCATAAATGTCGGAGAAAAGAAAGTTGAGACTCATCCATGCAATCATTCTAAAATATAAAAATTGTAATAATTTACATTAAGAAGGTAGAAAAGATAGGAAACTACTCTAAGTAATTTGAATTTTGTTGTATTCGTGTGTGAAACGGCTTCTACTTAAACCTTAACAGCAATTCAGTGTAAAATTAATCACTTAGGAAAAGAAATTTTTTTTATTACTTCATAAACTATCCATAATTCCATCATACATTTTCTGGTATACTTTCATTCAGCAAAATGCAAAATAGAAGGGGAAAGAAATGTTGTCTGCAGAAAGCCTCACCTTGAAGGAGAATATTTTACTTCATGTAGGGTGATCTTATAACATCTGTCACCGTACTTGTTCCAGAGACAGCACAAACTTTAATGGGGTTTGCTGAGTTCAGAGTGTACTGCCCAAACTATTAAAATAATTATTGCAATTATTTTCTGAACAACAACCTCTGGAGAGATGAGGCAAAGTAATTGCAGACAGATTTAGTGCGTTTCATGTCCTTATTGAGTTGAATGTTGTTGTTTGTTTGGTTTTAATCTAATTTCACCCACAAAAACCATATGCAGCAAAATCCTTTTCCCACCCTCAACATTACAAATGCATTTAATTGTATTTTCTTCTTTACATTTTAAGATTTCTTCCAACTTGCCAACAAAATTCATTATTTAAGATTTGTACATCTTTATTTTACTGTACAAAATGCATAGGTATATCAGGAGTGAGTTTTTTTTAGCTTTTGCCCTTTGAAAATGCACAAATTGAGAGAAAAAAATACAAAATTAAAATTGTGATGTCGGTAATACTTAATCACACCTGGTAAATTATGGCAGGTCTAACAGGTCAGGTCAATAAACCTGTTGGTAATCATTGCTAACTCCACTGCACGTTAGGAATTTATGAAATACAATACAGGGTATATTAAAAATTAAGAAGGAAATTCAATGCCCATTTTGTTTAATTGACAGGATTTTGCAGATTTTTACAATCAAATTCTGTGCCAGAACAGAATATTACTATAATATTTCTCTCTATAATAACCACAATTCTAACTTTGCAGTGTGACTATTCTGTATTGGTCTTTGGGCCCTTCCAAAAGGGTAACTAATAAAAGTGGCGAATTATTTTTCATTGATTTAAAAGGAAATTTTAACACCAATGAACAAGTGGGTTTTCGTCAGATAGATGTAAAAATGTTATAATCTCAAGCCTGAATTGCCTCAGCCTTGAACCCATTCATTTCCAGGTTTAACAGAGGCTGGACAGGGGTGGATAATTTGTCAATTCCAGGAGGGCTGGCAGTCATTTAAATTTGTTAATGAGGCAATGTGCTTAATCTATTGTCGCACACAACACAAAATATGATAGATAGTGGAAACTGAAACAAAAATA
The DNA here is from genome assembly GCF_037043375.1 of Chiloscyllium plagiosum. Taxonomy (NCBI): domain Eukaryota; kingdom Metazoa; phylum Chordata; class Chondrichthyes; order Orectolobiformes; family Hemiscylliidae; genus Chiloscyllium; species Chiloscyllium plagiosum. The sequence goes on from NW_028270142.1 coordinate 9,927,499, forward strand.
AAATGCTGGAGAAAAAAATCAGCAGCTCTGGCAGCATCTGTGGACACAGAAACAGTTAATGGGCCAAATTGTCAAATATCTACAGGACCAGGACCAAGTACCGTTGCATTCTCAGGATCATAGTCTCAAAGGTTATCTCAATGCCTCAAGGACAGGTTGGAAGTTTCAAAGGACTGGTGGGTTTGGATGGTGGTAATCAAGAAGCCTGCCCGCCTCCAATTAACGGCCCATTGAAAGACCTCATTTAGGGCTCCGTGCAGGGGAGGATGTGATTTTTTTAACCTAAATTCAATGATCCTGATTAATTTTGAACACCTAAGTCCCCATCTGAAATGTGCACCACAGGGATATAAGCAACTTTCTCTGCATAAAACAAAAAATAAACTTTCTGGACCTAATTGGGCCAGTTTGAGATCTTACCTTCCTATTTTGTTCATGGCACTGTTTCTTCATATTAATGCAACTGATCCTGAGGTAATATCTACTGTACTCAACAAGGCATCAGAAGGCATCTCCACACACACCTTTAAGCTGACCTGCCTCTGTCCTGGAAATTCAACCTTACGTCAAACGCTAAAACCAATCTATATCCATCCACCCTTGTTGCTAAAGGATGACTAAATAACTATTTAAAAAGCAGAAAAGAGAATATGAATACAAGCTAGGAAGAAACATAAAGGTAGATAGTAAAACATGCTTCAGTCCATGAAAAAGACAGCATTAGGGAAAATAAATTGGGATCTATTCCAGGTAGAAACAGGAGAATATATTATGGAAATTAAGGAAATGGTGGATAAACTAAACAATGACTTTCTGTCTTCTTGGAGATAGATACAAAAAAAATCTTCCAGAAAGTAAGTAATAACAGCACATTTGGAAAGTCAAAATACAATCCACCAGAGTCGTCATGGTTTTACGAAGGATAAATCATGTTTAACTAATTTGCTAGAATTTCTCAAAGATGTAACAGGCTGAAAGGTAGGAGACAGAGAGTGGTGGTGTAGGATTGCTTTTCAGACTGGAGGCCTGTGACCAGCTGTGTTCCCAGAATCAGTGCTGGGTCCACTGCTTTTGTCATTTATATAAATGATTTGGATGTGAAATTAGGAGATATGGTTAGTAAATTTGCACCTTGATCAGATGGGCCAAGGAGTGGCAGATGGAGCTTAATTTAGATAAATGTGAGGTGCTGCATTTTGGAAAAGCAAATCAGGGCAGGACTTACACACTTAATGGCAAGGTCCTGGGGAGTGTTGCTGAATAAAGAGACCTTGGAGTGGTGGTTCATAGTTCCTTGAAAGTGGAGTTGCGGGTAGATAGGATAAGACCATAAGACATATGAGTGGAAGTAAGGCCATTCGGCCCATCGAGTCCACTCCGCCATTTAGTCATGGCTGATGGGCATGGATAGGGTGAATAGCGAAGGTCTTTTTTGCAGGGTAGGAGACTCCAAAATTAGAGAGCATGGGTTTAAGGTGAGAGGGGAAAGATTTGAAAAGGAATTGTGCGGCAACGTTTTCATGCAGAGGATGGTGTGTTATGGAATGAGCTGCCAGAGAAATTGGTGGAGGCTGGTGCGATTACAATATTTAGAAGGCATCTGGATGGGTACATGAAAAGGAAGGATTTAGAGGGATATGGATGGCATGGATGAGTTCGACCAAAGGGTCTGTCTCCATGCCGCACAACCTTATGACTCTGTGACTCTAAGCAAAATAGATAATGAGGATTCTGTAAATGTTGTAGATCTGGACTTCCAAAAGGCATTTGATAAAGTGCTGCACCAAAGATTAATACACAAGGGAAGATAAAATGGGGTTTCGGATACTTTATTAGTTTGGATAAAAGTTTGCATGACTAACAGTGTTTTATCTGGTTGGCAAGATTTAACTAATGAGGTGCCACAAGGTCCAGTCCTTTGGCTCCACCTACTTACAATTTATATCAATGACATGGATACAGGGAGAGAAGGAACTACAGCCAAATTTGCAGATGACACTAAACTTAGTGGGAAAGTAACTTGCAATTAAAAAATAAAAAATTTACAAATGGATACAGATAGGCTAGGTGAATAAGTCAACATTTGGCAGATGGCGTTTAATGTGGATAAGTGTGAGGAAATCCATTTTGGTCAGAAGACTAGGAGGTAGCTTATTATCTAGTTGGAAATAAACTTCAGAGTGCTTTGGTGGAGAGGAATCTGGGTGTCCTCATGCATGAATTACAGAAAGCTACTACACAAGTACAGCAGGTAAAAAGGAAGGCAAATGGAATCTTGGCATTTGACTTGATTTATTACTGTCACATGTACCGAGGTACAGTGAAAAGTGTTGTCTTGTGTGCTTTACAGGCAGACTGTAATGTACAAGTGCAATAGGGTCACAGAACAGAGTGCAAGATACAATGTTACAGCTTCTAAGAAGGTGCAGAGGGAGATCAACATTAACGTTAAAGAGGTCCATTTGAAAGTCAGATGACAGCAGGGAAGAAGCTGTTCTTTAATCTGTTTGTATGTGTATTCAATATTTTATATCTTCTGCTTGCCGGAAGAGGATGGAAGAGAGTGTAACCGGGGTGGGAGGGGTCTTTGATTATGTTGTATTTTCCGAAGCAGTGGGAAGTCTAGATGAAGTCAGTGGATAGGAGGCTAGTTTGCGTGATGGGCTGGACTCTGGTTTTTTTCAGTGTTAGGAAGACCAGTTGCCATACTGTTCGGTGATGCAACCAGGTAGAATGCTTTCAATGGTGCATCATAAAAATTGGTAAGAGGCTTTATGGACAGGCCAAAATTCCTTAGCCTCCTGAGGAAATGATGGTGTTGCTGTGCTTTCTTGACTGGACCAGCACAGATTGTTGGTGATTGTCACTCCCAGGAACTTGATGCTGTCAACCATCGCCACGTCAACACCATGCAAACAGAGGTGTGACCTCCACTCCACTTCCTGAAGTCAGTGACCGACTCCCTGATTTTGCTGATGGCGATGGAGATATTGTTGTCGTTACACTATGCCATTACGCACTCTGCCTCCTTCCTGTACTCCATCTCATCATTGTTTGAGATCTAAACTACAACGGCGGGGTCGTCAGCAAACTTGTAAATGGAGTTGGGGTGGAATTTGGCCACACAGTCATGTATGTATAAGGAGTAAAGTAGAAGGCTGAGTACACAGCCTGGAGGGGCACCAGTGGTGAAGATTATCGTGGAGAAGGTGTTGTTGCCTCTCCTTACTGATTGTGGCCTATTGGTCACAAAGTCAAGACTCCCGCTATGAGACCCACCGGAGTTTGGAGATATGTTTGTTTGGAATTATGGTTTTGAAGTTGAAAGATTAGTCAATAAGTAGGAGCCTGACGTAGATATCCTTGTTGCCCAGATTCTCATGGGATGAGTGTAGAGCCAGGGAGATAGTCTCTGCTGTGGACCTGTGCATCGGTAGGAGAATTGCAAGCGATCAAGGCAGTCTGGAGTTGATGTGAGCTATGAACAAACTCTCGAAGCACTTCATAATAATGGATGTCAGAGCCACCACATGGAAGCAATTGAGGCCTGGTGCATGATTTTTCTTTGGCACTGGGGTGATGATGGTTTTCTTGATGCAGGTGAATCGTAGTAAGGAGAGATCGAAAATGTTAATGAATAACTGCCACCAGCTGGTCCGCACAGGGTCTGACTGCATGGCTGGGGGCTCCATCCGGGTCAGTTGCTTTCCCAAGGTTCACCCTCAAGAAGGCTGATCTAACGTCTGCAGCAGTGACTGAGGGTAAAGGTGCACCTGAGGCTGATGAGACAGGTGATATTGCTTTACAGTCCTTTTGTTCAAAGTGAATGTAGAATGGATTGAGCTCATTGGGGAAAGATATACTGTTGCCCGCGATTCTGTTCAACTACACTTTGTAGCCCATTATGTCGTGTAAGCCTTGCCACAAATGACAGGTGTCTATGTGGTTAGTCTGGGTCTCAAGCTTAGTTTGGTATCACCTCTTGTCATCCCAGATGGCCTTGCAAGGATCCTCCCTGGATTTCCTGTATAGGTCAGGATTGCCCGACTTGATTGCCTCAGATCTGGACTTCAGTAGGGTGTGATCACCTGGGTTTATCCATGGTTTCCAGTTGGGGAACATTCAAATCAACTTCTTTGCCATACAGTCATCCACTAATAAAGTCTGTAATACTGGTGGCATACTCATAATTTATTGCTAAAGGAATAGAGTATAAAGGTAAGGAGGTGTTGCTGCAACTGAGGCCTTCGTGAAGTTGTATCTGAAGTATTGCACATAATTTTGGTCCTCTTACTTGAGGAGGTATATATTGTATTGGAGGTAAATGCGGGGTTATAGGAATAGGATTATGGGAGTGCATGGGGTTGGATGTCCTTTGGAGGGTCAGTATAGACTAGATGGGTCAAATTGTGACCTCCTGCACTTTAGGGATTCTATGATTCTTCATTCATAGCTCCTACTTCAAAACAAAAGTTTCATCAGGTATCATTGCAAACTACAGAGAAGTGTGTATTATTTGAATGTTTTCATTTAAAAATACTGTGATTTGTTGTGTAAATTTTGTCAATGCTAATTAGTAGTACTTAAAAGTTTTCAGTCTTTGGAAGTAATTACATGTTATTACCATTTAATACACTGCAGTTGATAGAGTGCCACAAAACAGATATCAGAGAATCCCTACAGTATGGAAGCAGGCCATTTGGCCCATCAAGCCTGCACTGACCCTCCAAAGAACACCCCCTTTGTAACTTTGCATTCCCAATGGCTAATTCACCTAACCTACGAACACTGTAGACAATTTAGCATGGCCAGTACATCTAACATGCACATCTTTGTGACCATGAGAGGAAACCACACAGACATGGGGAGAATGTGCAAACTCCACACAGACACTTGCCTGAGAGTGGAATTGAACCTGGGTCCTGGTGCTGTCAGGCAGCAGTGCTAACCACTGAGCCACCATGCTACCCTAATTTATGTGAACAAAGTTATCATTTATAGAATAATATGAACACAGAATTGACTGAATAACAGAAAATAGAGAGTGGTGGTTATTGAAAGCAAAGTATTGAGAATTGCATAGATCTGGTGCTGTGAGGCAGCAGTGCTAGCCACGGTGCCACCCAGGTCTGGCAGCATCTGTGGAGCAATAAACGTAACAAATATTTCAAGACAAATATGACTATTCTTTAATAGTAGTTAATAGATATTCTTCAGGCTGGAGGAGGTTTTGTGACAGAGTTACCCAGGGTTCCATGCTGGAACCCAAGCTGTTCCTAATATATATCAATAATCTAGACCTTAGCGTACAGGGCAAAATGCAAATGTATTAACAAGGGCATAGAGAACAAGAACAAGGAAGTTATGTGGAACCTTTATATAAGACTGTAGTTTGTTATCAGCTGAAATATTGCATCTAGTTCTGGGCACACCACTACAGGAAGGATGTGAGGATTGTGAAGAGGGTGCAGAAGAGATTTATGAGAATGGTTCTGTGGAGGAAGAACTTCAGTTATGTGGACAGACAGGAGAAGTTTGGACTGTTTTCCTTTTAAAAAGGCTGAGAGGAGATCTAATATAGGTATTCAAAATTATGAGGCAACTGGATACAGTAAATAGGGAGAAACTGTTTTCATTTGTGAAAGGATCGTGCCCAAATGGGTATAGATTTAAGGTAATTGGCAAAAGAACAAAATTGATATGAAAGAAAAAAATTTCATGCAGCAAGTGGTTATGGTCTAGAATACACTGCATGAAATTGTGGTGAAGACAAGTTTAATTGATGAACACAAAAGAAATTTAGACTGCTATTTGAAAAGGAATAATATGCAGGATTATGGGGAGAATCCTGGTGATTGGTGTTGCTGAAATGTTCATTCAAAGAGCCAATGCAGAAATGATAGGCTCAACAGCCTCTTTCTGTGCTGTAATAATTCTGTGGTTCACATTTGACAGTGCAGTGCAATATAACAGATCAATAGGTGGGCAAGAGGGACCAACTTGCCAATCAAAACTCAAGTCACTCAGTGTACTTGCGTACAACTTGCAATGGTTATGTACAAAGTGGCATTTTCTGAAGACCATATTGTTTCCCTATCATTGCATGATCCAATAACAACTTAGCAAAGAAAGGAGTTAAAACAGAAAACTGTACCATTCAGTTAAATGAGACTAGCAGTAAAGAAAAATGTTAAACCAACAAGCACAGGCAATTCTTTCAGGCTCTTTGGAAAATAATAATTTGCTGATCTGATTTATAAAGTGTGAGGCTTCATTAGGAGCAGACCTGATCTGGAGCCCAGGGAAAGTAATGCTGAAGAGTTTGGCAACTGAGTTAAGGGCTTTATTGTTTTAACTGTGGATTATTTGTGAACTGTAAAGTGCCTTTAAAAGCCAGAATATCAGAACATGGTTAATTTCATCAACTGAAAAGTTTTGTACTTTGGCAACTGATTTTGTACTTTTGCATCTTGAGCTGCAGTTTTTATTTGAAGGCATGCTTGTATAGCTTTTATAACTCATAGCACATGACTAAGTTGGATTTAGCATCAATAATAATGAAATAAATAAACATATCAAGACCTTAGCATATAAAATCAATGCCTTGAATATTATTTCAATAATAATTTCAATAAGATGGAGATCAACTGAGCCTTTTATATTTTTGTTTTGTTTTAATAAGTGACCGAAAATGAATAATACACAATGTGGTTTTACTAATCCAATTTTCAGTGTTGCAACAGTGGAGCTCCCTTAACAGTAAATGTATCATCTGTCAACATCATATGATTAAGTTGGTAGCACTGGGTTGGATCTTGCGTGTTTTTGGCTATGTCAGTTTTGTCAAGTTTCATGGCTGGTTTCAGTCAGAGGCCGAGCAAGTTTCTCACACTGTCATCCCAATCTCACCTTGTCTGCCCCTATAGCATACCTCTTGTCCGAAGCTAACCTGATTCTACCACTCACTTCAGCCAAAAGGACTCTTCACTGCGCAGATATCTAAGAATGAACCAGCATTTCTGACAACAATGTCATCCTTAAAAGGCTATTGTGCACCCAGATAGGCAGTATCAATCCAGAGCTGCCCTGCATGGTTTGTGACATTTGTCCTAGACATGACAGAGAAGTGAAAATTTGGCACCACACTTTTGTGGACAGGTGGAGATGCTGCAGAGGAGGGCTCTTCTCCCAGAATTGCCAGAGGGGCCACAACACCAGACCTTGCCAGTCTGCGTCAGTGCAGTCTCAGCCATCTAGAGGAATGCCTAGCAGTGTTGGAAGAAGCTCAAACACCTGGATTCAGCAGGATACATACAATCATCTTAATTCTGCAAGATAAGACTCACTCTGTCTCTGCTAATCCTCTTACCAAGGTTTATGCTCTATCACTCTCACTATTGCATGCACTATCTTCCTTCACTCTCTCTCACCCATCCCAACCCCTCACACCTTGCATGACCTCTGCTTAGTCATTTTCTTGGGACAACTCACCCTCACGTACATATGTACTAGACTATGCGCAGCTCTGCCAGCCATGTTCATCTGCCTTAGTAGCTCCCTTTCTCTGGCTATAGGAGAAACCAGCTCTTAATAGGGCATAAAGAGCTGAGACAGATGGTGGGCTGCTTGCATTCAGCTCCTCACTCCTACGAGAATATCCTGATCCTGGCTGCTCAAGCAATTGACTGACCATTCCAGATCCCCAGATTTAGTATCAAGGGCTGTCTTTGACTGACTGTATGAGCATCCCATGACTCAAGGCTGACTCCATTGACTTGTCTGAGGACTACTGACAACCTTCCTGCTTTTATATCTGCCCTAAATAGAAAGTCAAGACAGAGGTACTGAGAGTTCAGTACCTTTGGCTGAGGGGGCAAGACATAAAAAGCTAAACAAGGCATTGCAGAAATGCTGTGAACATCCAGATAGACTCAAAGTGAGCCAGCGCTAAGAGGGTAAGCGAACAGCCTTGAGATCCATGAATTTGATGCCTGTCCCCAATAATAAGGATTCCTTGCAGGAGTATTGCAATGATAGTAGTTGGCATTCCCCAATTTGGAACATACAATGCAGAAGCTTAATGTAATTTGGTCAGAGATTGTCAATGATATGCAGGAACTGACATGTGTATGACGCCAAGGTCTTAGGAACATGCTATCCCTGGAGATGAGAGATACAAGATGCTGGTGGCAGGTGTGCAAAATGGAACACTTTATGAGCAAGTAGCAAGCTGGAGTGCCTATGTGCCCATTCAGACTTTTGTCAAGTTTCATCAGTGTCTTGTTTGTTTGCAGTTGGTGGTTGGATAAGAAGCTGCATATTAATAAGGTGAGATCTGAAGTTAATTAGGATCACAATACACAATAATCCTCCTAAATAAATATCTTGCCCCTCTCCAGCGAGTGTCTTGTCTTGATGCTTTTGTTGGAAAATGCTATTAGTTGCTCCCTGTGTCATGATAGGCCTCACTTGACTTCTCCTTTCCATCAGTTACTTTAAATTTATGCCTCAGGATTATTGATCTAACAACAGATATAGATCCTCTGTTCACTCTGTCCAGCGACCTGGAAGGCAGTCTCTTCCAAGAGTGATGATCTCAGCCAGGCATGAGGTGTTCTTCAGCAGAGGGTTCTGGCCCAGTATTCCAATAGCCTAGTAGTCTCATCCTGACTGCATCTTCCTTAATCAGCTTTCCCCAATCCCAGGAGTCGTTAACGGAACTATGATTACTTTTTCTTTAATATTACTTTTTTTTATTATTGTGTATGTCTTCTGTCATTGATGTAGACACTGCAGTGGGGTGACTTACAAAACTTTAAACTGTATTTTTCATGTAAAAGTACACGACTATAAATTTCTATTCTGTCCACCTGAACAACTGCAGCTAATTCATCAGTGCTGTATAAATCACTTTTCAATAAAAACATAAGAAATAGGAACAGGAACAGGCCATTCAGCCCCTTGAGTCGATGCTGCCATTCAAGAGAATCATTACTGATCTGTCCCCCTCCCACTTTGCCAAGGACATGCAGGTCCTGGGCCTCCTCCATCGCCACTCCCTCACCACCCGATGCCAGGAGGACCCTTCAACCCTAGGACATCAACATGGACTTCACCAGTTTCCTCATTTCCCCTCCTTCCCCCCCCCCCCCCCCCCCAACCTTACCCCAGTTCCAACCTTCCAGCTCACCACCATCCTCATGACCTGCCCCACCTGTCAATCTTCCTTCCCACCCATCGGCTCTACCCTCCTCTCCAACCTATCAACTTTACCCCCACCTCCATCCACCTATTGCACTCTCAGCTACCTTGTCCCCTCCCCTCCCCTCCCATTTATCTCTCCACTCCGGAGGCTCCCAGCCTCATTCCTGATGAAGGGCTCCGGCTGGAAACATCGATTTTCCTGCTGCTCGGTTGCTGCCTGACCTGCTGTGCTTTTCCAGCAACACACTCTCAACTCTGATCTGCAGTCCTCACTGTCTCCTGACATTCCTTATGCCCACTTTACTCCTTTTTCACGTAACTCTTGATTCCTTGACTGACTTAAATATAGAACATAGAACAATACAGCACAGAACAGGCCCTTCGGCCCACGATGTTGTGCCGAACATTTGTCCTAGCTTAAGCAACCCATCCGCGCACCTATCCAATTGCCAATCCAACATATACAGGGACTCTGCCCCAACAGTTCTCTGTGGCAAGGAATTCCAAAGACCCTCAGAGAGAAGAACTTGCTCCTCATCCCAACCTTAAATTAGCATTCTGAGACTATACCCTCTGCTCCTAGACTCTCCCATGAGGGGAAACATCATCTCAGCATTTACCCTGCCAAGACTCTTGAGTCCCATTGAACTGAATCTTACACCCAATAGTAACATATAGATACACTGGAAGAAAAACACTGCAAATTTCAATAAGAACACTAAATCCTGGAAAGAGGTGTGTGGTTAGGCAGCATGGGTGGCACAAATTGTCATTTATTAGGGAGATTGCTGTTAACCGTACTCCTAAAAGGGATTTGTTAAGCTTTTGTTTTGACGACTTGCCCCAACCAGACAGCTCTTTATGGGATTTAAATTAATTTAAAGAGACCCCACCACAATTTTTAAGAGTTGCAGGTTCTTTCTTCTCCACATTGTAGCTCGCTCAAAGTTTCCAGTGGTTGGCGGAATGTTTTTTAAAACAAAAAGGAATTCAAAATCTTGATTAAAACATTTTTTTTAAATTAAAATCTCCGATTAAATTAATCTTATTTGTAAAACAAATCACATTCCTTACTCACGGAGCCCCTGAAACTAACACTCAGCGGCGCTGGGGAACCGCCAGAGCCGCGCGGGAGGTGGCGGTAGCGCGCAAGGTGGGGAGGGTGTATTCATGGCCGTTTGGCGGCGGGAGCGCGCGGGGGTGGCATTGACGGCGACGCGCGAGGGGGTGAATTGATGGCCACTTGGCGGCGGGAGCGCGCGGGGGTGGCATTGACGGCCACTTGGCGGCGGGAGCGCGCGGGGGTGGCATTGACGGCGACGCGCGAGGGGGTGAATTGATGGCCACTTGGCGGCGGGAGCGCGCGGAGGTGGCATTGACGGCGACGCGCACCGGCTGAATTGATGGGCACTTGGCGGCGGGAGCGCGCGGAGGTGGCATTGACGGCGACGCGCAACGGCTGAATTGATGGGCACTTGGCGGCGGGAGCGCGCGGAGGTGGCATTGACGGCGACGCGCAACGGCTGAATTGATGGGCACTTGGCGACGGGAGCGCGCGGGGGTGGCATTGACGGCGACGCGCGAGGGGGTGAATTGATGGCCACTTGGCGGCGGGAGCGCGCGGGGGTGGCATTGACTGCCACTTGGCGGCCGGAGCGCGCAGAGGTGGCATTGACGGCGACGCGCAACGGCCGAATTGATGGGCACTTGGCGGCGGGAGCGCGCGCAACGTGTCCGCTGTCGGCGGGAAGTGAAGTGACGGGAGCGCGATGCTATGGGGCGGGTGGCGGATTTGATGACAGTTGGCGGGGGCGGGAATGCTCTGGAGGTGGCGGTTGGCGGCGCGAGGCGGAGAGTCGCGCGCTGCCGTCGGGCCTAACAGCCCGGGGGGGGGGGCGGCGGGATGTCGTTGGTGCGGGGCAGCCGCTCGCAGGCAGCGGGTCGAGGCCGCAGGAAGAAGGCGGCGGTGGCACCGAGGAGAGAGTGGGACAGCACCATCAGCGACCTGAGCGTGCACCGGGCCAGCCCGGAGGAACTCGCCCGGCGCCGGCACAGCCGCCTACCCAGGAACCGGCGGCCCGGCCTGCACAAACCCCGCTCGGCCCCCGGCCACCAGCCGCTGGTCAGCGAGCTGCTGCTGGACCGGCGGCAGCTGCACGACGTGCTGGACCGCTCCGACCGGGCCCTGGCTCTGGTGCGGGACCTGTTCGCCGACGGCCCGCGCCTGCACGCCGCTTTCCCGAACGTGACGGCGGCGCCGGGCGGGGGCGGCGAGGCGGCTCTGCCCACCCGCGCCTGGGGGGAGCGGCCTACTCAGCTGTCCCTCCTCAGCGAGTCGGTGATGGACCCGCAGGCGCTCAACGACGCCAGCCCGGGCCGTGCGGAGGCAAGCCCCGAGGGCAGCGAGCATCCGCGGGACTGGTCCCGGCGTGAGCCCGGCCAGAGCCCGGGGACTCCGTGTACACCGGAGCGCGAGGCCTCGGGGGACGAGGCTGGCCTCAACGCCGCCACGGCGATCCAGAGGGCCCGCTCCGGAGGAGCTGAGGCGGCGGCAGAGCGCGGCCGGCTGAGCCTGGAGGGGCTGCGGGACACCATCGAGCACATCGACCAGGAGCTGGTGGAACTGCAGCGCCGGGCGGGGCGCGGGGTCGCCGGGCGGCCGCCCGAGAGGGGCCGGGGCCTGGCGGGCTTCACCGCCTCCTTGGTCGGCTCGCTGAGCAGGCTGACCCGCTGCCTGAAGGAGAACGAAAGCCAGCAGCGGCGGGAGAGGGAAGGCCGGCAGAGGCTGGCGGAAAGGTGCACCGAGCAGCGGGCGCTGATCGATGCGCTGACCGCGGAGCTTCTGAAAATGCAAAGCGAGGTTATTGCGACGCAGACCGCCCTGCATCATTATATGGTGAAGACCGACGAGGAGCTGCACTTGATCAAACAAACGGTGCACGGATCTCCAGGAGCAGGAATGGACAAACCGAAGCCAAGAGAAAACATTGATGCTTGCAAAGTTGGTGCGGCAGCGTTGGAAGGAAGGAGTCTGCATGGTTGCATTTACTGTGGCAGACAGGATAACAGGAATGCACCTATTTTAAGGGCTGTACCAAATGCTGCTGAACGTTTAGAAAGCGTAGATAATCAGTACGAGGGGAATGTGTTAGAAATAGCTGGAAGAGGCGAATGTTTACCTGAGCACTTATTTGGCTCTGCTATATTGCTTTCCCCCCCAAGACAGAGGAACAGTCAAATAGCTGTAAGATCACAAACTGCAGCAAATTCTTGTCAAGAAAGACCTCTCGCTGATAATGTATGCCTGAAATCAAATTGTGCTCATCCTTTGCAAATTGGTAAGGAAACTCCAACGTCTGTTGAACAACAAAGAGAAAACAATTTCATAGAATACTTAGGAATACAAAGCGAGCTGCAGCAAGGTCAACAGGATCTTGCCCGGCAGTGCAATTTTAGAGATGCTTTAGAAGGACAAAGGAACTTGACTCCAGTTTTGCCTGTTAGTAATTGGTCTGAAATGCAACAACCAGGAACTGTTAATGCAGTGACAGGTGTTCTGGGATTAAAGGAGAACAAAATGGAAGCTGAAGCTTTGGACAAGTGGCTTAAACATGAAGCAATGCTTGCGCAAATCACTGAGCTCCAATTGCAGAATTCAGCTCTCAAAGCCCAACTTAGCCAGTTCAATATTGATAAATTACCTAATTCTGCACCACAAATTGAAAAGTCTGTGCCCAGACCTTGTGATAATCTTCAGCAGAGGATCACTGAGCTCAACCACCAGAGTGCTGAAGCACGCAGCAAACTTCTGAAGTTGATTGAACAGCAGAGACAAATTTCTGGTGATTCTGCCTCACCACCCATTTCTCCTATTCCACCAGAAGGTACATGGACAGAAACTGGCAGAAAATCACTGGATGTGTTGATCCCTTTGCCCAATGGATTGGACTCCTCTTCAGAGAGTGCACCTTGTCCTGCTAGCGAAATAAATAACAATAGATTAACAGATAATGCCAGTAGAACTAGTTCTTCACTACATCTGGACAAAGGTGATGGAAATAGAACACCTATTACTCAAAGATTGAAGCCAGAAAGATTAAAAGAAGAAGGTTGGTTTGCACTGTCTACTCATACCATTTGACTCTAACTCTGAGATTCCAAATCTACATTTGGGTGATTGGACAACTAACAGAAGTGCTTTCATAGCTGTAAAAAGAAAAATACTGCACATGCCAGACATCAGAGTATACGAACACCTGTTTCTAAAGGCTTGGCACCAGAAATGTCAACTTGTACTCCCCACAGATGATGACTGATATGTTTCCAAAATGTTGTCTTTTTCTTTACAATTTCACATTGCATTTATTTGTTTTACACTATTTTAGCAGAGAATTTGTAATTTTAAATTTCTGTGTGCTCCCAACAGTTACCTGTTACTATCAATTGTGTTAATTATTGATTCACAGAGGCAATTAGCCTCAAAGAAGCTTTTACAATAGTTCAGAAAGATTGAGAATTTTCTTGCCTGTTCTCTGGTTTTTCTAAGTGTGTGAGAGAATGGGGTGGGATAGTGGGGGTGGAAGGTTTCTTACAGCAGTACTGAATCAGCAATGCATTTTGCAATGCTCCTGATTTTTTGTTCCATTGATTTAGTTAAAAATGAGCATGATTTGTAAAATGAACTGTTGATTCACTAGCATGTGTTTTGTTTGAGGGGTGGTAGTGTGTGTTCCCTTAGTTGCAGAAATCATTTTCTAATCTTTTTATACGTGGCACATGCAGATGTATTTGAGAGAATAACATTTTATAATATATTTTAAACGTAAAAATATATTAAATTTTTTAGTTCAATAAAATGCTCACAGTTTGTACAAAAATAAATCTTTTTTACAACATAATTGTTCTTTTAAGTGGTCTGAGCCTATTACTTTTGAGTTATCAATCACTACCTCATCTGCCTGTATAATAGTTGGGCCTGATTTGTTATCATCACCTCGATTTTCCTTTCAAATGCCTACTGAAGCCTTGTAATTTCAGTACAGGACTAACAACTTAGAAATTGAGAGTTTAGTAGTCATGTCACATTGTGAAATTAAATTTGTAATTTGAGGGTTAGTGCCAGGAAACTAAATGAAAGCTTCTGATTTGTTGTAATAATTCAACTCTTTCAGCTAATGTCTTTGAGGGAAAGATTGTTGACATTGCATCTGAATAAGATTAAAACCAATTTAGACCAATTGAAAGAATTGTCTTACAGACTAGTCAAGCAACAATGCAATAAGTAGCCAAATTGTACTGTCAACTTCATACCATTCCAAACTTTGACTACTTCCTGATCCACCAGACAGTCCAAAATCACACCGATCAAATCTGTGCATTTTCATGACGGTCTCTTGACGGGTGACAGGAAGGAGAGCATTAATTAACATTCCCATCGTCAAGCATGTTGCAGCCCTGACTGCAAGGTTGAAGTTTTTGAAAGTTATCTTAAAAAATGTCAATGGGTGATTCTAATCTGCCTTCATCTGAGGTTCCTAGCATGTCCTATCCAGATCTTCCAGTGTCTAGTTAGGTGAAGTTTAGACGTAACCCACAATGGTATGTCTCGGGATCTACAGAGTCATGTTGCACTGATTCAGAGAATTGCCTGGTAAGTTTAAACTTCTGGTGGGTTAAGAGCATTTCTCGATTATAAAAAAAATTCTGATGGGTATTCCTCAGCTCCTGCGGATCCTGCGTGCTTGTCTCTAACTCTGAGTTAAAGTGGAAGACTTGGGATAGATCAGATGCTGGTTTGTATTCAAGGAAATGTTGGACAGTTTAAAATAGAGTGGCTAACTTGTAGATAACGATATAACATACTCTCTGTCCTACCATCCCCACCCATCCTCAAACTGTCTAACTGACCCTGACTTTCCAATCTTTACCCCCTTAAACTCTCAACTCCAACTTGATTCCTTCCTGTCCCAACGTCTACTGAGATTTGTTATACTGATTCCTGGGCTGAAGAAGTTACCTTATGAAGAAAGCTGGGACACATTAGATCTCTTTGAAATTTGGAAGAATGAGAGGTGATATTATTGAAACATATGATTTTTAGGGGGCTTGATAAGAGTAGTTGTTGTAAGGACATTTCCTCTTCTGGGAAAGACCCATCAGTTGCCTAGACGGGTACAGCTGAATTGACATTCAAGAAGTTTGACCTTAGTAAGGATAGAATATTCTTTATCAATCCACCCGCCAATCTTCCACAGTCACTCGTTAGGTATGATCTACAGAATGCACTCAAACTGAATTCAAGAGCTAAGAGCAGGAGTAGACAATTCAGCCACTTACATGATTTGGTAAAGTCATGCTGGAAAAGCGCAGCAGGTCAGGCAGCATCCAAGAAACAGGAGAATCGACATTTTGGGCATAAGCCCTTCTTCAGGAATCCTGAAGCCCTTCCTGAAGAAGAGCGTATGCCCGAAACGTCGATTCTCCTGTTCCTTGGATGCTGCCTGACCTGCTGCGCTTTTCCAGCAACACATTTTCAGCTCTGATCTCCAGCATCTGCAGTCCTCACTTTCTCCTTGGTAAAGTCATGGCTGATCTCATCTTGACCTCTCCACTTTCTTGCCTGCATTCCAAAACCCAATCCATTTCTAAGTAAAAATCTATCTACCTTCTCTTTAAATTTACTCAGTGGCCCAGCATTCATCACACTATGGGTAGTGAATTCTATAAATTAATAAAACTTTGAGAGAAATAGTTTCTCTTTATCTCTCACAAATTTGCCAATGTTCATCCTAAAGCAATGACCCCTCATTCTATATTTGCACATGAGAAAACATCTTTTCCAGGTCTACCTTTATATTAAAAATTGTGGGTGTTGCTGGCTGGCCATTATATATATATATATATATATCTCCTCTCATTCTTCTAAAATCAAGAGAGTATAGGCCTAAACTGGGCAATCTCTTCACAAGAGAAATCCCTCATCTCTGGAATCAATCCAGTGAATATCATCTGAATTGCCAACAATACTCCTGTATGCCTCCTCAAGTTAGGGGAATGAAACAGTACACTATACTCCAGGTACAGTTTCACTAATACCTTGTACATTTGCAGAAAAGCTTCCCTACTTTTATACTCTAATAACAATAAATGCCAAAATTCCATTTGCTTTCCTTATTACCTGCTGTAACTGCATATAAAATTATGAAGTGAATAGCTAAGATAGAAGCAGAGAGGATGTTTCCATTGGCAGGTGAAACTTGGACAAGAGGGCATAGCCTCAAAATTGGGGTGAGCAGATTTAGAGTAGGAACTTCTTCGCCCAGAGGGTTGTAAATCTATGGAATTCCTTGCCCAGTGAAGTAGTTGACGCTCCTTCAGTAAACGTTTTTAAAGCTAGCATAGATTTTTTTGAACAATAAAGGAATTAAGGGTTACGGTGAGAGCGTGGGGAAGTGGAACTGAGTCCGTAATAAGGTCAGCCATGATCTTATTGAATGGCGGAGCAGACTTGAAGGGTCAGATGGCCTATTCTTGCTCCTAGTTCTTATGTACTGGGTCCCAGATCACTCTGCACTGAAGTTTCTGTCCATTTCGATAATAAGTTGCCTTTCTGTTTATCTGATCGAAATGAATAATCTCACGCTTATTTACATTAAACTTCATCTGACAAATTTTGGCCCATTCACCTAACTTACCATATCCATTTGTAAATGTATCATTTCTTTGTCTATTCTAAGTGTCGTTGGCTAACTTGGCAACAGTACTTTACATCTCCACATCCAAGTCATTAATATAGATTGTAAATAGTTGGTGCTCAAGGACTAACACTATGGCACCTGGGTCTCTATATCTTGCAAACCAGAATAAGATCAATTTGTCCCAACACTTTGCTTTCTGTTGTTTAGCTAATGCTTTTTCCAACCTAATGAATTACCCCAATCCCATGTGATCCTGCATTGTGTATTAACCTTTTGTGTTGGCACCTTATCAATGCATTCTGGATGTCCAGATGTACTATAGGATCCCGATTATACACTTGGCAAAGTACATAGAGTCATAGATATGTGCAGCACGGAAACAGACCCTTCAGTCCAACTTGTCCATGCCGACCAGATATCCAAACCCAATCTAGTCCCACCTGCCAGCACCCGCCCCATTTCCCTCCAAACCCTTCCTATTCATATACCCATCCAAATGCTTTTTAAATGTTGTAATTGTAAGAGCCGCCACCATTTTCTCTGGCAACTCATTCCATATACATACCACCCTTTGAGTGAAAAAGTTACCTCCTAGGTCTCTTTTATATCTTTTCCCTCTCACCCTAAATCTACGCACTCTCGTTCTGGACTCCCCCGTCCCAGGGAAAAGACTTTGTTTATTTATCCTATCCATGCCCCTCATGATTTCATAAACTTCTATAAGGTCACCCCTCAGCCTCCAACACTCCAGGGAAAACAGCCCCAGCCTGTTCAGCCTCTTCCCCCATAGCTCAAATGCTTCAATCCTGGCAACATCCTTGTAAATCTTTTCTGAACCCTTTCAAGTTTCACAACATCTTTCCAATAGGAAGGAGACCAGAATTGCACGCAAGATTCCAACAGTGGCCTAACCAATGTGCTATACAGCCGCAACATGACCTTCCAATTCCTCTACTCAGTACTCTGACCAATAAAGGAAAGCATTCCAAACGCCGCCTTCACCATCCTATCTACCTGCGTCTCCACTTTCAAGGAGCTATGAACCTGCACTCCAAGGTCTCTGTTCAGCAACACTCCCTAGAACCTTACCATTAAGTGTATAAGTCCTGCTAAGATTTGCTTTCCCAAAATACAGCACCTCACATTTATCTGAATTAAACTCCATCTGCCACTTCTCAGCCCATTGGCCCATCTGGTCCAGATCCTGTTGTAATCTGAGGAAACCTTCTTCTCTGTCCACTACACCTCCAATTTTGGTGTCATGAGCAAACTTACTAACTATACCTCTTGTGCTCACATTCAAATTATATAAATGATGAAAAGTAGTGGACCCAGCACTAATCCTTGTGGCACTGCACTGGTCACGGCCTCCAGTCAGAAAAACTACCCTCCACCACCACCCTCTGTCTTCTACCTTTGAGCCAGTTCTGTATCCAAATGTCCATATTACAGTCTTGCTCACCAGTCTCCCATGGGGAACCTTGTTGAACTCCTTAATGGAGTCCATATAAATCACCTTGACTGTTCTGCCTTCATCAATTCTCTTTGTTACTTCTTCAAAAAAAACTCAATCAAGTTTGTGAGACATGATTTCCCACGCATAAAGCCATGTTGACTATCTCTAATCATTCCTTGCTTTTCCAAATACATGTACACCCTGTCCCTCAGGATTCCCTCTAACAACTTGCCTGCCACCGACATCAGGCTCACTGGTCTATAGTTCCCTGGCTTGTCCTTACCACCCTTCTTAAACAGTGGCACCACGTTAGCCAACCTCCAGTCTTCCGGCACCTCACCTGTGACTATCAATGATACAAACATCTCAGTAAGAGGCCCAGCAATCACTTCCCTGGCTTCCCATAGAGTTCTAGGGTACACCTGATCAGGTCAGGCTCTCTGCCTTTATTCCTGATGAAGGGCTTTTGCCCGAAACGTTGATTTTGCAGGCTCTCTGTCTTTATTCCTGATGAAGGGCTTTTGCCCGAAACGTCGATTTTGCTGCTCGTCGGATGCTGCCTGAATTGCTGTGCTCTTCCAGCACCACTGATCCAGAATCCGTTTAGTATATGCCCCATCTCCTGCGGCACGACACAAAGGCCGCCTTGCTGATCTTTGAGGGGCCTATTCTCTCCCGAGTTACTCTTTTGTCCTTAATGTATTTGTAAAAACCCTTTGGATTTTTCTTAACTCTATTTGCCAAAGCTATCTCATGTCCCCTTTTTTCCCTCCTGATTTCTCTTTTAAGTATACTCCTACTGCCTTCATACTCTTCTAAAGATTCACTCAATCTATCCTGTCTATACTTGACATGTGCTTCCTTTTTTTTCTTAACCAAACCCTCAATGTTTTTAGTCATCCAGCATTCCCTCCACCTACCAGCCTTTTCTTTCACCGTGACAGGAATATACTTTCTCTGGACTTTCATTATCTCATTTCTGAAGGCTTCTCATTTTCCAGCTGTCCCTTTACCTACAAACATCTGACCCCAATCAGCTTTTGAAAGTTCTTGCCTAATACCGTCAAAATTGGTCTTCCTCCAATTTAGAACTTCAACTTTTAGATCTTATCTATCCTTTTCCATCACCATTTTAAACCCAGAATAATTATGGTCGCTGGCCCCAAAGTGCTCCCCTACTTACACCTCAGTCACCTGCCCTGCCTTATTTTCCAAGAGTAAGTCAAGTTTTGTACATTCTCTATTTGGTACATCCACATCCTGAATCAGAAAACTTTCTTGTACACACTTAACAAATTCCTCTCCATCTCAACCCTTGATGCTATGACAGTCCCAGTCTATGTTTGGAAAGTTAAAATCCCCTACCATAACCACCCTATTATTCTTACAGATAACTGAGAACTCCTTATAAATTTGTTTCTCAGTTTCCCCCTGACTATTAAGGGGTCTATAATACATCTTCAAAGAACTTGACCAAATTAGTCAAACAAGATTTGCCCTTCATAAAACCACGCTTAATGAAGGTTGATTCAGTAGGGCCTTCATACTGCGTGATCTAGCTCACCAAAAAGATAAGAATAACAATGTCACATCGGATTATTAATTTCCTCCAAATCACCATCATGACCTAGGCATATATTATTGTTTCTTTATTATTGCGTTCATAAGGAGAGCTTCATAACCAGTGGCAAGAGGAAGAACACAGCATCACAAGGACTTCAGTACTTGGAGAAGAACTACCATCAATTATTAGGACAATTGGGATGGACAATAATGGTCAAAGGATGCTTTATTTTACATTATTTAATGTTAGACTGAATCAGTTTTAATTGACATTTCAAAAAGTCAGGCAAAATGAAAGAAGTAGTAAAGGTAGTCCTGATAATAAAGGCAGATATAAGGGCAATAGTGAGAAGGATTTTCGTTCAGAAGAGTAGGAAAAGAATCATGCAGGAGATAAAGAAGAGACAGAAAAGAGTAACTAGAGTAGTTTACGGGTTCCCATAAAAGTAGTGATATTGTTAGCAGAGTGTGTTAATCAAGTAAAAGGCGTTCATAACAAAGGTATAATGCAATAAATGTGAGGACTTTATCTTCATATTGGCAAATCAAATTGGTTTGGGTGATAAATTCATAGAATACATTGAGAAACATTCATAGAACAATACACCATGGAACAAAACAGGAAAGATACATTTTTAGATCTTGAGCAAAGAGATATGATTAATTTGAGTTCATGTAGTAAGGGATCATGCATGGAAGATTGAGTGTAATATGACAGAATTTCATGTTAATGTCAGCAATAATGTTCTTGCTTCCAAAACGAGAGGATCAAATTTACTTCAAGTTATGAGAAATGAATCAGTCAGCAGTTGAAAAATAAAAGGCATGACAATCAATTATGTAAGTATTTCATTATTCTCAAGAGAATAGTGAGAAGTAAAAAGTCCATGGTTGAGAAGTGGATATTTGTGGATAACTAAAAAGAGGAAAGGATAGCATTAGACTAGACAAGGTTCCGCATGGTAGACTGGTTATAAGGTTAGATCACATAGGATCCGGGGGAGCTCGCCAAATGGGGTACAAAATTGCTTTGGAGATAGGAGACAGAGGGTGGTAGTAGAAGGTTGTTATTTGGACTGGAGGCCTGTTGCCAGTGGATTGGCGCAAGGATCGGTGCTGGGTGCACAGTTGTCTGTTATTTATATAAATGATTTAGATGAGGGTATAGGAGACATGACTAGTGAGTTTGCAGATGACACCAGAATTTGTGGTATAGTGGACAGTGAAAAAGGTTATCTAAGCGTACAATGGGATCTTGATCACCTGGGCCAGTGGACTGATGAATGGCAGATGGAGTTTGATTTAAATAAGTGCATGGGTTGGCATTTTGGTAAGACAAACAGGGGCAAAACTTATGCAATTAATGGTCGAGACCTGGGGAGTGTTGTCAAACAGAGATATCTAGGGGTGCAAGAACATAGTCCCTTGAAAGTGGTGTCATAGATAGGATGATGAAGAAGACATTTGGCATTCCTGCTTTCATCAGTCAGAGCATTTGAGTACCGAATTTGGGATGTCATGTCATGGCTATACAATACATTGGTTAGGCCACATTTGGAGTATTGCATACAATTTTAGCTGCCCTGCTATAGGAAGCAAGTTATTCAACTGGAAAGAGTGCAAAAAAGCTTTAGAAGGATGTTACCCGAGACTGGAGGGTCTGAATTTTAAGGAGAGGCTGGATAGACTGGGAATTTTTTCACTGGAACGTGGGAGGCTGAGTGTTGACCTTAGAGAGGTTTTAGAAAATTTTGGGAAGATTTGTAGCTCTGGTTGAGGATCTGCATGTAGGTTTGCTTGCTGAGCTGGAAGGTTCGTTTTCAAATGTTTCATCACCATACTAGGTAACATCTTCAGTGAGCCTCTAGATGAAGCACTGGTGGTGTAGCCCTCTTTCTATTTATAGGCTTGGGTTTCCTTAAGTTGGTGATGTCATTTCCTATGGTGCTGTCATTTCCTATGGTGATGCCATTTCCTGTTCTTTTTCTCAGGGTGTGGTAAACGGGATCCAAGTCAATGTGTTTGTTGATAGTGTTCTGGTTGGAATGACGTGCTTCAAGGAATTCTTGTGCGTGTCTCTGTTTCACTTGTCCGAGGATGGATGTGTTGTCCCAGTCGAAGTGGTGTCCTATCTCATCTGTATGTAAGGATACTAGTGAGAGTGGGCCATGCCTTTTTGTGGCTAGGTGATGTTCATATATTCTGGTGGCTAGTTTTCTGCCTGTTTGTCCAATGTAGTGTTTGTTATAGTTCTTGCAAGGTATTTTGTAAATGACATTAATTTTGCTTGTTGTCTGTGTAGAGTCTTTCAAGTTCATTAGCTGCTGTTTTAGTGTGTGTTGGGTTTGTGGGCTATCACGATGCCAAGGGGTCTGAATAGTCTGGCAGTTATTTCCGTGATGTCTTTGATGTAGGGGAGAGTTGCTAGGATTTCTGGACATGTTTTGTTTGCTTGTTTGGGTTTGTTGCTGAGAAATTGGTGGACTATGTTCATTGGGTACCCATTCTTCTTGAATACACTGTATAGGTGATTTTCTTCTGCTCTGCGTAGTTGCTGCAGTGTGTGGTGGCTCGTCAAAATAATGTTCTAATGCAGCTTCGTTTGTGGATGTTGGGACGACAGCTTCTGTAGTTCAATATTTGGTCCGTGTTGTTGTTTTCCTGTAGACGCTGGTTTGAAGTTCCCATTGGCTGTTTGCTCTACTGATACATCTAGGAATGGCAGTTTGTTGTTGCTTTCCTCCTCTTTGGAGAATTTTATGCCAGTAAGGATATTATTGATGTCTTGAAGGTATCCTTTAGTTTGTTTTGCTTAGTCATCCACGTAGTGGACCCAAAGTTTGGGTTGGATATTTAGCTGTTTGTTCAAGTCTCTGCATTACTGCATCTGCTAAGCAATATATCAATATCCTGATATTGGGGATCCCATGGGTTTGTCTGTAGGTTTTATTGTTGAGGTGACGTGGGTGGTAAGGCATAGCTCCACTAGCTTGAAGATACTATCCTTGCTGATGAAGTTGGTAGTGTTTGGTGTATGTGTCTTTGGTTCTTCTAATAGTGTAGTCAGGGTTTCCTTGGCCAGGTTGATGTTGATGGATATGAGCAGGGCTGTTACGCCAAAGGAGACCATTATTTCATCCTCTTCTTTCTTGGTGTCTTTGTGGTCTTTAGGAATTCTTGGGTGGAGTGGATGGAGTGGCGTGAGTCTCCTACTAAGTGTTTTAGTCTTTGATGTCGCTTCTTGGCCAATCTATGAGTTGGTGTTCCAGGTAGCGAGACTGTGGGTCTGAGGGAGGCTTCTGATTTGAATTTTGTGTAATCTGTAGAAGTGTGGTGTAATGGATCCATCTGGTTTCATTTTTTGGAAGTCAATCTTATTTATTTATTTACTTATTTCTCCAAATTTCTGAAATTTTTTGAGTAGGGCTGTGATTTGGTTTTCTAGTTGTGGGGCCGGGGTCTATCGCCACTTGTTGGTAAGTATTCGTATTTGCAAGTAGTGCGTTTGCTTTCTCAATGTAGCCTCTTTGATTTAAAATGACTGTCAAGTGTCCTTTGTCTATAGGTAGGATAATAATGTTTTTATCTTTTTTTAGTCTTTCTAGTGTTTTCCTTTCTTGTGTATTGAGTGTATTTCCTTCCTTTTTCCTGCTTAATTTTGGTGCGGCTGCCTGTCTGATGGTTTGGTGGGTTTCTTCTGTGAGTTGGTTGTCTTTCAGTGTTGTTTCTACTGCTGCTAAGAAATCTTTCTTGTCCGCATCCTGGAAGTTGTAATTTAAATTAGAGAGGTGTATAAAATTATAAGAGGTATAGATAAGGTGAATGGCCAAGGTCTTTTCCTCAGGGTAAGAAAGTCCAAAACTAGAGGGCATTGGTTTGAAGTGAGAGATGAAAGATTTAGAAGGGACCTGAGGGGCAACATTTTTGCACAGAAGGTGGTGTATGGAATGAGCTGCCAGAGGGGTAGAGGTGAATGCAATTACAACATTTAAAAGACATTTGAACAGGGTACTAGATAGGAAGGATTTAGAGGGATATGGACCAACTACAAACAAATTGGACTAGTTCACTTTAGTAAACTTGGTTGGCATGGACGATTTGGGCTGATGGGTCTGTTCCCATACCGTGTGACTCCGTGACTCCGTGACTCCATGACTCTGATTAAAAGAAGAGGATTATTATGTTGCCCAGATCAATTATACGTTTGGGACTTGAGTGTATTTTGTAAACCAACAAAGGATGGCCAGAAAATGATAAGGAAGAATAAAATACAACATAAAAATAAATGTCAAGAGCTTGCCAGGTGCAAAATTGAAGAGATTTGTAACTAAATATGGGTCCTTTGGAGCTGAGACAGGAGAAATTATAATGAGAAAGAAATGACAAAGAAGATAAACAAATATTTTGTGTCATTCTTCACAGGAGATCATGAAAAAGATCTTATCAGAAACAGAGCAGATTCAAGGCTCATAGAAGACACAGAAAATTAATTAGTATTAGTACAGAAAATGTACTTGAAAAATTAATGGGACAAAAAGCCAACAAATCTCATGTACCTGGCCTATATTCTACAGTTCTAAAAGAGGTAGCTGTCAAAATTGTTGAAGCATTTATTTTAATACTCCTTGTAATATTCTTTGTAATAATTTGGAGGTGTCCCAGTGTATTTGTGGGTAACCAATA
Organism: Chiloscyllium plagiosum; assembly: GCF_037043375.1. Classification (NCBI taxonomy): domain Eukaryota; kingdom Metazoa; phylum Chordata; class Chondrichthyes; order Orectolobiformes; family Hemiscylliidae; genus Chiloscyllium; species Chiloscyllium plagiosum. The sequence continues at coordinate 9,952,102 of NW_028270142.1, forward strand.
TAGTATTGCTTTTCAAGAAAAAGAGCAGACAGGACAATTGTTTGACCTAAGTCATTGTGAAAATGCTGGAATATATTATTAAAGATGTGGTAACAGGGCAGATAGAAAATCATAATTATGATTAGTACATTTATCATGGCTTCATGAAAGAGGAACTATGTGTGATCAATCTGTTAGGTTTTTGGAGAATAGATCTGTAGGATGGATAAAGGGAGATGGCGGATGTCGTATTTATGGATTTTCAAAAAACTTTCAAACGGTATGGGGCCATGAGATTGTTGGGAATGAATTTAATATATTTGTATAAATTGGTTAAAAGACAGAAAAAGCAGGATGCAAAAATAAACAGGTCATTTTCAGGTTGGCAGGCTGTTAGCAGTGATTCTCATGAGAATCGGTTTTTGAGCTTCATTTGGAACTGCTCTTTATTTATTAAATAGTATTGTGGAACGTCAAAGATCACACAGGGCTCTTTTTAAATATCCCATTCAAAAGCTTTACCTTAGATATCAAAGTACTCCCTCATTGTTGCACTGAAGTGCAAGGCTAGTTCTGGAGTGCAGCTTATCCCCACACTATTTTGACTTGGAACAAAATGTCATCTTTGAGCTAGTACTGACATTTGTTACATACAAGCCATGTCCAAATGACTCCTCTTCATGCTTCAGAGCTCCTAACAACAAAAGGCCTTTGTGCAAAATTCAAGTCTCAATTATAAGTGAGTTTCTCGCAAAAATGGGAAATGGTAAAAGGAAGTTACCATAGTTCTTTAATTCTTGTACCAGAATGCTTAATGACAAGTTAATTTCCATTAGACCACAAGGCCATAGGAAATAGGAACAGGAATAGGCTATTCAGCCCTTTGATATTGGCTCCACCATTCATTAGGATCATGGCTGATGTGACACTCCTTGTCCACGTTCCTGTCCTTTTACACCAAACCATTGATTCCCCCAATAATCAAGAATATATCTACTTCAGTCCTATCTCACAAGGACTGCTCCCCGTGGTTCTTGGTAGCAAGGACTCACCACCCTCTGAGAGACGAAATTCCTCCTCACCTTAGTCTAAATTGGCACCCCTTTGTTCTTGTGACTATGCCCTCTGGTCCTAAACTCTCCCATGAGGGGGAATATACTCTCAGCATTTACTGTATTAAGCCCTGTAAGAATCCTATTTGGTTCAATAAGATCACCTCTCATTCTTCCGTTGCAATGAGTAGAGTCCCCATGGTAAGGCTGTGGGGAATGTTGTTGAACAAAGAGACCTAGGGGTGTGGCGGTATAGTTCCTTGAAAGTGGTGCTGCTGGTAGAAAAGATGATGATGAAGGCATTTGGCACACTTGCCTTCATTGGTCAGAACATTGAGTACAGGAATTGGTATGTCATTTTGCAGCTGTACAGGACATTCGTGAGGCCACTTGCAGAACACTGCATACAATCCTGGTCACCCTTCAGTAGGAAAGATGTTGTTAAACTTGAGAGGGTACAAGGATGTTGGCAGCACTGGAGGGTTCAAGCGAGAGGGAGAGGCTAAATAAGCTGAGGCTATTTTTCCATGGAACTTCAGAGGATGAGGGGTAACCTTATAGAAGTTTATAAAATCATGAGGGGCATGGATAGGGTGAATTGACAACGTCTTTCCCATAGGATGGGGGAGTCCAAAACTAGAAGGCATTTGTTTAAGGTGAGAAGGGAAGGATTTAAAATTGACCAAAGGGGTAACTTTTTCACACAGAGGCGGGTACATGTATGGAACAAGGGAAATGGTGGAGGTGCGTAGAATTACTGCATTCAAAAGGCATCTGGAGGTGTACATGAATAGGAAGAGTTTAGAGGGATAAGTACGAAATGCTGGCAAATGGGGTTAGGTCAGATTGGGACGCACTGGTCCAAAGGGTCTGTTTTGTATGATTCTTTATGTATTGTTTCCAGCAGCAGTCATCAGTGATTCAGTTAAACAAGGATTTGTGAGACCATATCTTGAAAACTGTGTACAGTTTTGGTCTGATTATTTAAGGAAGGATGTAAAAACATTGGAGGCAGTTCAGTAGAGGTTTACTAGGTTGGTACCAGGAATGAGCAGGTTGTTTTATAAAGGTAGATTGGATGGGGTTTGTTTGTTTCTAATGGGATTTAGAAGAGTGAGGAGTGAGTTAATTGAAGTCGATAAGACCCTGAATGGTTTTAAGAACATGGACGTGGAAGGGATATTTCCTCTTCTGGGTCACTCCAAAGCTAAGGGGCACTGCTTCAAAATTAGGGGCTGCCCTTACAGGACAAGGATGAGAAGGAATTCAATTTTTGTTTTTTGTCATGTGAGTGTTGTGCGATTTAAGATCTCACTGCCTTAGAAGATGGTGGAGGTGGGATCATTGAATATTTTTAAGACTGACAAAGACAGGTTGTTGTTAGGCAAGAGAATCAAAGGTTATCTGGGTGGATGGGAACGTGAAATTCAAAGCACAAACAATACAGATCGGCCAAGATCTTATTGAATTGCAACGCTGGCTTGAGGGGCTAAATGGTCTACTTCTGCTTCTAACCTATGTGTTCATTTGGGGGTTGGTTAGCTCATTTGGCTGGCTGGAGAGTGAAGCCTGTGTGGGTTCAATTCCCATAGCAGGCAATGTGACCATGAAGGTCCGACCTTCTCAACCGTGTCCTTCACCTGAGGTGTGGTGACCACCACCAGCCATCTGTCTGTAACGAGAGAGCAGCCGTATGATCTATGGTAGTATGACAATGTTACCTATATGTTTGTATGAGCATCTGCGTTTCTGATTATTAACAACTTGCAAATTTTAACAGTAAAATTTGCTACTATCCTTCTCAGTGACTACTTTCTCCAAGTGAGAGCTAATAGCTTTGCTTGTTGGATGTCTGAAATATGTAATAGTTATTTACAAAGTGGGTATGTGAGACGACAAAAAAAAAACCCAAAGTTAGTAGGTCTGCTGATAGAAGATTAAAATCGTATCAACATTTTAGGGCAGATAGAGAAAATGATGTGTGACTTTACAGGACCTGGTTACCTGAGAATATTGTCAATGTTTGGCCAGTCATATTTGGTTATTAATGAGGTCTAAAGTGATTAGTGGGACCTGTCTCTGGAGATGCTGATGCTTTCTCATTCACTCAAAATAATCCTGCAAGTCAGTGCCTTTTTGGTTACTGGGTTGGCAAGTACAAGAAACTTTCCAGTTCTTTATGATGGTAAATCATTCAGTTTGATTTGGTTACATTCCAGCATTACGTATGGGGAAATTGAAAACCATGGCCCTAGCCAACTTGGATGGGGAAGGTCAGAGAGAGTGTGTATTCCATATGTAGCAAACAAAATGAGACTCTGACGATCATTCTTGAGTCTTTCAGTAAGTTGACTTGGAAGCTGTTAATGAGTTTCCATACATGTCAGATTGACCAAAAAGGTAAGATTTTATTTTTAGTTTTGAAAGCTTTGGATAATAAATTTAATTGAAGTGATGTTTTCTGTGTAAGTTCTTTGATCTTTGATTTACTGCTTTATTCTGCTTTTCATTTGAATCATTTTCCATTTCAGCGTTTTCCTCTTCTCTTCCCGTGGTAGTCTGTTTATACTTACAGGGGGGTCCCTGATTTACGAATGTCCAACTTACGTGCTTATGAATGCAATCCCATACAGGGATGTATTTTTAAAGACCTGACATATGAACATTTCCTGTACGTAAGAACAGCTGCTTTCCATTGTCCAGCAGTGTGTTCTGACTTGTGTACAAATCGATTTGCGAATGGACTCCAGAACGGACCCTGTTTGCAACCCTGGGATTGCCTGAACTTACAATTGTCTGTTGCCTGTTGCGAGCTTCGTATCTTTCAATGTGATACAACTAAAAACAGAAATAGCTGCTTGCACTCTGCCACCAGCAACAATATCAACGATGCATACCAGTAATACATTGATTAATTGATCAGTATGCATCTTGACATCTGGATTGTTGACATTTCCTTGAACCCTGCTGATGATACCAGTACCACCTTTCTACTGGACTAAATTGATTTTAGGACATGTACCAGGTACTTGCCACAAGACTGCAGGAGATCAGGCACAGAAGTTGATTTCTTCTTGAAGTAATTAGATCATTAGAAATAAAATATGAAAAATAAAATGATATTCTCAACAAAATTGTTTGTTTTTGTGTGCCAAGCCACCCATGGCGATTTTCATTACGAAGTAGTAAGCCTTCTAATTCCAACACAAAGAAACAATGTCAGCTGTGTGGAGCTATGAGCTGTAGGTGAAAGTAAAGAAGAAAAGGGAGAGTGACCTCTAAACTTGAAATATTTTAAATGAGAATCTTCAGTGTTGAATCAATGCAAATTATCTCTTTAATATTGTTTAGTTTGTGCAAACGTCAATGATCCTCCTCATCTCTACACCAAGTGCCCAAATTTGTTATTTAAGAAAAATATTGATACAAATTTTGTAAAAGTCCTGCCTCAGTTCAGTGTGATTTACTTTCTCATTTGCTAATCTCACTACGCTGTGCCATGGAAATCTCTGTACACAGGAAGGAAATGGATACTTAAGAAATATGCCACTGTAGCGTATCAGATAAACAGCACTGAATTCAGGAAGCACTTGCAGATGTCCGAGAAAGCAAACTTTCACTTAATTGGGTGCAGATACTGTGGAATAGGATTGCACTTGAAAAGAGCAGGTAATAGGAAGCAGTGTAATAGCTGTATAGCTGCATTTTACATGATGTTAACTGGCTCCAGTTGGAAATTGTTCAAAGGGGCAGGCATGCATGTGCAAGAAGCTGCTGCTTTGATAAAACAGTGAAAACTAAATGAAAGTACAGAGCACTGTGATGACAGCTAGATAGTCAAGTATAGCATTATTAATGACCTTGCAGACCACTTGTGGTTTATGGAATATGAGAGGTATTTATATTATTGAAGCCTGAGAAGAAAGAGTTGTATTAAATGTCTCCTTCCTGTATCTATCCTATTATTTGCTGTACCCTACCCAATGTTAACTGCTGCTTTCAGTTCATGTTGTGGCATGATTCCAGCAACCAATACTAAGCACAGAAATTGAAACTGTTGTGATGGCTTTGTGTTTTGCAGTGACTTTTAACAACCAACCTTGATGCATGAACTACTCAACACAGTAAGTAGCCCTTCTATTTGCAATACTCACTACGTTAGTTGATGTACAGATTCAGATTTGGAATGAGACTTTAAACAATATATTTTAACTTTGATCGTTATAAATGGGTTGGCAGAGACTGGGTGAAAAAAAAACCCTTAGCTAATGAAATTTGCATTGTTTATTCAGGTCTTGGTTTCATTCTTAAGATGATTAAGAAAGTGTTTCTTTTATGGAGTCTACTGTGTTAAAATGTGAATGCTATTATATTTTTCTAAGGATGTTTATTTCAACCAGTTATTAACAGTATAGTAGAAGTTGCTTTAGTTTTTATCTAAGCTTGTAAATTCCTGGGTATTATACTTGGTTTCTTCTGAACTTATTGATCTTAAGCTGAGCTTGATTTCCTTGAATTTTTTGATCATGTTTAGGAGAGTCGTTAGTCTGCTCAGCTCAGATTCAAGTCCCATCAACCCAGCTGAAAAGTGCACATATACAACTGCTTAATATTGGCACTTGCTAAAATCATAGCATTATAGAATGGTAATAGCGCAGGAAGCCATTTGGTGCATCCTGTCTATTCTCTTCAAGAACAACTTGGCTGGTCCTAGTCCCCTGCTCTTTTCCTGCAGCCGTGCAAGTGTTCTCTCCTTAGAGAGTGGGATATGTGGATGGCTCAGTGGTTAGTACTGCTAACTCACAGCACCAAGGACCTGGGTTCAATTCTAGCCTTCGGTGATTGTGTGGTGTTTGCATGTTCTCTTTGTGTCTGCGTGGCTTTCCTCTGACAGTCCAAACATGTCCAGGTTAGGTGGGTTGGCTGTGCTAAATTGCCCATAGTGTCTTGGGATGTGTAGGCGAGGTGGACTCTTCACCCTTACTTCTCTTAGTATTAATTTCACAGGATGTGGCATCACAGGCTAAGTGGTATTTATTGCCCATTCCTATTTGCCTAGAGGGAGTCAACCACATTGCTTTGAGTCTGGAGTCATATGTAAGCCAGACCAGGTAAGGATGGCAGATTTCCTTCCCTAAAGAACATTTGAAAGAACCAGATGGATTTTCCCCAACAATGGTTTCCTGGACATCATTAGACTCTTAATGTTAGGTTTTCATTTTTTAATTCAAATTCCACCTTCTGCCATGGTAGGATTTGAACCCAGGCCCCCAGAATGTTACCTGGGTCTCTGGATTTATAGTCTAACTATAATACCACGAGTCCATTTTTGGATTTTTGAGTGCATCCATGCATCTAGTCCTGGTTATTTCATAACTTTAGGTACAGTCAGCCTTTCTAATACTTGCATTCTATCCATTTTCAGCTCATCCAATATCCTCATTGCCTCTTCTTTTAATGAGGCTTTAGCAGAATCTTATTCTCTGATAAAGACAAATAGAAGTACTCATTCAGTACCCCAACCATGCCCCCTGCCTTGATGTACAAATCCCCTTTGGTCCCTAATCTGCCCATCCCTCAAGTTACTGCCCTTCTACTATTTATGTTCTGACGGAAGATTCTTGGATTCTCTTTAATATTATTTCACACAATTTCACTTCGCATCTCTCAATTCCACTTTCATTTGCCGCTCTGAAATTTATTCAGCCTGATTTTTGCTCATTTTACCAGTCTGCGATCTACCACATGCTCTCTTTCTCTGTTTGTTATCCTCTACCTCTTTTGTCATCCAGGGACCTCTAGATTCGTTTGTCTCACAGCTGTGGCAAAAGTTTCCCCTCTTTAAAAAACAATCCGTTGCTCCATTACGGTTTTGTTTGCCAATTTTTCATTTTAATTTATCCGAACCAGATTTGTTCTTGCCATTGAAAAATAGCTTTTTCCCATTTAATTATTTTCACCCTGGATTGATTCTTGTGTATTTCCACAGTTAATCTAAACCTTATAGCACCGTGATCATTGTTCTTTAAATATTTCCTGACTGAATACTTGATCCAACTGGTTTGCCAGAATCAGATCCAACAATGATGCCTTTTTTGTTGAACCAGAAACATTTCAAAAACACTTCCTTTTCTTATTGTTTACACAATTACAGTTCTATCCCCAGTTATATTAAGGCAACTAAATCCTATTTTACTGCTCTGTATTTTATGAGCTGTCTCCAATTTCCATATAAATTTGCTCCTCAATATCTTTCCCCCCCAGTTGATGGCCTTTGGGATACACTTAATAGTTTTTTATTCACTCTATTGTTTCTTAAATCTAACCAAATAAATTCTGTCCATGGCCCTTCTAGGGTCTCTCTCCATGATATTATTGTTAGTCCATGCTGTCAACCCTCTTAATTTCTTTCTTTCCCTATCTTTCCTGAACAGCTTGTATCCAGATATATTTAGAATCCACTCCTGTCCTATTTTTGAGCAAGACCTCTGTTGCTGCCACATTCCCACTGTGCAATCTGCATCTACAGCTCACCAACCTTATTTACCACACTCCATGCATGAGGCAGCCATGATCTTGTTAAACAGTGGAACAGATTGAAGGGCTGAATGGCCAACTCCTATGTCATGTCATGTGAAGTTAATTCAGAACCAATCCCAACGTTTCAGAAATCCAAAGACCTCTTTTCTGCAGTATCTTGCCAGCCATGCATTTATCTGCTATATCTTCTTATTTCTGTTCTTGCTAGTGAGTGACACCAGGATATTACAATAGACAATAGACAATAGGTGCAGGAGTAGGCCATTCTGCCCTTTGAGCCTGCACCACCATTCAATATGATCATGGCTGATCATCCTTAATCAGTATCCTGTTCCTGCCTTATCTCCATAACCTTGATTCCACTATCCTTGAGAGCTCTATCCAACTCTTTCTTATATGAATCCAGAGACTGGGCCTCCACTGCCCGCTGGGGTAGAGCATTCCACACAGCCACCACTCTCTGGGTGAAGACGTTTCTCCTCATCTCTGTCCTAAATGATCTACCCTGTATTTTTAAGCTGTGTCCTCTGGTTCGGCACTCACCCATCAGCGGAAACATGTTTCCTGCTGCCAGAGTGTCCAATCCTTTCATAATCTTTTACATCTCAATCAGATCCCCTCTCAGTCTTTTAAAAGCAAGGGTATACAAGCCCAGTCACTTCAGTCTTTCAGTGTAAGGTAATCCCGCCATTCCAGGAATTGACTTCGTGAACCTACGCTGCACTCCCTCAATAGCCAGAAAGTCTTTCCTCAAATTTGGAGACCAGAACAGCACACAATACTCCAGGTGTGGTCTCACCAGGGCCCTGTACAGCTGCAGAAGAACCTCTTTGCTTCTATACTCACTTACTTCCTTTGAGGTCCTGCATTAGTGTCTTTCTTAGCTCCATAGAGTTTTCCTGCAGGTCACATTCCTCTATCTACCAGGCTTCACCGACTCAGTGTACCATCCTGAGTTCACGACTGAGAATGCAGCAATTCCAGGCTGTGTACAAACTATAGAATTGCCAATCAGTATTGCTGCCCAATCTTCCTTCTCCATACCAAACAACAGAGCCAGCTGCTGTGCTGGAAACTCCCCAAAGATACCATGTAAAAAGATTACATTCAGGGCTGAACATCAGTGGGTGGAGGAGAGGCATTCCATGGACTTGTGCACTTCCTACCTAGTCCTCCCAGATACTCATTGCTTGGCACTTGTGTGGCACAAATATCTCTTGCCACTTGTCAGTCCACGCCTAGGTATTTTTCAGGTTTTGGTGCGTTTGGCCAAGGATTACTTCAATATCTGAGGCGTTGAGAGTGGTGCTGAACTCTGTGCTATCATTGGCAAACATCCTCACCTTATGATGGATGAAAGGCTTATGATGAACCAGTTGAAGTTGGTTAGGATGAGGATACTATTTTGCGGAAATCCCGCAAAGATGTCTTGGAGCTGGGATAATTAACCTCCAACAATCACAACTGTCTTCCTCTGAGCTCAGTATAACTCTAATCAGCAAGAGGGATTTCCTCCTAATGCCCTTCAACTTCAGTTTTGGTATCTTGACGCCTTGATGTTAAGTGCAGTCACTTTAATCGCACCTCTGAAATTCAGCTGTTCTGTCAATGTTTGAACTAAGTCTATAATGAGGTCTGGAGCTGAGTGGCCCTGGTAGATCCCAAACTGAACGTCAGTGAGTAGGTGTCATGTGGAGTGAATTGAATTGGGGGAAGACTGGCATCTGTGATGCTCAGGACCTCTGAAGGAGGCTAGATGGATCATTCATTCGGCACTTCTGAATGAAGTTTGGTGCAAATGATTCAGCCTTGACTTTTACCACACAACACAATGGAGAGCGTTCTCAATGTGAAGACAGGACCTCTTCTCCACAGTGGAGTGGAGTGTACAGTGATAACTCCTAATGACACTCATAGAGTCACAGAGGTCTACAACACAGAAAAATGCCCTTCAGCCCATTGACTCTGTGTCAGTCAAAAAAGCCACTTAACTATTCTAACCCCTTTGCAAGGACTTGGCCCATATCCCGGCATGCCTTGGCATTCCAAGTGTACATCTAAATACTTCTCAAATGTTATGAGTGTTTCTGCCTACACCACACCTTACAAGCAGTGAGTTCCAGATTCTCCCTTTGGGTGAAAAAGAGTTTCCTCACTTCTCCTCTCAACCTCCTACCATTACCTTAAACCTGTGCACCGATCATTGTTCCCTCCCCCAAGGGGAAAAGTTGCTCCCTACTTATCCTTTCAATGCCTCTCACAATTTTATACAGCTCCACCATGTCCCTGTTCATTCCCCTCTGATCAAGGAAAGCAACCTCAGTTTGTCCAATCTGTCTTCATAACCAAAACTCTCCAGCTGTTCTGGGTGCCACATCCCTGCTTTAATGTACATTCCAGTGCGGCACACAATAGCTGTGCTCAGCTATAGCCTAACCAAAGTTTTGTACTGTTCCAGCATAACCTCCCTGCTCCTAAGCTCTTCATTTTGGCAAATAAAGACAAGCATCCCAAATGCCTTCTGAACCACTTTATCTAGCTGTCATGTTGCCTTAATGAAAACCAAAGGATGCTGACAGACCAGCTGAGTTTTTCCAGCAATTTTTATTTTTATTTCTGTGTTACCTTAATGGACATAGACACCAAGGTCTCTCTGATCGTCGGTGCTTCCCATGGGTTCTGCTGTTCAACATGTACTTCCTTCCTTGTTTGTTCTATCCAAGTGCATCAATTTACACTTCTCTGTATTAAAATCCATTAAAATCCACCACTGACCAGGCCATCTGACCAATCTGTCTGTATCCTCCTGTAATCTAATCCTCCTCACTATTAACCAGTCCACTAATCTTTGTATAATCAGTGAACTTTCAAATCAATCCTCCTATATTCAAGTCTAAATAGCTTATATATACAGTGACACGAACAGCAAGGGTTCAAAAACTGACCACTGCAGAATCCCTCTGGGTACAGACTTCCAGTCACAAAAACACCCCTCGGCTGTCACCCTCTGCCTCCTGCCACTCAGCCAATTCCTTATCCGACTTTAACATATTTCCTTGGATCCCATGGACTTTTATCTTCACTATCCACCTCCCAAGCAGGGCCTCGCCAAAAGCCTTGCTGAAGTTCAAATAGAGTATGACCTCATCTACAGACCTGAGCAACTGTTTGAAAAATTCAATCAAGTTGGTCAGACATGACTCCCCCTTAACAAAACTATACTGACTTTCCTGACTAATCCCTGACCCTCCAAGTGCAGATTAAGTCTGTCTGTCAGAATTGTTTTCAATAGTTTCCCCAGCACTGAGATTAGACTGACTGGCCTGTAGTTATCTGCTCTATCCCTTCTTCCCTTCTTGAATAACAGTACCACATTGATTGTTCTCCAGTCCTCTGGCACATGTCCTGTGGCCAGGGAAGAAAATTATTGCCAAAGTCCCTGCCATTGCCTCCCTTGCCTCACTCCAATCGTCCATCTTGGATGGATACATCTGTAACAGGAAGATTGGCGAAGATGAGATTGAGTATGTTTTTACTTCTTGTTGATTCCCTCACCACCTGCCTCAGACCCAGTCAAACAGCAGTGTCCTTTATGACTACTCCAGCTCAGTCAGCAATGGTCCTGCCAAGATTCTCTTGCTGCAGGACTTTGGAGTTCCCCACCAAGAGTACATTCTATGCCCTTGCCACCCTTGCTGCTTCCTTCAATTGTTTTTCAATATTTGTGATTGGCCTGTATACTGGTTCATAGGTGGAAGGATGATGGTACTTGATAATCAGCAGGAGGTTTCCTTGCCCATGTTTAACCTGAAGCCATGAGACTTCATGTTAGGGAGTCCCAAGGCAACCCACTCCCAACTGTGTGCTACTGTGCTGCCACCTCTGCTGGGTCTGTCCTGCCAGTGGACATATCAGAGATGGTTATGGTGGTGACTGGGGCATTGTGTGTATGACTATGTCAGGCTATTGCTTGACTAGTCTATGAGACAGCTCTTCCAGTTTTGGTGCTAGCCCCCAGATGTTATTGAGGAGGATTGTGTAGGGGCGACAGGGCTGTGTTTGCCATTGCCATTTCTGGTGCCTAGGATGTTGCCAGGTGGGCCACCTGGTTTCATTCCTTTCTTCATTTCTAGCAGTTCATACAACTGAGTGGTTTGCTAGGCTATTTGAGAGGGCAGTTGAGAGTCAACCATATTGCTGTGAGTCTGGGGTCACTTGTAGGCCAGACCAGGTAAGGATGACAGATTTCCTTCCCTGAAGGACATTAGTGTTTTTTACAACAAATAATGATTGTCTTGGTAGTAGTGGCCATGAACTATCTTTCAATTCCAGATTTTATTGATTGAGTTTACATTCACCTACTGTGGTGGGATTTGAATCTGTGTCCAATTGCCTTTTGAGTTTATGTGAATTGACTGATCTAGTTTTTCTTTATAGTTGATTAATTAAAATTAAATATAAAGGTTACTAGTACACATAGCTCCTTGACTGATTTGATTTATCGACCTGTGGCGGCTACTTTACGATTTCATTTTCCTTTTGTGCAGTTCACACTCACAGGTCAATCACAAATCAGAACGCTGTTTCTCTCCAGTCCCAAACTCTCATTTTATTCTGTCCCACTGTGTTCCTGGCCTCTCCTTTTATGGTGCTGCAGGCTTCTGCTTTCATTCAGATCCACTCCAGGCATCTCCTTTTAAAGCTTTTCAATTCCAGATGCCGAGGGCTCCTGCTCATTTAATCAGATTCTCACTCCAGGTAGACAACGTGTACCATCCTGAAATCATGTCTGTAGCTGCAGAAATACCTGCTGGTTTCACAACTATAGAATCCCTTCTTACTATTATATTACAGTTTTCCAAACAAATACAGGAAGCATTCTGGTGTTTGCTTATGGACCAAGATGTGCATCACTACCTAAATTAACAAAAACACAACTCAGGAATCCAGACTTTAGATTTAAAACCCAATTTAATTATTCTCATATAAAGCAAAGCACTGCAGATGCTGAAAATCTGAAATGAAAACAAAACTTGCTAGAGAAACACAGCAGGTCTACAGCATCAATACAGCTGGACAGAAAACAGAATTAACTGAAGAAAGGTCGCTGGACTTTGTTTTTTCTCCATAGATGCTGCCAGGCCTGCTGAGTTTCTCCAGCAATTTCTGTTTTTGTTAATTATTCATATCCCTTATTTTGGGTCCTCATGTCAACTGCTCTTAATTCTGCCGCTCCTTCGTCTGCACACTGAACTCAGTCTTTCAATTGTTGCCTCTGTTCCTTTAGGTCTAACTTATATTTCAGGAGAATAGTTTCTGTACATTGACCCCAAGCATTTACCCTGCTAACCATAATGATAATCTGGGTCTGCAGTCCTACTGAAATGAAGGAGTTCTTTTTAATAATATAAATGTTCTGGAATGTGAATTAAATAAGGGGCAATAGAAAAAGAAGTTTATTGAAGTCAGGTAATGTCTAAGTGCTGGAACAGCATAATGGTGCAACAAGTAGATTTTTGAAACCTTTGCTGTTAATACAAGGGGTCCCCAATTTACAAATGTCCTGCATATGAACGTTCATACTTATGAACGTGTTGCCATACAGGGATGTAATTTTAAAAAGATCCAAAATATGAACATTTCCTTGCACTTACAAACAGCTATTTTATATTACCCTGCATTGTGTTCCAACTTATATACCAATTGACTTGTAAATGGATTCCAGAACAGAATCCATTTGTAATTTGGGGACTGCCTGTAACTCAGTCATTATTAAAGTGAGACAGACATAAGACACAGGAGCAGAAATTAGGCCATTCAGCCCATCGAATGTGCTCCGCCATTCAATCATGGCTGATAAGTTTCTCAACCCCTTTCTCCACATAACCTTTGATCTCTTTGACAATCAAGAACCTATCTATTTCTGCCTTAAATACATTCACTAACCTGGCTTCTACAGCCTTCTGTGGCAATGAATTCCATTGACTCTCTGGCTGAAGAAGTTTCTCCTTATCTCTGTTCTAAAAGGTCTTCCCTTTCCTCTAAGGCTGTGCCCTCAGGTCATGGTCTCTCCTACCAATGGAAACATCTTCCCAACATCTACCTCCGTCCAGGCCATTCAGTATTCTGTAAGTTTCAACTAGATCCCTCCTCATCCTTCTAAACCCCATCGAGTATAGACCCAGAGTCCTCAAAAGTTCCTTATATGTTAAGCTTTTCATTCCTGGGGTCATTCTCGTGAGCCTCCTCTGGACCCACTCCAGGGTCATTTCCTCCTTCCTGAGGTATGGTGCCCAAAATTGCTCACAATACTCTAAATGTGGTCTGACCAGAGCCTTATGAAGCCTCAGAAGTACATCCCTGCTTTTATATTCTAGTCCTTTTGAACTAAGTGTCAACATTGTATTTGCCTTCCTGATTACTGACTCAACCTGCAAGTTTACCTTAAGGGAATCTTTGATTAGGACTCCCAAGTCCCTTTGCACTTCAGATTTATGAATTTTCTGAGATAGGTCTAAACGTTTGTTGTATGCTTAGGTCATGCAATTTGTATCCCGGCCAGCAGTGCTCCTTCAATTTTGGCATAATACTTTATAGATTAGATTAAAAAATCCCACAGCAATAACTTTTCAGAATAATATTTATCACAAGCATCAAAACAGGAGTGAATGAAGAGAAAGATAAACATGTGACATCCAATGCAATAAAAGCCAGTTGTAGTAACAACATTCTTCATTGTGATACAGTAAGTCATGAGGTGGCACCCTCTCCATGGACAATCTAACCAGCTTTTACTGTTTACAAGTGTATGAATTAACAGAAACCTTCCTTCAACATATTATTGCGACATATAGACATATTGTAATATATTTTCTTCAGTGCGTCAGTAAAAAAAATCCCCAAAAAGTTATCTTTGGTTTATAATGAGGAACTGGTAAATAATTATTCTTCAACTGTACACACAGAGGAAATATCCTCTCCAATCTTGCATTGTGATGACGATGATGAAACTTGCTTGGTTGCTTCCCGCCTAAACAAATCCTGACAGAGAAAAACCTCTTAACCTCTTGTGTTAAAATGAGACTTTTAATAAAGTAATAGCCATAATATCAGTGAGGAAGTAATGGGACTGTAGGCAGAGAGCAAACAGAGTAATAGTTGCTTTTTGTAGTCAGGAGCTGTTCAGATACGTAAGCTGAAGAGTATTCTTCTATAGCGCAATCTTCTGTGGTCCTTCAAGTAAGTTTTGAACAAGTGCAATAATATTCTTCCTGAAACATTTGTCTGCCATGAACCTTAGTTTATTTTTCACAAAAATACATTACAATGAGGAGTCTTTATAACAATCGTATTGTCTGGCAGGTGGTCAGATATTCAGTTAGTTAAGGAGAAAGATCATTAATCAGAAACACAGGCAATAGACAGACAAGCAGATGTTCAGTCAAACATGGTCAGTCAGTGGATTGTCATTGTCAGTGGGCAAAAAGAGGCCGAAGGATAATTCAAATTAACATTGTGTGTGTCAACTTTAACTCATTCCAAACCCAGTCATTTACACAGTTACAATCAGACCCTGATTAAGGGGGCAGTACGGTGGCTCAGTGGTTAGCACCAATGCCTCACAGCGCCAGGGACCCAGGTTCGATTCCTACCTTGGGTGGAGTTTGCACGTTCTCCTGTGTCTGTGTGGTTTTCCCCCAGGTGCTCCGGTTTCCACCCACAATCCAAAGATGTGCAGGTCTGGTAAATTGGGCATGCTAAATTGCCCATAGTGCGAGGTGAATTAGTCAGAGGGAAATGGATCTGGGTGGGTTACTCTTCAGAGGGTTGGTGTGGACATGTTGTGCCTAGTGGCCTGTTCCATACTGTAGAAAATCTAATCTAATTTACTTTGTTGAAGATTAGCAAGGGCTTGGAAAATGGCATGACTGTGTAATATAGGAAATTAGGAGCCAGCCATTCAACCCTGGAGCCTGTTACATTTTCAATTTGATCATACCTGATCAATATCTAATTCTATTTACCCACCTTGATTCCATATTCTTTAATACCCTTATCTAACAAAAAATCTATCAAGTCATGTTTTGACATGTTCAATTGACCTAACTTCCAATTTCTTTTTGGAAAGAGAGTTCCAGATTTACTAGCTGATATCATCCCTGAATAGCATGGCACTAATTTAAAGGTTATGCCTTTTAAGATTACAGGCAATCTTGTTCCTTCCCTCAACGAATCAGGTATCCATGGATAACTTCGGTTTAATCTGGATTGCAGGACAAATAGAAAACAGATGTTTACTTCATGTAATTCACCTTTGTCCACAGTTACTTATTTCTTACATGGACCTGATTGGGGATATCACCTTAGAGTTGCAGGAAATGGCTATTCCTTTTGATTGTTTCCTGTATTTGCTAGACAAATTCTTCCACAGGATTTACCCATTTAAACCAAAGACAGACATTATGTCTAGAATTTAGCCAAGCCTGTTGAAGCACTTTATTCCTTTTGTTCTTTCAAGGGTGTGGGGTGTCATTTGCTGAGCTCGCATTGATTCCCACCCCTAATTATTCTTGAGAAGATGGTAGTGAGCTGCCACCTTGAATCTCTGTAGCCCATTGGGGAGGTTTGTGTACCCACAATACTGTTAAGAGAGGAGTTCCAAGATTTTGGCCTAGTGACAATGAAGGAATGGCAATATAGTACCAAGTCAGGATGCTCGGTGATTTGAATGTGTTGGGAGTACCTTGAGTGCATCTGTTGTCCTTTTTCTGGGTGGTATAGATTGTGGGTTTGGAAGATGCTGTTGGATGAGTGTGGTGCCTCTTGTAGATGATGCACACTATGGTCACTGTGCTTCAGTCGCTGGAGTGGTGGGTGTGCTGCTAACCCAGTAGCTGTTTTGTCCTGAATGGCATTG
Organism: Chiloscyllium plagiosum; assembly: GCF_037043375.1. Lineage (NCBI taxonomy): Eukaryota > Metazoa > Chordata > Chondrichthyes > Orectolobiformes > Hemiscylliidae > Chiloscyllium > Chiloscyllium plagiosum. The sequence goes on from NW_028270142.1 coordinate 9,968,590, forward strand.
AGCTTTTTGAGTGGTATTGAAGGTGCATACACCCAGGCAAGTGAAGAGTATTTCACCATATTCCTGACTGTGCCTTTCAGATGACAGACAGATTTGGAGAGTCAGGAGCTGAATTATTTGCCACAGAATGTCTGGCCTCTGACCTGCTCTTATAGTCAATTCATTTATGTGACTGGTTCAACTGAAGTTCAGTGGTTACTCTATGGATGTTGATAATATGGGATTCAATGATGGTAATATGTTCAATTCTTCCATTTTACGTTAATCCCTATTATCTCGTTTGCCTGTATTTCTGTCTGACTGATAGGCTGGTTAAACTGGCTAACTGTTTGTCTGCCTACTGACATGACCATCCAGTTGTCTGACTGGCCAAGATTGACTGATTATCTATTTGTCTGCCTGGTTGGCTGTTTTGGATTATTGATTTAGCTCTTAATTCACTGAAATACTGAGTACCTGCTAGGCAATAGCAATGTGCTGATAGGTTGTAACTTTTAGATGGCAGGTTTAATTCAAGGCACTGTAGCCTAAATGCCAGATTCTGTAATGTGTAATGTCCTCTTCTAACAAATTGACAATAAAAAAAAGCAAAACATTTTCAAGGCAGAACATTTCAAAGAACGTAAATGCTGGAAGTAAAGAACGCTGAAGGACAATTGTTGTACTTGTGTTAATTTAGAATTCAATATTGTGTGTGAATTTTCTTTTAGTATAATGACAAATGGCACAAAACGTGGCTGATAAGGTGATAATACTTGAATAATGAGTTTATAGCTCTGATAGCTATTACAGAATGGAAACCATTAGAAGGAAGAGGAGCAGACCTGCATATATGTTCATTCATTCAGCTGTCACTGCATTCTGTAATTAGATACTGCCAGCAGCACTGTCCTACAGGACCTTATTCAAACTTTGATTGCTATTGCATTCCATATTATTCAATGCAGTGATGTATCAATTAAAATACTGCCCTTGTGCGTACACCTTAGAGGACAATGTGACATTGTTACCTTGCTAATCCTATGGGGTATCATAGTTTTTTTTATAATCTAGCTTTTGAGAAAATACAGGTTTCAGGAGTAGCATGGTTTTGGTTTGGTTCCACTTTTATATTACTTAGGTCTCTCTTTGGCATAATCTATATTATATTAGAAGGGTTTCATTTTACCTACAGGTGACTTTGATCTGACTCTGCTAGATTTTTGCAAAACTGCTTTATTTATACTAAAATGTATTCTACATTTCAAGGGAACTGCATCCCCTGTTGGTACAGCCTGTTCTTTCCTTCCTTCAGTCGTTATTTCAGATTTCCAGCATTTGCGGTTCTTTGTTTTATTTTAAAAATCTATCTATCTCAGCCTTAAATATAAACTAGGAGTCTACTGCCACAGCTTTTCAACATTGGATTATTGTTTAGATGGTCTTCCACATCGTCATTACCCAAGTATCTCTTTGCACAGTGGAATGCTGTGCAGTTGCCTAAATGGTCTGCTGTTTCTCCACAATGCTGCTCCATTAGATGTTCCGATTTAGTAGGATTTAAGCTCACTGCACACTTATTCTTATGGAGGACGCTGGACACTCTCCCTCCCTGTTGTTGCTATCAGCATTCTACACAAGTTTTTATGTTCCACCATATTATCGTGCAGCCTCGGAAATGAGATTCTTTCGAGGATGAACTCTGTCCTTTTGCAATGCATGACTTGCAAATGTCTGAGAACACAGGCCACCTGTGGAGTGGTTGCAATAGACCACACTTGCAACATTTACTTGCTTTCAGCATCCTGGCGCCAGTGCACCAATACAGTATTGCAGACTGTATCTGATGATCACAGATTTCATTGTTCAGCTACAATACACTTTTATACTTCCTGCCATCTTTTAGCAGCACAGCAATGTCATGATCCCCAAGAGATCTGTTTTCTCCAAGAGATCTTTCGGGAAAACTTCAATGGGTGTTAAAGATATAGCCAGCTCTATTACCTGCTCAGCCTCTGAGAAATCACAGATCTTGCTCTTGCCACAGAACCCACTCATGGCCCGACGAATTGATTCTTGTGACTGTTGCCTGTAAGATATCAACTTTTGACACTGAATTCTAAAGATCACTTTTCTGTGAAACTGATCCCTCCAGCATTTCCCACTGCTTAACTGGATCTTTCAAATCATCTTCAGACTTTATGAAACCCCTTGTTTCCAATGGCTATCTTTATTTTCACTACTTGATTATCCATTTCCAGGGTCAAATTTAAAAACCATTGCTCCATTCTTTGCTTAAAAACACAAGTTTCAGATAGGAGATCTGTGGCTCCTGGTGCATGTTGGGGAGTTTGATAATTGCCTTCCATGTATTTTGTAAATGTTATTGCTGTTTATGATTCTAAAATTATGAGGTCACTCATAATTATTCCCTTTGCTGTTTTCAGCTGCAGCTCAAGCTTTTTTCTTGTGCGCACTTTTGTTTTACATGAGAATGATACCTGAGGTAGTCTCGGTGCCCTGCTCCTTCTACATCCCAATTTGGAACCGCCCAAATGGACAACCAACCCAGCCTGCTTACAAATCAACCAATTGATGCTTAACCAGAGTCCATTTTCTCCCGTCTGGGACCCTGGGAACATCTGTTCTGCTTTAAATCTTGACTGAGGCTTGTCCTGTGGCTCTCAAACTCACATTGTCTTCATTTTCTTTGGAAAAGTTACCTGATCACCATGTTGTATTCTTGTATTGCTCTCTTCAATGTGGAATTACTAGGCTCATACAGGATAGATAAGAGTTTTGGGTTCAATTTATGATGTAAAAGACACCTAAAAGGCAACTTTTTCATGCACAGGGTGGTTTGTGTATGGAATGAGCTGCCAGAGGAAGTGGTGGAGGCTAGTATGATTACACTATTTAAAAGGCATCTGGATGGGTATACGAATAGGAAGGGTTTGGAGGGATATGGGCTGGGTGGGACTAGATTGGGTTAGGATATCTGGTGGGAAAGTACGAGTTAGACCGAAGGGTCTGTTTCCGTGCTGTACATCTCTGTGACTATATGACTTGTAAACCTCAGCCATGTTTACTGAATGGTGAAACTGATACAGAGCAATGATTGTATGTATCTTTACTTTGCGCATGCTACAGCATAGACTCCTCATGGTTACTGGCCATGTGGTCATTCTGAACCTTGACTTCATCAAGAAGAAACGTCGATTCTCCTGCTCTTTGGATGCTGCCTGACCTGCTGTGCTTTTCCAGCACCAAACTCTCGACTCTGACTCTCTAGCATCGGCAATCCTCACTTTCTCTTCATTCATGTAATCAATTCTTAATGAAGTAACACAATCATTTCTGCGGTCATGCAAGGCACTGGCACCACTTTTCCCTTCCTGTATCTTGGGATTGGTGGAAACAACAGGGGCTCATAGGAAACTAGACTCCTCCCTGATCATATAAACATTGGGTGAGTGGAGGAAAATCCAGGTCTTCAATATGAGCACAAGACACTCCTGGAACATAAAGATACCACAATTAAATGCAGATTAAAGATCTCTTACTCTTTAATGATTACCTCAGAAGTGTGTGCCTTACTTTATCAATGTGACAGTTTCCATTTATGATATCTCTGGATGAAAATGCCAAAAACTGCACCTTTTAAATGTACTTCTGTGCTGTGCATAGGACCTGCAAAATCTCCATGTGAGGAAAATACTTTAAAAGGATCCAGTGTGTGTTATAAAACAGTCACACCGGCTCATTCTTTGATTAAAAAAAACAAAAATGGATAAACTTCACAGAAATAAATGTTAAGTAAAGAAACCACAGAGTTACAGTGTGATTGGACTGCTTATCATTTATTTTTCTGAGAATTTAATATAATAAATAAAGGAACAAGAACAAATTACACAGCACAGTACAATATAATCTTTCAAAGTGCTTTGACAAAAAATGACTTGTAAAGAGGGTTTTAATGGAAAACAAAGATAATGTGAGGCAAACATGTTTTACGAGGCTTAAATGGCTGAAGGCATAGTGGTTAATGGTGATGTGAAAAGAGATGGGGAATGCAAGAGACTAGAGTTGGTAGAAACCAGAGCTCTTGAAGGTTTGTGCAGCTAAAAAAAAATTACTGAGATAGGGAGGGCAGTGAGGTGAATGGTTTTGGACTTGAGAATATGATATGTTAATAAACTCAGTGGCCTTGCCTAAAATGCAACAATAAATAAGATGAAATCGAACAATGATGTTAGCATGCCAAACAAAATTTATAATTTAGACATTAGCTCACCTAATTTCATTGGGCTATATTCTGATTAGAATAGCAGACAAACAATTCCATTGCAATGCCCCAATGTGTTCAACAGGAAATTGACCAATGTTCTCTCTCACCTTTTATCAAACTTACAACCTAGTAAATATGCCTAACCATGTTCTGAATGTGGGAAATGTAATAAAATTCCCACTATGTAGAGACCTAATAATTGTTTAGTTTTGTAATGACTTTTGGACATGCAGTTTTAGATTGAGCATTAATGATACAATTGTGCAGCATTTCTAGCCTGACAATGCATGTTTCAGCGTCCAGGAAATTGAAAGCTCGTTATTTTCACAATACCAGTAAAGATTTCATAAATCTTTTATGATGTTTGACTCTATTACTCTTTGCCACTGCTGACATGATGGGCCTAATAGCCTCAAGTAGTGGAGCATTTCTGTGGTTATAGAGTCATACAGCACGGAAACAGACCCTTCAGTCCAACCATTCCAAGCTGAACATAATCCCAACCTAAACTAGTCCCACCTGCCTGCGCTTGCCCTTATCCCTCCAAACATTTATAATTAATGTACTTATCTAAATTTCTTTTAAACATTTTGTGATTATCCTCAGTACATTTATGCAATAATTTTCCTTTCTGTGTTCAGTACATTTACTGTGTAGATATCATTGTTAGTTCTTGCTATAGTTTGTAACTGAGTGCATGGTTATGGAAGATTGGTTCAAGAGACAGAGAGATCCTGTGGCTCATTGATAGTATGGTTAAAAGCAATGAGGTTGAGTCCCACACTGGAACTTGTTAGCCTTGGAAGGTGATCAGGCAGGTTGATTATTAGCCTGCTGGCAGGGGATAGTCTTCTGGTTAGCAATCTTACAGAAGGCAATGACAAATCACTGCAGTATTTTGCCCATTAGATTGGTCTATGGCCCCAACCCTCAGAAATGAAGATGGGATAAAAGATGGTCCAGTTGATTGTATACATTGGCACTTGAGCTAATTGTGCCATTTAGCCTCTGAATGGGAAAAGTGACATTCTTGGCAAAATGCAGCAACCTACCAACAAGGTTGGGGGTTCTAGTGGCCTTGATCTGCACCAACTTTGGTTTTGCAGGGCCTGGATATCTGTCTGTAGAAGGATTGCATATGAAAATCACTCCCTCCCCCTTGCCTCTGGCCCACCTCTTCCCTGGCAATCTGCACTCTGTGACTCCAACCCACCAGCCCCCAGTCAAAGTCACATTCTTTATCTACTGCTCTAGGACAGTACTGTTGCAATGAAGTGGTACTGCTGCATTGATTGGTTGGTGGCAGGACAGCTCTTTGAAGGCCCAGGAAGTGATTGGCTGAGAAGCCTAGCAGGCTTTCCCCTTGGCCAGCCTGGTGCTGGTGTGTGTGGGTGGCCTTAAAAAGATATCTGGCCCCTCGCTTTAATTATAAAATGGAGAATCCTGTCCCATGAGTTGAGATCTCACTAGGGCAAGTTGTGATGCTCAGTTTAATAAATCTGATCGTTTATGGGCTGCCGATTGGAAAATAATCATTTAAGTCTAGTGCTTGTTATAAAAAGTAAACAGATTCTTTAATGTCACAATACAGGAGAGACCATTTGGCCCATTCTGTCTGCATCAGTTCTCATACCTAGTGCCAATCTCCTGCCTTTTCCCATGCCCTTGCACACTATTTCTGCACAAATAATCATCCAATATCCTCTTAGTGCCTCCACCACATTTCCAGGCTGTGAAGTCCATACCCCAACAACCCTCTGTGCGATAAAGGCTTCTCTCATATCATCCTCACTTCATTCGTACACCATTTTAAACCTATGCCATCTTGTTCATTCTTACTTTTATGAGTGGGACCATTTTCTCTCTATCTACTGAGGTATCTACTGTATCTAAGGTAAAAATCTCCAGAAGATTCCCCTGGCCTCGGAAACATTCCAGAAGATTCCCCTGGCCTCGGAAACATTCCAGAAGATTCCCCTAGCCTCGGAAACGCCATTAGCCATGGGGCTGATGCAGCTACCACCCCCACGCTGATTGATGATGTCACTTCTGCCACCATCATGGCCACTCCCCACAGCCACTTCCGGCCCTCACATCATCGCCGATGCCACACGCTCAGTAACTTCTGCCATCCCTACTGCCGTGTCTGCCACCACCTCCGACCCCACCAGCGCCACTCACCTGCATTCTGCTGACACCCCCCCCCACAGACCCCACTGTCACTATCCCCACCCCCCAGAACCCCAAGGGGACCACTACCCCTGCTCATGCCTCCACCCCCATTCCCCCCACCATCACACCCACTCCAGGTACTGGCTCCGACCCCACTCCCAGCTCCACACCCACACCAGATCCCAGCTCCCAGCCCTGCCAAGTTTTCACCATCCCTCCAGACCTCCCACTCACTGAGCACGAATGATCAGTCCTCAGCAAAGGACTCACCTTCATCCCCCTCCGTCCACGCATCAATGAATTTAATACACGCCGTGACATCGAACACTTCTTCCGTTGCCTCCACCTCCGAGCTTACTTTCACAATCAGGACTCCCGCCCACCTTCCGAGGACCCCTTCGCCCACCTCCAACACACTGCATCCACCTGAACACCCCGCGCTGGCCTATTACCTGCCCTCGACCTCTTCATTTCCAACTGCCGCCGGGACATTAACCACCTCAACCTGTCGACACCCCTTCCCCACTCCAACCTCTCACCCTCACAATGCGCAGCCCTCCAATCCCTCTGCTCTAATCCCAACCTCACCATTAAGCCAGCGGATAAAGGGGGCGCAGTGGTAGTCTGGCGCACTGACCTCTACACCGCTGAAGCCAAACGCCAACTCGAGGACACCTCTTCCTACTGCCCCTTCGACCATGACCCCACCCCCCATCACCAAACCATCATCTCCCAGACCATACAGAACCTCATCACCTCAGGAGATCTCCCATCCACAGCTTCCAACCTTATAGCCCGGGAACCCCGCACTGCCCGGTTCTACCTCCTTCCCAAGATCCACAAGCCTGACCACCCTGGCCGAACCATTGTCTCAGCATGCTCCTGCCCCACTGAACTTATCTCTACCTACCTCGACACTGTCCTATCCCTCCTAGTCCAGGAACTCCCCACATGTGTTCGAGACACCACCCACGCCCTCCACCTCCTCCAAGACTTCCGTTTCCCCGGCCCCCAACGCCTCATCTTCACCATGGATATCCAATCCCTCTACATTTCCATCCGCCATGACCAGGGCCTCCAAGCCCTCCGTTTTTTCCTCTCGACGTCCCCAACAGTACCCTTCCACCGACACTCTCTTTCGTTTGGCCGAACTGGTCCTCACCCTTAACAATTTCTCCTTTGAATCCTCCCACTTCCTCCAGACCAAAGGGGTAGCCATGGGCACACGTAAAGGCCCCAGCTATGCCTGTCTCTTTGTTGGCTACGTAGAACAGTTGATCTTCCGTAATTACACCGGCACCACTCCCCACCTCTTCCTCCGCTACCTTGATGACTGCATTGGCGCCACCTCGTGCTCCCGCGAGGAGGTTGAGCAATTCATCAACTTCACCAACACATTCCACCCTGACCTTAAATTTACCTGGACCATCTCTGTCACCTCCCTCCCCTTCCTGGACCTCTCCATCTCCATTAGTGACGACCAACTTGACACTGACATTTTTTACAAACCCACCGACTCCCACAGCTACCTGGATTACACCTCTTCCCACCCTACCTCTTGCAAAAATGCCATCCCGTATTCCCAATTCCTCCGCCTCCGTCGTATCTGCTCCCAGGAGGACCTGTTCCACCACAGAACACACCAGATGGCCTCCTTCTTTAGAGACCGCAATTTCCCTTCCCACGTGGTTAAAGATGCCCTCCAACGCATCTCGTCCGCATCCCACACCTCCGCCCTCACCCCTCCAACCGTAACAAGGACAGAACGCCCCTGGTGCTCACCTTCCACTCTACAAACCTCCGCATAAACCAAATCATCCGCCGACATTTCCGCCACCTCCAAAAAGACCCCACCACCAGGGATATATTTCCCTTCCCACCCCTTTCCGCCTTCCGCAAAGACTGTTCCCTCCGTGACTACCTGGTCAGGTCCACGCCCCCCTACGACCCACCCTCACATCCTGGCACTTTCCCCTGCCACCGCAGGAACTGTAAAACCTGTGCCCACACCTCCTCCCTCACCTCTATCCAAGGCCCTAAAGGAGCCTTCCACATCCATCAAAGTTTTACCTGCACATCCACTAATATCATTTATTGTATCCGTTGCTCCCGATGCGGTCTCCTCTACATTGGGAAGACTGGGCGCCTCCTAGCAGAGCGCTTTAGGGAACATCTCCGGGACACCCGCACCAATCAACCAAACCGCCCCTTGGCCCAACATTTCAACTCCCCCTCCCACTCTGCCGAGGACATGGAGGTCCTGGGCCTCCTTCACCGCCGCTCCCTCACCACCAGACGCCTGGAGGAAGAACGCCTCAACTTCCGCCTCGGAACACCTCAACCCCAGGGCATCAATGTGGACTTCAACAGCTTCCTCATTTCCCCTTCCCCCACCTCACCCTAGTTTCAAACTTCCAGCTCCGCACTGTCCCCTTGACCTGTCCGGACTTGTCCGACCTGCCTAGCTCCTTTTCCACCTATCCACTCCACCCTCTCCTCCCTGACCTATCACCTTCATCTCCTCCCCCACTCACCCATTGTACTCCATGCTACTCTCTCCCCACCCCCACCCTCCCCTCGCTTATCTCTCCACGCTTCAGGCTCTCTGCCTTTATTCCTGATGAAGGGCTTTTGCCCGAAATATCGATTTTGCTGCTCGTCGGATGCTGCCTGAATTGCTGTGCTCTTCCAGCACCACTGATCCAGAATCTACTGTATCTAGCCTGCTCAAGATTTTGAAAACCTCTATTAAATCTCCTCTCAATCGCCCTCTCTCCAAGGAGAACAGTCCCAACTCTTCAAACTATCCTCATCACTAACGTTTCTCATTACTTCAACTACTTTTTGTAAATTGCTTCTGTCCTCTCTCCAATGTGTTCACATCCCTATTATGATATAGTGCCCACAATTGTCCAGCTGAGGTCTAACAAGTGTCTTGTACAAATTAAACACACTCCCTCCGGCCCCACTCCCACCACAACTCTTGTATTCTATACCCTACTAATAAAGCTGAGAGCACTATAATGTATGCATTATTAACTGCTTTCCCCATCTACACTGCCCCCTGCAATGATCGTTGCACATACACCCCCAGGTTCATCTGTCCCTCCACCACCTTTAAAACTGTACTCTCTATTTTACGTTGTCTTTCCACATTCTTCTGACTAAAGTGCATCATCTCACACTTCTCTTCGTTGAACCTCATTAAATCACCTATTCACCCAACTTGTCAATGTCCTTCTGATTATTGTCATCTACGAACCTTGGAATTGTCCCCAAAGACCAAAATCCAGAGTATATCGGGAAAAGCAAGGGTCCCAATACTGACCCTGGGGAACTCTACTGCAAACCTTCCTCCAGCCAGAAAAAACAGCCGTTTACTATTTCTCTGTTTTTTTAAAACACTCAGCTAATTTTGTATCCACTTTTTTGTATGTCTTGAAATTTCACATGCAGTCTTTGTTCTGTGATAAATTACGTGCATGCACAACCATGAAAAATAATTTATTGGAAACAATTTTAAATAAACTGTTTTTGCTGAGTAGATAAATTTTAAAGAAAATGTTGGTCCTGTATCGCTTTGGGATATGGCCTTTAGGCAGAAACAAACAGCATTTGCAATCAGGTGGAATGATCTGGGATCTATGAGATTAGCTCAGGGTGTTGTGAAGTCTTGTGGCTTCAGGTCAGATGAAGCGAACGAAACCACCTGTTGGCACCGCAATTGCTCTCAACTGGTGATGAACCTTGTGGAACATTATTGGCAGAAGCCATAATGAACAGAGGAATTTCAACCTGCACACAGCAAGGTTATCCCAGTAGCGCTAAGTTGACTCAACACACAGAAGGAATCTACTTGATCTTGTCTGCAACAACCAATCTGTTGCAGTTAAGTGCCATGATAACATTAGCAAAAGTGATAACTGCAAAGTCCATGTGATGCTAAAGGTTTATTCTTCACCAAGAAGGTATCCATTATTATATAGTGATGCACTTTCTCAATATTAATATTAATATATTTATCTATACATGTATCATAAAGACATATTGAGCAGCCCAAAACATTGTCAGGCATCAACAGCAACGGAATAGCATATCAGTGTAATTCGTGTCCTTTAGGAGACTCTGTGATCACACATCAAAGCATGAGGCCAACCCTGGTTCAGTAGAGACTGTGAAAGTTTAAATTGAGAGGGGAAAGATTTATAAAGGATCACACAGAGGGCATATGGAATGAGCTGTCAGAGGAAGTGGTGGAGGCGGTTACAATTACAACATTTAAAAGGCATCTGGCTGGGTACATAAATAGGAAAAATTCTGAGGATATGGGCCAAATGCTGGTAAATGGGGCTATGTCAGATTGGGATGTCTGGTCGGTGTGGACAGGTTAGACCAAAGGGTCTGCTTCTGTACTGTATGACTTAATGGCATGGCAGGCAAAAATCTTTAATGTACTTCAGAATGAACCGTGCGACATATGCCGAACTTTGAACAGTCCCATAGCCAGCTGATCAAAGCAATCCTCTGTAGTTCAGCAGTCAACCAGGCAACTGACAAGGTAACAAACATTTTAAACATGCATTTTTTCAGCCAGACTGAATTCCAGCAGGATTACAGGACCTCAGGTTCAAATGCTACTTGCTCCAAAAGTGTGTAATAGCATCTCTGAACAGATTGATTCAAAAATATCTACAGGAAGACAATGGGCAGTTAGTGGTGGACAATGTTACAACTGAGTTTTTATGCTCATTGTTTCATTGTAGTGGGTGTGCTTAAGATTGAAAAGATGAACTTTTCAATCTGGTGTACATACTGAACTGTTCATGTACTGACTGTCAAGAACTATCCAGGTTTCTTTTTGAGTCAACAAGTAAGGAAAATTTACTCAGCTAAATATGTATAAAGTTATTGAAAGCTAAAACAATGGTCCCAGTTTCTGTGAAACAGATGCACACATGCGCAAAAACAGGCAAAATGCAAAACTGGTGGAGGATAAATTGCTAATAATTAAAGTTTGAAACAAAAGTCTTATATAATTAAACATTCAGACATTTGCTCAATGACCCTTGGTACTACTTTAAGGATACCACGATATAATTTGATTTGTCCTCCAGGAGACAGTGGTGCTAAGTTGACATCTTCCATGTAGAATCCTAAAATCCTGACAGATAGGGACTATTCAACCCATTGTGTCTGTGGTAATCCTCTGAGGAGCATCCTATTCAGACCTGCCCTATCCCTGTAACCCTGCGTTAACTATGGCCAATCCACTGAATCTGTGCATCTTGAACTTGGGAGGAAACTGGAGCACCCGGAAGAAACTCACGCAGACACGGGGCGAACGTGCAAACTCCACACAGACAGTCATCCAAAACTGGAATCTAACATGTCTCCCTGGTGCCGTGAGGTGGCAATGTTAATGCTGCAGTTCCTTCCCTAAGGACATTTTGGGTATACCTATAGCAGATTGACTGCATCAGTTTGACCAGACAGCTCACACTACATCCTTAAAGGTAACTAGGGATGGACAATAAATGTTGCCCACCAGTGACCCCCATGTCCTGCAAATGAGCGAAATGAAGATGAATGAGCAGCTAATCTGTGGGGAAGGTTTGAAATTTGATTGAAGGAACTCAGATCCATCGCAATGAAGCCTCATTGTCAAACCTCCATAATAAACATTGAGATGCATCACCTTATCCAAATGTACTTTGCACAACCAAAATTCTGCTGCTACACTGGGGAATAGAATTCTCTCAGTAAGCCAACATGATAGACCCTGACTGACTATACTCCCCCTTGATCTGCCAGCTGAGGAATGTTATCCTTTGATGTTCACACATAACCACTTGCTTTAACCACATGCAATGTTTTTGCCACATAAGCTGCTGGTACATGTTACAGGCAGACGGTATGGTTACTACATAGGGTGCAGCTTTTGAGAGAAGATTTTAGGCAGAAGACAGGATATGACGGTTGCCTATTTGATCATTAAATCAATATATCATTGAATCCTACAGTGGGGAAGCAGGCCATTCAGCCCACTGAGCTTCCCTCCCAAATTTACCCATCCCTGTAACCCTGTATTTCTCATGGCTAATTCACCTAGTTTGTACATCCCAGGACACTATCGGCAATTTAGCATGGCCAATTCACCTAACCTGTACATCTTTTGACTGTGGGAGGAAACCAGAGCACCCACACAGACACAGGGAGAATGCGCAAACTCCACATAGTCGCCTGAGGCTGGAACCGGTCCTGGGACCCGGGTGCTGTGAGGCTGCAGTGCTAACCACTGAGTTACTGTACCACTCATGATGTTTCAAGATGATTCTAGAAATAGCTGTAATAATTCCAGTGAAATAATAATTTTAACTGCCCTTTCTTCACTTTGCAATAAAATGGCTACTGTCAAACTTCACAGTCATGGTCCGAAATAATGCGTCATGGTAAACCTATCAAGCAGTTGTGTTCTCCCCAGCATCTAGATTGAAACTTTTAATGCATTCTCTTACAGTGAAAGTGTCAGTGGAGTTCCTTTAATCTCGTGTTTGACATGCATTGAGCCAAAATTGGAGAAGTGGTCTCATTGGTCTTGGAGTAATCCTTAATATTAGCAAATGTCAAAATCCCTTTGTATTGTCTCGGACGTCCATTTCTTATTCACTTTGGATTTCTAGCAACTCATCAAGCTTGAGTTTCTAAAAGCTGAGGCAGTCATCTTGCAATCTGCAATGTCGATTTTTACAAAGTTTCTTCTGTGCAACTTAAAAGCAGATCTTCATACCAGCGATAAATGCCTGCTATGCTATCAATGCTCACATTCAATGAATTGACAAGAAAAAAATAATGATGTGTTTCTTCAATCAAGCACCAGTTGGGTGATCTGGCCCACTCTCTTCCTAAAGTCACCAGTGATATAGATATAAGGTGCAATCAATTCAGCTCACTCCATGTGATATTCAGAAGTAATGGTACACTGGATAGGGTCTGTCGTCCCTCACAATAGTGCTGAAAAGTTACACATCAGACTTGGACATCCTCTAGCCTATCAGTACCATTATGAAGCTGGACTTTCCTTGACAGTGTGGAATACAAAGCCAACTAATGCAAGGAGTCAATACCAATAGCCTGATCATCAATACGTGGGTCTGGTTCCAGATCTACTTAACTCCAAATCTCATTGAGTCTTGACTTAGATTAGGTATAAGAGCTATATGCAAGCTAGGAGTTGGGACATCATGGTGAGGTCATACACAACATTGGTGAGGCCTCTTCTGAAGTACCACGTCCAGTCCTGGTCGCCCTGTTATAGGAAAGATATTATTGACCTGCAGTGGGTTCAGAAGAGACTTACTAGGATGTTACAGTGTATGGCAGGTTTGCTTTATTAAGAAAGGCTGGATAGGCTGGGACATTTTCTTACTGGAGTGTAAGAGGTTGAGAGGTAACCATATGGAGGTTTATGAACTCATGAGGAGTATAAATAAGATTAATGGTAGGTGTATTTTCCATAGGATAAGGGATTTCAAGAGTGGTCGATTTAACCATGGATTTAAAAGTGGATTTAAGCACTTATTTGAAATGAGAGGAGAGAGATTTTAAAAAGACATGGGGGGAAACCGTTTGCACACAGGGATGGTCGCATGTGGAATGAACTTCCTGAGGACATGATGGATGTGGGTACAGTTACAACGTTTAATACACACTTAAGTAAGTACATGAATAGGAAAGGTTTAGAGGGATATGGGCCAAGAGCAGGCAGGTGGGACTAGTATAGTTTGGGTTTGTGTTCGCCCAGACTGATTGGACCAAAGGGTTTGTTTCCGTGCTGTATGACTCTATGACTATGACCTAAGAAAGGAGACTATTTTTGTTTTCGACAATAAATCTACGTTGAAAGAATAATGGTATTGAGGAACACTAGTATATCTAATTGGTGACCTTTACCCCTCCATTAGGTAGAATCATCCCTGTCAGAAAGATCAATCTTTAGATTTAGATTTTAGATTTTTAGATGTTTTATTGTCACACATAAGTAAGTACACAAGTACAGGAGTACAGTGAAAATTGTATAATGTCACCACACATAGCGCCATCCTAGGTATTTAAAAAAAACTAAAGTATGTTAAAAAACAAATTTCAGTACAAATTAGTAAGAGGAACGGGAGTTAAAAAATTACTTCATAGAGTAGTAGAAAAAATTAATGAAATAGGGTAACATTAGTATTAAAGTCTTTCCTATCTAAACTTGGAAAATAAAGGAATAAGTTAAAAGTTCAACAGTCTTTGATGCGTCCTCCACTTATCTCGTTCTCTGGGAGACCTCTGCTGTCTGTCCTCGCTGCCGCTGCTGCAGAAACCATCACTGATCTCCGATCTCCCCCCGGGGCCTTGGGAACATACGCAGGGATCTACTTGCATGCTGAGCCAAGAAACCTCCATGAGCCACTGTGACTGGCTGACATACGGTTAAGAAATCAGGCTGACACCCACCACAAACTGCTGAGAGACCAGGCCGGGGCCTGGCACAAACCGCGGAGAGACCAGGCCGAGACCCACCACAAACTGCTGAGAGACCAGGCCGGGGCCTGGCACAAACCGCGGAGAGACCAGGCCAGGGCCTGGCACAAACCACGGAGAGACCAGGCCGAGACCCACCACAAACCATGGAGAGACCAGGCCGAGACCCACCACAAACTGCTGAGAGACCAGGCCAGGGCCTGGCATAAACCGCGGAGAGACCAGGCCGAGACCCACCACAAACCACAGAGAGACCAGGCCGAGACCCACCACAAACCACGGAGTGACCAGGCCGAGACCCACCACAAACTGCTGAGAGACCAGGCCAAGACCCACCACAAACTGCTGAGAGACCAGGCCGGGGCCTGGCACAAACCGCGGAGAGACCAGGCCGAGACCCACCACAAACTGCTGAGAGACCAGGCCAAGACCCACCACAAACTGCTGAGAGACCAGGCTGGGGCCTGCTATAAGCCGTGGAGAGACTAGGCCAGGACCCACCACAAACCACTGAGGGACCAGCCTGGGACCCATCACGGGGCGCTGACAGACCAGGGCAGGGCCTGCCACAAGCCACTGAGCGATCAGGCTGAGACCCACTGAGAGACCAAAGGGGGAGAAAAAGAGAAAAAAGGGGAGAAAAAAGAGAAGGAAATAGGAGCGGAGGAACTCCTGCTCCACAGCCATCTTGACTAGGCTGTGACAGTCCCAAATGTTTCAGGGTCTCTTCAGTCCAATCAACAACAACAAAGAAAATCCTGAATTTATACAACATCCTTAATGCAGAAAAATGCCTCAAGGTGCTTCAAGGGACCATTGGCTAACAACATTTTACCATCCAATTACATAAGGTGTCAGTGCAGATGTCCCAAAAGCTTTGTGAATAGCAGTGGGCAACTAGGGATGGGCAATAAATGCTGGCCAGCCACCGATGTCCACATCCCACAAATGTATAAATAAAAATAAAGAGGCTTCAAGGAGTGTCTTAACTGAAGAGAGAGAATAGAGAGCAAAGTGGAATTCCTTCCCTAAA
The DNA here is from genome assembly GCF_037043375.1 of Chiloscyllium plagiosum. Taxonomy (NCBI): domain Eukaryota; kingdom Metazoa; phylum Chordata; class Chondrichthyes; order Orectolobiformes; family Hemiscylliidae; genus Chiloscyllium; species Chiloscyllium plagiosum. The sequence continues at coordinate 9,984,585 of NW_028270142.1, forward strand.
CAGAGTTTGGAGCCTAAATAACTGAGGGCAAGGCTGTTTAAAAAGCAAATTGATTTAATCAGCAAGGAAGAAAAAGTGAGGACTGCAGATGCTGGAGATCAGAGACAAAATGTGTGGTGCTGGAAAAGCACAGCCGTTCAGACAGTATCTGAGGAGCAGGAGAGTCGATGTTTCGAGCATAAGCCCTTCATCAGGAATGTGGGAGAGGGCCAAGGGGGTTGAGAGATAAATGGGAGGGGGGGGGGGCGGTTGGAGCTGGGAATGCAACAGGTAGATGAAGGTGGGGGGGGGGGTGATGGTGATAGGTCGGAGCAGAGGGTGGAGCGGATAGATGGGAAAGAAGGTACGCAGAGATAAGCTTAGTGGCAGCAGCTGGCTGAGACGATGGGTTGACTGGGGCAGTCAGGTTTGTTCATTTTAGGTAGGAGGTAGAACCAGACGGTGCGGTCTGGACAATGAGGTTGGAGGCTGTGGGTGGGAGATCCCCAGAGGTGATGAGGTTGTAGGTGATCTGGGAGTTGATGATTTGGTGATGGGAGGTGAGGTCATGGTCAAGAGGGCAGTAGGAGGAGGTGTTCCCAAGTTGGCACCTGGCTTCAGCAGTGTAGAGGTCAGCGCGCCAAACTACCATTCCTTGTGATGAGGTTTGAGTTAGAGCGGAGGGAGTGGAGGACTGCGTGTTGGGAGGGTGAGAGGCTGGAGTGAGTGAGGGAGGGGTGGACAGGTTGAGGCGGTCAATGTCCCAGCAGCAGTTGGAAATAAAGAGATCGATGGTGGGTAACAGAGCAGCACGGTGTGTCCAGGTGGATGGGGTGTGTTAGAGGCGGGAGTAGTCCTCGGAGGACGAGTGGGAGTCTTGACAGAAAAAGTAAGCTCAGAGGCGGAGGCGGCGGAAGGAAAGTTCAATATCGCAATACGTGTTGAATTCATTGATCTGGGGGCTTCAGGGGATGAAGGTGAGGCCTTTACTGAGGACTGATCGTTCATCCTCAGTGAGGGAGAGGTCTGGGGAGACCTTACTGTGAAGCCTCTTCCAAAGATGCCCACCTTGAAGAAGTTTTCCTCCTCCCTCTACAAGACGTCCGCCGCATTTCACTCCCCACCCCTATCTGCTTTCTAGAGAGACCATTCCCTGCGCGACTCCCTCGTCAGGTTCATACCCCCACCAACCCACTCTCCACTGCTGGCACCTTCCCTTGCCACTGCACCTCCATCCAAGGCCCCAAAGGATACTTCCACACACGTCATTTACTGTGTCCATTGCTTCCAATGTGGTCTCCTCTACATTGGGGAGACAGGATACCAACTTGCGGAGTGCTTCAGAGAACATTTCTGGAACACGCACCAAACAACCTCACCACCCTGTGGCTGACCACTTCAACTCCCCCTCCCACTACACCAAGGACGTGCAAGACCTGGGCCTCCTCCACTGCCAGATGCTAGCCACCTGATGCCTGGAGGAAGAACGCCTCATCTTCCATCTCGGGACCTTCCAACTACACAGAATCAACATTGATTTTACCAGTTTCCTCAAGTCCCCCCCCCCCCATCTTATCTGAGATCCAACCCTCCAATTCAGCACCGCCCTCTTGACTTGTCCTACCTGTCCATCTTCTTTCCCACCTATCCGCTCCACCCTCCTCTCTGACCTATCAGCATCACCCCCCCTCACCTCCATCTACCTATGGCATTCCCAGTTGCCTTCACCCCAGCCTCACCCTCCTCCCATTTATCTCTCAGCCCCCTTGGGCCTCCCCCACAATCCTGATGATGAGCTTATCTCGAAATGTCGACTCTGCTGCTCTTCGGATGTTTGCCTGACTGGCTGTGCTTTTCCAGCACCATACTCTTTGACTCTGATTTAATCACCAGCCTCTCCACTGGCTGAAGTGCCCATATGCTCCACTTTCAGCGTAACACATCTGCAATGCATGTGATCCACAGGGTACACTGCAACAGTTCACCTAATCTCCTTTGGCAGTACTTCCCAAACCTGCAAGCTCTGTTCTCTAAATGGAAAAGGGCAAGCATTCCCATAGGAATCCCATCACCTTCAAGGGAGGTGATGGTTTTGTGGGATTATCTCTGGACTGTTAATCCAAATTCCCATGGTGGCAAATGGTGGAATTTGAATTTGATAAATATCTGGAATTCAGAGTCTAACGATGACTGTGCAAACATTGTCCAATTGTTGTGAAAACCCATCTGGTTAACCAGTGCTCTTTAGGGAAGGGAATTGCCATCCTTACCTGGTCTGGCCTACATGTGACTCCAGACCCAATGTGGTTGGCTCTTAATTGCCGTCTTGGGATAGCCAATAAATGCTGGCTTAGCCAGTGATGGATGCCCTCATGCCTTGAATGAATTTTAAAAAAGTGTCCCGATCAAGTTGCACACCATCCTGATTTGAATTCTATTCCTTCATTTTCACTGGGTCAAAGTTCAGGAGCTCCCTACTGAATAGCATTGTAGGACGGTTTTCATCACAAGCACTGTGCTGGTTCAACAAAGAAGCTTATTACCACCTTAAGGGCAGGGAGCGATGGGCAACAAAACCAGAAAAATTGGTAAAATCCAATGGAGATCCCGAAAGTGGCATCAGCTAATCTTGTCTATCTCAACGGAGCTTAACTGTCCTTTCCTGCCTCATTACAAGACAATATAACTCTTAGAATGATAGTCCTCCTATTCAAATTTATTTGTCTGTTCGTTCCTTTAGGTTACCTATCTGTTCAAACTGGCATGTCACTCGAGCACTTACAGACTGAGATTTTGTTGTGGGAAAAGATGAAAGTTGTTTTGCTAAACTGAGGCACCTTAGAACGAGAGATCAGTGAAAGCATTTTCTTTAATCTTTTGGACAGTAAAATATCCCTCACCGTGCGCCGGTTCCATCTGGCACCTCACAGATGTGACTGCCTACTGAAGTTGTGGGGGAACGTCATTCCACTGGCTTTTGTTCTTACTTCACAAAACTTGTGCAGCTGATTTTTATTTAAAATTAAAGGTCATTCAGCATGAAAGGGAGACAGATGCAGAAATGATGTCAGCAAATTATGTTGTGGGAGCATAAATATTTGAAAAATTGAACTACAAAATGGCATTCTGCACTTAGCCCAGATCATAACCATAAATGATGTTTCATTTCTTGCGACCTTATTTTTATATTTCATTAAATAAAAATATTAATGTCTAGTTAACTGTTCTGTGAACATATTCATCTCTTTCATTTTACACTTCAAATGGCTTATCGTGGTCACTTCAATATTTATTCTCTAATGTTAATGTCAGCAAGTACCACCTCTGAGCTTGATCTTTACCTTGTCTTTCCAGTTGTTTTTCAATCACTTCCTGTGTATGTTATTTTAGCAACTTGCCTATTTCCCTGTTTCCTGAAGGAAATATAGGCTTTAACAGACCTTACTGGGCAGAGAGGGGTAGGAGAGGTGGGGGCATGTTAGCATGTTCTGGCAATTCAGTGACATCTTACTGCCTTTAAAGCACGTGCGCAGTTAAAACAAACACACACAAAAAAGAATGAAGAAAATTTGATTGCTCCTAAATAGTGGGCTGAATGAAATAGAATTTCTCAGTTCTTCACTCACTAATTAAACAATTAATATATTTGTTTGCCCACCGATTGAATCAATATTCCTCCTAGAATTTTCAGATGGTGGTCAGTCACTTTAAGATGGATTCCATTAATTTTTCATATTTGTACAATTTGCATACCTTTTCTTCTTCATTCATGGGATGTGAGTTACACTGGCTGGACTAAAATTTATTGCCCATCCCAGAGGGCAGTTGAGAGTCACATGGAGGCCAAATAATGTAAGGATGGTAATTTCATTCCTAAAAGGACATTAGTGAAACAGATGGGTTTTCTACCCATCGACGATTGGCAATGATTTCATGGCCATCATTAGACTCTTAATTGGAGATTTTTATTGAATTTAATTTCCACCATCTGCCTTGGCATGATTTGAACACAGGCCCCCAGAACATTACCTGGAGCTCTGGATCAATAAAAGAACTGCAGATGCTGGAAATCAGAAACAAAATCAGAAATTGCTGGAAAAGATTTGCGGAAGATCTGAGGAAGCTCAGTTCTGAAGAAGGGTCACTCAGCCTGAACCGTTAACTTTGATTTATCTCCACAGATGCTGCCAAACCTGCTGAGTTTTTCCAACAATTTCTGATTTGGCTCTGGATCAATAATCTAGCGATAATACCAATTGATTTTTGCAAAACTACAGATCATGTTCAGTGTTTTAAAGTGTAAATTTAAGGAGAATTACTATAAGTTCGGAGTATTAACTATGAAATAACTATGCAGGTGATGTTTCTTTCCAGAACTGCCTATAGCTATTTTGAAACTGCCAAAATAAATACTGAATTTATGTAATTGTCTCAAACAGAATTATTTCTACTCTGACAGGAGAACCTCAGTCTGTTTAGCTATGCAGCTCAATATTACATGTGCAGAATGCAATTAAGGACTGTATAGTGTAGAAGGAGTTACAGTGCATACAACATGCTAGGACTAAAATTGATTTAAAATTGAGCTACTAATATTCCAGTCCAACTTGTTTTAAATCTCTCCTTAAGTGTCGTTTTTTGAGGGAATATGCAGATGACTATACACATTTCGGATCATTTACATTGGCAGCATAATTGTGCAGAGTGCTTGAATACTAACTTCAGGAAATAGGCATAGACAACTTCCACCGCAGAATTACATTAGGTATAAATGTATAAGATACCTTGTCCTTTGCAGGGGACTGGGGAATGGAGCTGGATGTCAGAGGGAATCTTTAGCGAGGGCCTGATTGAAGGGAAATCCAGAGTGCATAAAGGCAGGCCAGTGCTGAGATTGGGAGAGTTGAGGCTAACTGAGGTTGGGGTAAAGGTGATAGAAGAAGAGTCAGGGCAGCTGGGTGGCAGGTTGAATGCGATAGGGGCAATCCCAGAGTACCAGGGCAATGTGATGTTAAGAGGAACATCTTGAGATTGACAGTTGATTAAGAGTATTGTTGGGTGGCTCAAGGAACATTGAGGGAGGACTAGGATAATGGAGAGATGGTCAAGGGAGATGAAGAGAATGTGAAAGGTGACTGAGGTAGGTTGTAGGGTGATGGCTTTCAGCTTCAGGAATCCAAGCATGGCATCAGTTCAAATTAAGATCCTCCTGTTTGACAGGCAGAATGATGCTACTAGCTTGGACAGAGTATATCCCTGTTCAGGCGCCCAGATTTTCAACCACCATTTAGTAATGATGGGATTAGCAACTTCCCATGTGTCCTACGACATTATTGGTTGGGCCTCTTGAATTGTAACACTGATTGGCTGGTTGCCATGTGATTGCCTGTGGACATGCATCCTGTCTCCAAGCAGACATTTTATTCCACTAGTAGTCTTGGTGCAAGGGGCATGCACTGCCTCAACATGATTCCATCTACATCCAAATGAACCACATCCACATTACATTAGCAGTAGCAGTGGATTAGCCATTACGCAGCTTACTTTCTGCCTGTGTTGTAGTTCAAAGACCTTGCATTTCTGTAGTACCTGTCATGATCTGAGAGTGTCCCAAAGCACTTTACAGGCATTGGCCCACTTTGAACTATTGTTCTTGTTTGGGAAATTTACAATCAGTTTGTTCACAAGAGCCCATGCCTAGTAATTTTTTTTTTAGAATAGATTCCCTACAGTGTGGAAACAGGCCCTTTGGCCCAACCAGTCCACACCGACCCTCCGAAGAGTAACCCACCCAGACCTGTTTCCCTCTGACTAATGCACCTAATGCTATGGGCAATTTAGCATGGCCAATTTACCTAACCTGCACATCTTTGGACTGTTGGAGGAAACCGGAGCACCTGGAGGAAACCCACGCAGACACGGGGAGAACGTGCAAACTCCACACAGACGACTGAGGCGGGAATCGAACCTGGGTCTCTGGCGCTGTGAGGCAGCAGTGCTAACCACTGTGCCACCGTGCTGCCTAATGAAATGGATATTCAGAAAAATCCCTTGTGGGATTAGGTTTTGTCTATACCAGTGACATATGTTCCTCTCCAGTGTATACATTGCCATGAATCCAAAATGTGAAGCTGCAAGAGAAGGCAGCACCACTGCGTAGCAGCTCATTGGAGAAATTCACCTCTGAACATGCAGCGTTGCCTGAACATTGCAATTAGGTGTCAATCTAGATTCGATGCTCAGGCCTGTAGACTGGGAGTGGTAAACCTTGATCTTCTGGCTCAAAGGCATGAGAATTACCAATTAAATTAAGCTGAAGATAAAATGTTTATTTCCCTAATTCAATTAATTTAACGATTCAAATGGGCTGAACGTGAAATCTATTCCCATTATTTTCACAGAGTCAGTTAATCAACTTTAATGATAACTAACCTTGATCAGTGTCTAGAAAGATAACACTCATTATCTAAGAGAGACCCACACAGAATACTGCAATAATGCTTCTTAATATCATTCCTTTGCTTTAAGGCTTATGTACATTGATTCAAATTGTGAATGGTTATATCAATATGCATTCATTTCCACATGTTCTGCTAAATTCTTTGAATACATTGATTCAGTGAGAACCAATTATCTTGCAAAGCCACACAGGCAATATTTTTGCATTTTCTATATCTTGAGAGAGAATTTGAAATTTCAACCAGACTAGATTAATTTGATAGTATCATTAGAGTGATAGAGATGTAAAGCACGGAAACAGACCCTTCAGTCCAACTTGTCCATGTCAGCCAGATATCCTAACCTAATCTAGTCCCATTTGCCAGCATTTGGCCCATATCCCTCTAAACCCTTCCTATTCATATACCCATCCAGATGCCTTTTAAATGTTGTAATTGTACCAGCCTCCACCACTTCCTCTGGCAGCTCATTCCATACACGTACCACTCTCTGCGTGAAAAAGTTGCCCATTAGGGGTCTTTTATAGCTTTTCCTCTTACCTTAAACCAAGCCCTATAGTTTTGGACTCTTCTACCCTGGGAAAAAGATCTTGGCTGATCACCCTAACCAAGCCCCTCATGATTTTATAAATCTCTATAATGTTACCACTCAGCCTCCGACATTCCAGGGAAAATAGCCCCAGCCTGTTCATTTTAAAAATTACATAGCATTGACAATATAAAAATTACAAGATTCTGTAGGGATTCTGTATGATTAGGGTGGAAGGAGGCCATTTGGCCCCATGAGTCCACACTGACTCTCTGAGGAGCATCCCACACCAATCAGTGTAACCCATGGGCTATTTAACATGGCCAATCCACCTAACTTGCACATCTTTGGACTGTGGGAGGAAGCCCAAGCAGACACAGAGAGACGTACAAACTCCACACAGATAGTCGCCTGAGGCTGGAATTGAACCTGGGTCCCTGGCACTGTGCCACCCTATGCAACTGTATTTATAGAAATAGACATTTCATCCCACTGGCCTGGATCCATGTTTGTTGTCCACTTAGTCTCTGCCCACTTTAATTGCCATCCCCCCAACCCCACCACATTGTTCAAAACTCACTGTATAGGAAACCCAAGTTATGTTTTATTGTGAGGGAAATTGAATGCAAGAGGATAGAGGTTATACTTCACTTATACAGGCATTGGTGAAACTGTATGTGGAGTACAGTGTCCAGTACCGGTCACCGTAATGCGTTGGAAACAATTCAGAGAAGGTTTACCAGACTAATACCTGGAATGGAAGGATTGCCTTCTGAGGAAAATCTAGTCAGGTGAGGCCTGTATCCTCTGGAGTTTCGGAGAATCACAGGTGATTAAGCTAATCATATAAGATCCTGAGGGGACATTCCCAGGTGGATTTCAAAAGGATATTTCCTTTTGTGGGAGAATGTAGAACCAGAGACCATAATTTAAAAACATGGATCATCCATTTAAATCAGGGATGAAGAAACATTTTTTTCTCTTTCAGAGGATAGAGCATCTTTGGAAGTCCCTTCCTCAAAAGGCAATAGATGCAGAATCTCAGAGGTAGATAGATTTTTGATGACCAAGGGGATGACCAAAGGATATGCAGGAATGCAACTTGGAATTTGAAATCAGATCAACCATGATCTTGTTGAATGGCGGAGCAGGCTGGAAGGGCTGAGTGGCTGACTGCTGTTCCCTCTTCCTATGTTTGTGTGTTTCTTTCTCCCTCACAATTGTTTGAAGCCTCCCAATGATTGATGATTTGATGGGGCTCTGCATAGGCCAGCAGATTATGTATAAGTTCATGCAATCAGCTTACAGTTTCACTATTTTTGAGTATTTTGTGTCATGCTACTCAGTTCGTTTGTTTACACGAGTAATGTAAGACTAATCCTAATCCCAAAGAGTTGACATGTTCATGTGGAACACTACTCAAATCTAAACGTATTACAGTGATTCATTAATATCCTTTAGGGAAGGAAATCAGCCAGTCTTTGCTGGCCTGTATTGTAGAACTCATTGCTGCAGAAGACTGTGAAGGCCAAGTCATTTGGTGTATTTAAGACAGAGATAGATAGGTTGTATCTTGATTAGTAAAGTGATAAGGATTATGGGGAAAAGGCAGGACTAGGATTGAGAGACATGTCAGTCAATAGTGGAGAGGACTTAATGAGCTTTATGACTTACTTCTGCTCCTATATCTAATGGTCTGCATGTAACTCCAGCAATATGGTAAACTCTTAACTAGGGATGGGAAGTAAATGCTGGCCTAGCCAGTGATGCCTACATCCTTTGAAACACTCCCTTTGAGTACATTTAGGGGGAAAGATCAGCAAGGGTCAACAATCCTAATTGCTAGGTATTTCCTAATATGAGTATAAGGTAAATGTGCTGTTTAAGGATCCAGTGATTGAGGTGATGAGCTCTCAAAACCTATGTTCAAATGCTTTGTACACAGCTCCGAGGGGGCTGCTGGTATAAATGGATATATACTGGAACAGAGGTCACAAGAGAAAATTGTAGGAATGAGGAATTGGTACTGGCAGTTGGCATCTACAGTGCTGCATATTTTCGGCACTGTATTGTCAGCGTAGCTATAGCATCCTTGTAGACTTAGGATGTCATCAGAGGTGATTGCAATTTAAAAACTTCCTGAATAATTTAAATATATTGTATTCAAACACAGCAAGCTGGTTCAATGTTCAGCAGATTAAGTTTTCAGGACTTTACACTTTCCCTTTCTGAATTGTTAAATAATATGTGAACAGTTTTAATAGGTACCATGTAAGAGTTTTCTGTAATATTAACTTGTAATCCGTTATATACACATACTGATGTGACTTGAATCTTTTGAAAACAAGATTTTGCAAAGTAAACGCCACTGGCTACAGCAATGAACATGCTACATTTGGCAAGAAGCTGAGCTGATTGATTGGCATCACTGAGTCAGCAACACTTTCAGGGAGCGGTCACGTGACCCAGCTTCTGGGTGTACAATATAACGGTTTTGAACACAGACAGTCAGAGAAAGCTTGCCATGGTGGAAACGGCCTTTGTCCCCTCTTGAAACCACCCACATCAAAAGGGAAATCCAAATCTAAATCTACATCACTGACTCCTGGAAAGGTGAGTTCACCAGCCATAACTGAATGAATGAGGAGGATAACCCACTATCAACAGCTAGTGTGGATAATGCATTGGCTGCAGTCCAGTATCTAGAAAACCTGTGAATCATTCTATTTTTCCAAATTCGTTTGTTACTTGGCAAAATAACTATAGATAGCATGCGTCTGTGTATGCGCACGTGCTAATACTGAGCTACATAACAAACATCTCGCTTTTACACTGAGATTTGGGACAATGAAAAGAATGAGTCACCCTTCTACCTTAGTTGTAGCACAGGAGTGAAGTAATTATAATGTATAGATTTAACCTTAGTTTAGGTAGTCTCTGGTTGGACTGTTTTGTGAATAGGCATTTCACCTCACTCAATTTAATGATCTTAATCTCCTCAATACAACATTTATCTTCAAAATGCTGTTTCTTTAGAGAAAAATAGTGATATGGTTGGAAATTGGAAATTAATAAAAACATAAGAATTTGATCAATGCAATTAATCTGTTGAAGAATCTTTAGTTTCTAATAACTAGGCTTTTTTAAATCACAAATGTACATTTCAATTCTGGGATGTTAAAAGTTCAGTTTTCATTGAATTTTTGTATACTTGATTGTACAAAGTATCATCCTGTTCCCTTTATGGAAATGTGTATCATAAACACTAACAGATTAGCACAATTTCAGTAAAATAAAAGAAAAATACTGCAGGCACTTGAAACCTAAAATAAGTAAAAGTGCTGGGAAAACACAAATGATCTGGCAGCATCTTTTTACAAGAGTCACATTTTCAGTCATCCTTGAATTACTGATAACCATGAAATGATTGTTGATTGTAAGAGAAACAGTAGTTCACTAATGTTGTTTGAAGGAGGAAACAGCTATCTTTACCTGGTCAGGCCTACTTGTGACTCCAGTCCCAGAGCAATGTGATTGACTTGTCACAGCCCTCTGAAATGGCCAAAAAATGAATCAAACTGGCAAACCTTCCTCATATCAACTAAGGCACTGGAAACGATGACAGCAAACTCAATTCTGTCGATCCTGCAAAGTCTTCCTCAAGACCATCTGGATGCTAAGTCCCAAAGTTGGGAGAGCTGTCTCCTGCCCCACCGAACTCATCTCCGCATACCTTAACACGGTCCTGTCCCCCTTAGTCCAAGAACTCCCCACCTACGTTCGGGACACCACCCATGCCCTCTACCTGCTCCATGATTTTCGCTTCCCCGGTCCCCAACGCCTTATTTTCACTATGGACATCCAGTCCCTGTACACCTCCATCCCCCATCACGAAGGACTCAAAGCCCTCCGCTTCTTCCTTTCCCGCCGTACCGACCAGTACCCTTCCACTGACACCCTCCTTCGACTGACTGAACTGGTCCTCACCCTGAACAACTTCTCTTTCCAATCTTCCCACTTCCTCCAAACGAAAGGAGTAGCCATGGGCACCCGCATTGGCCCCAGCTATGCCTGCCTCTTCGTAGGATATGTGGAACAGTCCATCTTCCGCAACTACACTGGCCCCACCCCCCACCTTTTCCTCCGCTACATCGATGACTGTATTGGCGCCGCCTCGTGCTCCCACGAGGAGGTTGAACAGTTCATCCACTTCACCAACACCTTCCACCCCGACCTCAAATTCACCTGGACAGTCTCAGATTCCTCTCTCCCCTTCCTTGACCTTTCTATTTCTATCTCAGGCGGCCGAATCAACACGGACATCTACTATAAACCGACCGACTCCCACAGCTACCTGGACTTCACCTCCTCCCACCATGCCCCCTGTAAAAACACCATCCCATTCTCCCAATTCCTTCGTCTCCGCTGCATCTGCTCCCAGGAGGACCAGTTCCAAAAACGTACAACCCAGATGGCCTCCTTCTTCAAGGACCGCAATTTCCCCCCCGACGTGGTCGACGATGCCCTCCACCGCATCTCTTCCACTTCCCGCTCCTCCGCCCTTGAGCCCCGCCCCTCCAACCGCCACCAGGACAGAACCCCACTGGTCCTCACCTACCACCCTACCAATCTCCATGTACAGCGCATCATCCGCCGTCATTTCCGCCACCTCCAAATGGACCCCACCACCAAGGACATATTTCCCTCCCCTGCCCTATCAGCATTCCGTAAAGACCACTCCCTCCGTGACTCCCTCGTCAGATCCACACCCCCCGACCAACCCAACCTCCACTCCCGGCACCTTCCCCTGCAACCGTAGGAGGTGCAAGACTTGCGCCCACACCTCCCCCCTCACCTCCCTCCAAGGCCCCAAAGGAAACTTCCATATCCGCCACAGATTCACCTGCACCTCCACACACATCATCTATTGCATCCTCTGCACCCGATGTGGCCTCCTCTATATTGGGGAGACAGGCCGCCTACTTGCGGACCGTTTCAGAGAACACCTCTGGGACACCCAGACCAACCAACCCAACCAACCTGTGGCTCAACATTTCAATTTCCCCCTCCCACTCCACCAAGGATATGCAGGTCTTTGGACTCCTCCATCGCCAGACCACAACAACACGACGGTTGGAGGAAGAGTGCCTCATCTTCCGCCTAGGAACCCTCCAACCAGAAGGGATGAACTTGGATTTCACCAGTTTCCTCATTTCCCCTCCCCCCACCTTGTCTCAGTCTAATCCATCGAATTCAGCACCGCCTTCCTAACCTGCAATCTTCTTCCTGACCTCTCCGCCCCCACCCCAGTCTGACCTATCACCCTCACCTTGACCTCTTTCCACCTATCACATTTCCGACGCCCCTCCCCCAAGTCCCTCCTTCCTACCTGTTATCTTAGCCTGCTGGACAAACTTTCCTCATTCCTGATGAAGGGCTTATGCCCGAAACGTCGATTCTCCTGTTCCTTGGATGCTGCCTGACCTGCTGCACTTTTCCAGCAACACATTTTCAGTGCTGTCTCACAGATTAGTCAAGCAACAGCCTGACATAGTCGTACACATGGAACCATATCTTACAGACAGCACCCCAGACAACATTATCGCTGGATATGTCTTGTTCGATCAGTGTGCAACAATCAGCAAACAACATTCAGCACCATATTCGACTCCTTAGATACTGAAGTTGTCCATGTCCATATAGAAAGGTATTTGGCTAATACTCAGAGTCTGTGGAGAGAAAGCGGAGTTAACCTTCAGAGTCCAGCCACTGTTCTTCATTGCATTCCTATTTTGTCACCAATTAATTACCTTGTCCAAATTTGCATATAAATTTCATCACATAATTTTCCCACGCTTAGGCAGAGCTTTCCAGGCCTTGTCTCTGGGATAGTGATTGTTGTTGCGCCCTGCACAACTCAGCTCAAAAACAGGGGCAGACAGAGAAGGGGAGATGGACTAGCCATTTGTCTCCTCAGATGAGGAAGAAGGGGAGTGTGTACAAATACTGAGGAAAGTGGAGCTCAGAGATTATGATAAACCTGCAAAATCTCTGTACAACATGTCCATGATTGAAACTACACCCCACAATTCACAAATAACTAAATTAATATCCAGGTCAAGGAAATTGACACTTTATTGTTTGGCTATGATATAAATAGTTAATGTCATTTTAGATTTGTAAGGCAAAAATTGAATCTTTTGCCTTGCACATAAAGATCCAAAATAAGTAAGTACTGGAGCCCCACTTATCTCTAGTCAGTAATCTGAACAGAGCTACGTATATTGACTGACAAGGACTCTGTCCTCACACGCCCTAGGGCATGAGCGAGCATATGTGGACAGCATATCTATAATGAATCATGCTGCCACATGATCAAGCAAGCTATTGTATGTAAGCAATGATTCCCCTGTCTAGACCACTCTGGAAAAACCCAACCAGAGTTGCAGAGTTTTGTACCATGATTCACGGTCATTTCCTGCACCCTTTTACAACTTTGCCATATTGAGTCACAGCTCTCGCCACAGACAAAAAGTGAACAGCTGAGAAGGGAGGAGGGAACTAACACTGTCCTTTCAGCCAACTGTCTGATGTCAGTCCGTAAGACGATGGTTAAAAACCTTGGATGCCCACCTCATGATTTTACCCCTTGGACAGGACAAGGGGAGATGAGCATTGAGGCATGTGGCAATTTTTTGCTTTGAAGAAAAAAGGAAATGGTGGAATAGCCATTCTCTGAAACTTCCTGAACACTTCTTGGCTTCCAGATTAACATTGCCAAACACTAAACAGTGCATTAATCACCTGCACTTTCAACTGCTTAATGGTAAATGTTGCTGAACTGAGTAAGAAATATTAAATCAGAATTGACTGGGTCTGATTCATCTTGAAGGCAGCTATCTTAAATAAACCACTTGATTATGTTCTTGTGATATAATTGCAAATCAAAAGTAGGAAGAAAAAAGCCCACCCAATTCCCAGTAAATCAAATTGCTAATGACAATTATGGAATAATAAAATGTAGGCTTTTCTCCAGAATTCAACAAAGCAGCCTTGCAGAAGCAGGAGTTACCTGTCATATTATCAGCAATCTTATTCTCTTGGCCCTATTAAACTGGTGCAGTATATGATGTACTAGACACAACGGAAAATTCCAGTGTGATTCTTCAAGTACCTCATGTGGCACAGATGTTGTCACAAATACATTTGCACATATTTTTCTCAATGCCTAAGCAACATCAAAAACCCTCAAGAAGTTTGACACCATCCAGGACAAAGCAACCCACTCAATTGGTACCACATCCACAAGTATCCACTCGCTCCATCACTGACACTCATTAGTAGCAGTGTGTACTATTACAAGATGAACTGCAGAAATTCACCTAAGATCCACAGAAAGCACCTTCCAAACCCATGACCACCTCCATCTGGAAGGACAAGGGCAGCAGATACATGGGAATGCCACCCCCTTCAAGTTCCCCTCCAAGCCCCTCACCATCCTGACCTGGAATGTATCGCCGCCCCTTCACTGTCCCTGGGTCAAAATCCTGGAATTCTCTCCCTAATGGCATTTTGGGTCAACACAGAGCAGGTGGACCGCAATGGTTCAAGAAGGCAGCTCACCACCACCTTCTCAGGGACAACTAGGGACGGGCAATAAATGCTGACCCAGCCAGTGATGCCCACATAGAGTCATAGAGTCATAGAGATGTACAGCACGGAAATAGACCCTTCAGTCCAACCTGTCCATGCTGACCAGATATCCCAAACCAATCTAGTCCCACCTGCCAACACCCAGCCCATATCCCTCCAAACCCTTCCTATTCATATACCCATCCAGATGCCTCTTAAATGTTGCAATTCTACCAGCCTCCACCGCATCCTCTGGCAGCTCATTCCATACACATATCACCCTCTGCGTGAAAAGGTTGCCCCTTAAGTCTCTTTTATATCTTTCCCCTCTCACCCTAAACCTATGCCCTCTAGTTCTGGACTCCCCGACCCCAGGAAAAGACTTTGTCTAATTATCCTATCCATGCCCCTCATAATTTTGTAAACCTGCATAAGGTCACCCCTCAGCCTCCGATGCTCCAGGGAAAACAGCCCTAGCCTGTTCAGCCTCTCCCTGTAGCTCAGATCCTCCAACCCTGGCAACATCCTTGTAAATCTTTTCTGAACCCTTTCAAGTTTCACAACATCTTTCTGATAGGAAGAAGACCAGAATTGCACGCAATATTCCATCAGTGGCCTAACCAATGTCCTGTACAGCCGCAACATGACCTCCCAACTCCTGTACTCAATACTCTGACCAATAAAGGAAAGCATACCAAACGCCTTCTTCACTATCCTATCCAGCTGTGACTCCACTTTCAAGGAGCTAGGAACCTGCACTCCAAGGTCTGTCCCACAAATGAATAAATTACAAAAAAAATGAATAAAAGGCAATCCCGTTTATCTTTCATTCAGACTGTACCTCTTTGAGGTTAAAAATATTTGCTTTGATCAACAATAATTCTACAGCACCTGTAACACAATGGAACATTCCAGAGTGCATTGCAGGAACATTATAAAATGAAGTATAACACGTGAGGTGATATTAGGGCAGATGAATAGAAGGTTGGATATAGAGGTAAGCTTTCAGAGATTGGATGGAAATGAGGTATAGACGTGGAGTAGTGTGAGCAGGGATTTGCAGAGCTTTGGACCTAAGTAACTGAAGGCATAAATGCTGATGATGGGCCAATTAACATTGGGAATGCATAAGGTATAAGAATTAGAGTTTTGAATCTCAGAGGGTTGTGGGGTTGGAGGATGGTGGGTTTGGAATATATTTCAGCAGTAAAGAGACACAAAGCCATGGAGGGATTTGAATACAATAATGATGATTTGAAAATCAAACCTTTGTTTAACTGGGAGTCACTGCAAGTCAACGAGCACAATGGGGGTTGCTGCATGTTAGGGCAGCAGTGTTTGGATGGCCTTATGTTTATGAAGGGTACAACGAGTGAGACCAGACAAGGATGCATTTGAATAGTCAAGTCTTGAGAAATGAAGGCTTAAATGAGGGTTACAGCATCAGGTCAACAACACAGTATACCTTTCCCTTACACTAACCTGCCCTCTAAGTATACCTTGCCCATGAAACCACCTCATCTTCCCTTAGTCCAATTTCCACCAAACTGCTGGACACCCAACCTCCCTTGCTAACTCTGATACTAGCCAATACTGTAACAGGCTCTCTCTCAAGCTTGTTTCCCTCTCTCTCTTTTAAGTCTGTTGTCATCACTCATCACCTTAAAAATCAAGTCTTGACCTCTCTGTGCTTGCAAACTAACATTCCATAAGAATGCACTTATCAGGAGCAGGAATAGGCCATTCAACCCCTTGAAGACATTCTGGAATTCACTGGGATCTTGGTTTATCTGACTGCAAACTCAAATCCATGTTCCTACCTACCCTGCTAACCTTCCTATTCCTTGCTTAACAAGAATATATCTACCTGTGCCTTAAAAATATTGAAGGACTCCTCCACCACCTTTTCATGGAGAGCGTTACAAAGACTAATTACCTCCTTAGAGAAGAGAAAATTCACCTCATCTTTGTTTTAAATGGGGGGCTCTGATTTTTGAGCAGTGACCCCCCCCCAGTTCTAGATTCTCCCACAGCAAGAAACACCTTCTGCAAATCTGCTCAGTCAAGAACCTTTCAGATTTTATATGCTTCAGTCTGGTTCTCTCTCACTGTTGTAAACTCCAACAGATACAAACTTAGCCTGTTCAACCATTCCTCAAGAGACAATCTGGCCATCCTAGGTTTTAGTCTGGTAAACCTTCTCTGAATTATCTCCAACACATTTGCATCCTTCTTTAATTAAACTCATTAACACTGTGCACAGTACTCCACATATGGCATGACCAGAGCACTGTATAATTTGTATTCAGTCTTCCTCAGAATAAATGCTAAAGTTCCCTTCGGTTTCCTAATTACTCACTGTACCTGCAACCCAACCTTCTGCCATTCATGCATGCAGACACCCAGTTACCTCTGCATCTCAGAGCTCCAAAATCTCCCATTATTCCTCCTCAATTTCCTCTCCAAAACTCATGAATATGATGACACCCAAGTCAGCTCTTATTTTCCTGGAATTTCACGTTTGAATCTCTCCAAAAGTCACAAACAATGTCCTGTGTGACCATGACTAAGGCAACCTCTCCCCCTTCATCCTTCTCATCCCATCTATGCTCTTTGACATGGTTAACCACAGTGTTCTCCCCCTAAATCCTCTTCTCTGTCCAGCCAAGTG
Organism: Chiloscyllium plagiosum; assembly: GCF_037043375.1. NCBI lineage: Eukaryota > Metazoa > Chordata > Chondrichthyes > Orectolobiformes > Hemiscylliidae > Chiloscyllium > Chiloscyllium plagiosum. Next base: position 10,001,854 of record NW_028270142.1, read on the forward strand.
GCATTGCTCTCAAGTGCTTCCTTTCTTATCCATCTAATCACAGCCTGAGAATCATTTGCAATGGCTTCTCTTCCTCTTTCTACATCATTATCTCTGGTGTTCCCCAGGGATCAATCTATGACCCAGCCCTTTTTTTCATCTATATACTGTGCCTTGGCAATGTCATTCAAAGGCACAGTACTAGGTTTCACATGTAGATTAGATTAGTTACAGTGTGGAAACAGGCCCTTCAGCCCAACAAGTTCACACTGACCCACCGAAGCGCAAACCACCCAGACCGATTCCCCTACATTTACCCCTTCACCTAACACTATGGGCAATTTAGCATGGTCAATTCACCTAACCTGCACATTTTTGGACTAAAGGAGGAAACCGGAGCACCCAGAGGAAGCCCATGCAGACATGGGGAGATTGTGCTTTGGTAGCACCCAGCTATACCTCACCACCACCTGTCTGGACTTCTCCACTGTTGATAAATGATCAGACTGCTTAACTGATGCTCTGTATCGATGAGCAGAAATTTCTTCTAATTAAATATTGGGAAAATTGAAATTGTTGTTTTTGGTCTTCATTCAAAATTCCATTCCTTAATGTCTGCCTCGATTGCTCTCCTTGGTAACAGTCTGAGATTACAGCAGTCATTTTGCAACCTTGGTGTCACATCTGATCCTAAGGTGAGCTTCCGATCTCCTATTCATGCCATCTCTAAGACCACCTATTTCTACCTCCATAACATCACTGCCTGTAACAGTATTGGCTAGTTTCAAAGCTAGCAGGGGAAGTTGGATGTCTAGCAGTTTAGTGGAAATTGGACTAAGGGAAGATGAGGTAGTTTCATGAGCAAAGTATACTCTGAGAGGACATGAGAAAGAATTAGAGATAAACCGGAGCAACATTCAGGACTGGCAGGTTTGAGGGCAGGCTGGTGAAAGGGAGAAGTAGCTAATTGGGTTGTCTTAACCTTAGTAACAAAGAGGACCATGAGCTCCTCACACTCGTTGGTAGTGAGAGTTTAGGGGACAAAGGAAACAGATTTGAAAAGGCACTCTGCAGTCAAAGAAGTAATCCAAGTGTTACCTTTACTTTCTAATATGATTCAGAATAGGAAACCTGGGGTATACAGCACAGAGACAAGGCCATTCAACCTGGCTAGAACATGGCAAGTTTATTCTTTACTCCAGCCCCTTGCATCTTTTCTCATCTAATTCTACCATTGTAACTGTCTTTTCCCTTCTCCTTCAAATGCATGTCTGGCAATTCCTAAATATAGTGAGCAGTTTTAGCAGATGAGAGATATTTTGAATGTAGGCTCTTTGCTATATTTGTGTGCGTGTATGAATTTTTGCTGCTGCAAGCAGTGAAACGTTTGCTATTGAGCATGTGGTAAGGTCTTATACAATAGAACACATAGATAAACTTCAAAGAACAGGGATGTTTGAATTGTTTCGAAAATAGTATTAAAGGGATTTTGGAAAAGTAGGAGCGTACCGCAATGTAAACTCAACAGCGTGGAATGAATGTAAAATAGAACAGTGACCCATGCGATAGCTGAGATTTGTGTACAAGTTCTAGCATTTAGCTATATTGTTTGAATGGGACTGCAGCAAATAATGATAGTGCACGGTTGGCTAAATTATTTCAGATTGTTGCAATACTGCTTTCTCTCCTTCACTGACTTGATTCTAGAGAAAATTTTCTCGCTGCAAGCTCAGGCTATTGTCAGGCATGCCATCAGTGTTTTACTGTCGTTTAAAGGGAATGGGTTTCAGAGACTTTGTGAAGTGTCAGGAGATTGTCTCATAGCACGCCACACAAAAATACTGACATATCCTTGAAGACAAACACAACATTTTGTCAGTATTAATTTTGCAGCTTTATTTCCTACAGCGACAGGAAGGTAGTCTGTGTGGGGATGTCAGGTTTGAAAAGGTCAGTGCTGAATGGAGAATTGTCCATGCTTGAAGTTGTGTCTTCGTCTCTCACAACTGAACAACTTCATCCCAGGTATCACTGGCTCTCCTCCAGCTGAAAAAAATGATACTTCAGGCTTGGGCTGAATTAGAAAGCCTGGCAATGCTGTTCTGTTCTTTCACGTTGTCACTGAGGTATGATAGCCTGACATTTGCAACCACATACCGAGAGGGTTTATTTAAAGTCATTGGTGCCAGTGTTTACTCAATGCAGTCTGAATAACTGCAGCAGTTGAGTCAACAGTGTGTGCAAAGTTTGCTGTACATCATTAAATGCAGGCAGTGAGGCCCAGAGCACATAGCAACTGAACATTTTCATTTCCAGAAGCTTGGTTCATTCTTTTTTTTTCAAGTAAGTGTTATTAAAGAATTTTATACTTTGTTTTCTCAGCATCCTGGAAACTTGTGATGATATTTGCAGGTTATTTTTACATTATTTTATAATGTGTTTTATTGTGCAGCTGACTGAAATGTAAATTTTTGCACTTTTTAATAAATGCTAATCTATCCTACATTGTTACAATATTGTTCTATCAATAGGGTAAGTGGTGTACAGGTATGATTACTTTCAACTACCGTCACACACCATTAAGAAAATTCTTTAACGCTTTGAAGTGTTTTCTTTTGCACTGCACGATTCATCGACACTGCTGATGTTAGACAGAGTTTAGCATCCATTCCCTGTTAGGAGATGCTATGTTGTTTTTTTCTCTAAAAATGTTTCATCAATTTTTATCCTTTACTTTATGAATTTAAAGACTTTTAAAACATGACTCTGCTTTTGAACCGACCGCTGTGTTCATTACTCAGTATACTGTATAAAAGCCACCAGCATCAAATACTTATCCATTAAGTGCAAAGCAGTCTGCTTGACCACTGAAGCTTGTAGAATGGGCAGTGATCACACCAGCAAAAGCTGCTGTGCGCAGTGCTGCTTAGTAATGCAGCGATAATCATAACATGTTCCAGATTTTCTGAATCTTTACACACCTCTTCCTGTAAAGCCTCCAAGGTTTGAAGTTTCATCAAAAAGAGCTAAAGGTAATGGAGTATCTTTGAAACTGGAGAGATTTTTCCTCTGCTGTCTGAATGAATCAGTGCATCTCTTTTAGTAATGGACTCTGCTGCACCCACAAGTATACTTGCATCCTTTTTTAAAATTTTTATTAATGATATCTTTAATATAAGCTGTGTGTCTTTTTGTTCCTTTTATTGAAGTAGCTTTGATCTCTTAGCACTGGCTGCTGTAACAGCAGCTATTCATACGAGAGCACAAGGACAAAATCCCAGGTGTGAGAACCCGGTCTTTGGATGAACCTCATTAAATGTTCATTTAGACCATTTGATGGTGAAATTCATGTGCCATCTCCTAATTGCTATGCTTGCAAATGTTAAATTATAATGGACTTTTGCCCTTTGAACGGAAATGGTATAAATGTGCCTGCTTGTCTTAAATGCCTTTGTTAAATAGCCTTTTAGTAAGTCGCTAATCACTTTGAACTATACACTCATTCAGTTTTCAATCCAAGTGAATTCTTAAATGTGTAAAGCTGCTAGCGTGACAGCTGAATGCAGGAAATGTCAAAGTGGAGTAAGTTACCTTTGGTCTGAGGTCCAATCAATCAATTCTGTAGCAGATGGAGTTGGATGGATTTGTGGCTAAATCACCCCTTCCCCCTCCTGTGGTTGGAACTAAGGGATTTTTGAACAGTGGGAGCTGATTATTGCACAAGTATAAATGCAAGTGAGCGCAAAGCCTGCATGCACCTTCAAATGACAGGAGCTCAGCAAAAGTTCATGGTGCTGTGAGCTCACATTGACTGGTCGTGGCTGGCTGATGTACAATTAGAGGTTTCAGTAACGAGGAAAGAGACGATTTCTATCACTCAATGTGTTTCTTGTAAGAAAGGTAGTTTGAGAACGTTCATCACTGCGTGCTAGGACTGGAGCCATGAGGCAAGTGAAAGGGATTAATATTGTGCAGGTGCAAAGCCAGGGTTTGAACATTTTGAATATCAAAAACCTATTGAAGGTTTCAGTTGACAGTTCATAGAATATTTCATTCTAAGATCATAGGCATGGATATTGTTTCAGAAAAATTCTACAGTTTTGAGGTGTTTGGAAAGAAAAAAGAGAATTATATGGTGAAATTCTTTGCTTGATTAATCTAAAACATACATAACCTTGATTCCTGGCTTTATTTTGATCTTAGTAATAACAAAATTCTTTGATAAAATCTGTACTGTTCAATGCTGCATTTCAGTGTCACTATAACTTGGTAATGATTTTCTACAAAAGGAATTTTACATGTATACTCCTGTTCATTGTTAATTATGATAATTTAGTTTGTTTATATGGATTTCATATCAAAGCTGATCTTTAATTAACTTTTTACTTTCAAGAGCACCTTGTTTGTGGTCAATAACGTTTGAAACTCCAGAAAACGTCTTCATTTTAGCATTCTTTAACCTTTTTGTATAGCTTATAAGTTTAATTATATTGAAGCTGGTTCTATTAATTCGTTCCACGTTAATTACAGATAATCTGATAAGAAGTGGCAAAACCAAAGATACTCTTGTTTCCTTCTTGTGGTCTCAAGCAAGCTGACATGAAAGTCTCACCACTTATTCTTCTTTTGGCCATTCTAACTGCTGAATTGATTGGAGTCTTTGGTACAAGCATAAAGCCACAGCGTTTTAAAGGACGTGTACAGCGTGACCGAAGAAACATCAGGCCCAACATTATTCTTATCATCACAGATGATCAGGATGTGGAGCTTGGTAAGGATGTTTCAATTTTATTATTTGCTAATTGTCTCTCCTTTCATCTCCTGAAGACATGATGTGGAGGTGCCGGTGTTGGACTCGGGTGGACGATGTCAGAAGTCACATGACACCAGGTTATAGTCCAACAGGCATATTTGAAATCACAAGCTTTCTGAGCGCTGCTCTTTCGTCAGGTGAAGAAGTTGTGTGACTTCTGACTCTCTCCAGAAGCCAGGCATGGGTATGGGTAGGCACCCGCTTAAATGAATGTGTGAATGTGGTATTACAAACTATTGGGGTTACGACAAGTCTAATCCCATCAGTTCTATCAAGGGTCACTAGAAAACAGTCAGGAGCAGAAACGCTCATTTATGTTCTCTAACCCAGGGGCATTGAGGCTAATGCTAGCATTCCAACTGTAATTGTTTGACATAAGAAAATATAGCACAAGGCAGAATTGAACCTACCATCTACAATTGTGTTTGCCTTATTTATTCATTAGCTAGATTCTCTGGGGCAATTTTGGCCTGTGCCCCAATGCAAATAGATGATAGTGAATATCTAAATGGATTTTTATTTCTGCTAAAGTCAACCAAATCCGAATAAAGGTCTGGAGTGATGTGAAGTATGTTGCTGATGCATCATGGTCCATTTTACACCATCACACGTCACAAAGTTATCCACTGAGAGTCATCAGGGAGCTAAGAAGAAATGAAGGGCTCCATTTTGACTGCGAAAGAATGAAAGTTGGATGGACAGTAAATAGGAGTTTCACCCAGACTTGTCAATCCCTGTCATGAGAGTTAAAATATACCTCTTAATTTTCCGTTTCTAAGTTTTTAATTTGATTCGTAAATAGAAACTGACTCACCTCCCGATACATTGGGTAGAAAAGTAGGGAGATGAAAACAGATCCAATCAGGTTATAATCATATTCTCACATTATTCATATTTTCTGCTTGAGGCAATTGCAAGGTCCTCTGAAGTGTGAACCCATCAAGCTTGCCATTGATCCATACACATGTGAATTTATAGTATTAAAGTACAACATTCTGTCTCTGACACTGGGCTTCTTATATTGATATTTTCATCCCCGGCAGCACTGGGAATTTGATGCTTTCCTCCTGACACTGCAAAGCTGTCAGCACTGATTCACTCTCTAAAAGATTGATGTTTTTTTTTTCCATATGTTGATATATAAAGATGAATTGCTGCTAAAGTAATAGCTCGTGCATCTGAGGGTATACATCTGGACAGTTCAAATATCTGAATGAGTCACACAGCCTCTTAATGTGCATGTGGATGTTTAACAGCTTGGAAAGCACTGATTGATAAATACTGGAGGATGCTTCAAATTGTGGTCAAGTGTAGCACCTGAGAGCAAGAGCTGCTCTGAGATGCATTTCAGATGTGTATACAACTCCAAGCTGGGCTCAGCCTTGAAATATATGTTGTAGTGCACCAGCCCTACCTGGTCTTTGCTGTTTCTTGTTTCACATCAATTTATAGCGTCCATTCCTATCTCCTGAATATTTCTGTAATTGTGTACTTATTTATCTACCTAAGGTTTTTAAGATTCTTTCTTGTCTTGCAATCATCAGGACAGAATCACAAGAGTACCAAATTTCAAAAGGAACATCTATTTCTTGCAATGCGGATATCCTGGGGACTATCGAACCAGGAAACTGTCTCAGGATAAGGGACAGACCATTTAGGATTGAGATGAGGAAGGATTTCTTCACTTAAAGGGGAGTGAACATGTGGAATTGTCTACCACAGAAGGCTGTGGAGGCCAAGTTACTGAATATATTTAAGAAAGAGATTTCTTTGAAATTTTAAAGGCATCTGGAGGTATTGGGAGACAGTGAGAAAATGGCATTGAGATAAGGGATCAGCTATTGTCAAATTGAAAGGTGGATCATGCTGTAAGAGCTGAATAGTCAACTCCTGTTCCTAGTTTATATTACATAAAAAGAGAGTGCGTCGATTGTTTGGTAAATGAATAGGTGAGGCTTCGCCATGGAAATTGCAGCAGGGAATGGTTGTTCCCCCGTTGTCCAAATGAAAAAGTGGACAATTCCTGAACATTTACTTTATTATTGCCTTGCTTGTGAATACATTGCAACTTCTTGTAAGTGATCCACATTGTAAACCTGGCTGATAATCTTAAGTAAGTTGATGCTGTCATTCATTGCACCATTGGGAATGTTTAGTAAATGTTGTGCAACTGTGATATGATGTCTAATGTTGGACACTGTGCTGATTTAAATTGACACACAAGCTGAGAAGTGCCTTCTCCCGAGCAAAATGTCAGCCAGTCAGAGTCCATTTGCCAACCAATCAGCACCCTTTTGCTCATTGAGTGTAAATATTAGTTCCCTTTCAAATTTGGTATTGTTTCAATAACATGTCTGTTTCAGTTCTGTTCTGACAAGTGATTACGTCTCTAAGTATCTATATGAATGCAGGTGAATTGGATACAAAGGGAAGTTTAACAAATTTTTCACTCAGTTAAGGATTCTGCACACAAAAAATGCACATCATATGCTGAGGCCAATTATGTACATGGTTTTGTCAGTGAACAGACCCTTCACGCTGTGTGTAAACTGAAAATCATATGTGACCAAATGACCCCCACACTGGAATTCTTGATGCGTGTTTCCTGAATAAAATCCACTTTTAATTCTCTCTGCCTATCCCACAACTTGTGAAAGTGAAAATGTGACTTAATCTACAATCATAAGATCAAAACAATAAAAAAAACCATTAGGTCCATCTAAACCTGTCCATCCAAACTATCGGCCCATCTTACAACAAAAATTATGTCAAAACACGTAAGGAGTCTGAAGGTTCTAACAAGTACCTTGTTTTAAACTTATCTTTATAGAAATATTTCAAGTTGAGATTAGTTGTCAGTAAAACTGAAGGATGAGCCAGTTGACATCTGAGCAGATACAAGTGATATGATTTGACACAGACCACATCCCCTTTTAATTTTCCCACCTTGGAACCATAGAATCAAATAGTACAGAGGGGGTCCTTTGGCCTATTTAATCTGTACTGCCAAATATAGACTGCAGGTGCAACCTAATTAGTTCCACTTTCCTACACAACCCATAGTCCATAACATCCCATTGTTGACCACTTCTATGTCATGCTGTCGCATAACTTTATCGTTAACTATCCAAAGAAACACTATGTATTTTCAGCAGTGAATTCTGTGCTTTACCCATTTACCCATTTAAAAGCAGCCTACTAATGCTCCTATAAGGGTGCTGTCACAGACTGTTCCAGCAATGGCCCAGGAAATAGCTGTAGAGCTGGCAGGAGCAAGAATTCCTCCCTCTTGTAGATGCAAATTTTAGAATGTGACCTGCAACTTGTCTCATTCATTGAACTGCTGCATTTTTGACTGTCTACTTTGAAAAGTTGCCTGGGTAGGTTAAGGGATCAGCTAGCACGCTCCTGCTTCCTTCCCATTTTGCCAATCCCTTTCACCTCCATCCTTTTCTTAGTCAATGACATTCATTAAAGCAGGCATGTCAATCATTATTTTATTACCTATGTGCAGTGACCTACACCATCTATGTAGAATTTTATCCAGCCACTTCTAGATTGTGCAATTTAGTTTCTTGGCTGCTTTTTCAGATTCAATTGCATGTGCATTCCAAGTTGGTGACATCTGCAAACTTGACAGGCTTACATTGATTTTCCGAATTCAAATAATTAATACAAATTAGAACCAGTGGGGATCCCAGCATCAATCCCTGAAACACTCCATTCAATATTCCCTCACTCTGCCGCACATTAATTATACTGTTGTATAACCTTTTGCCATGCTGTTAATCTCTTTTCAGCTTTTTTATTGGGAATCTCCAACATCTCTAAGCTTAGGAGGTAGTTTGCAATTTTTTTTTGTTCAAATGCTGTTTGGAACTAGAGCACACAGCAAGGTGTTCCACTGTTCCAGTCAGGAGATCACTTTCTCAAAAGAGTCAGATGGGATATTAAGGCAGAATATAGCCTTCTGATTCTATATTTATTATTTTTTCCTAGATTGTCATCATTTGGAAGCCCCCAACTTTATTGCCAACAATCTGTTTTAATGCTCTTGCCATTTCTACTAAAAACCAAACAAAATTGATTGGGCCTGTTTTGGAACTGAAGTAACTGCACAGAGGCCAGTGAAGTCACCCTTTATTTACATGTGCACAGTATGTGGGCTGTAACCAGTTAGCTCAGAGCCAGTCCCTAGAATGAGGAGACTCTCTGAATCTCCTGTTTATAACTGTCAGCCAGGGCTCCCTGATTGGCACCAGTTTAATAACCCCAATCAGGGATCTCATTGTCAATGAGTTCCACTTGGCCCTGGATTGAATTATTATTGAACTATTGAAAATAGTTATTGTATTAACATGTTTCCTACCTAATAAGTCACATTATTAATTTATTTAAACTTTCTCACACTGGTGCTTATTAATGTAAAAAAACATAAAAATTAGTTCGTCCAGCTCTTTTATTTTAATTCAAGATTTCTCTCAGCAGCCTGATGATCTAATTGTGAAGTGGTCCAAATATATCTGTATTGAATTAATTTCCTATGAAACTTAGACAGTAGATTCAGTGGCTGGTGCAGCATAGCCTAACCTCAGAAATTGAGATATGATAATGTAGTTTGGAGCTTTCAGTGCAAGTTGCTCTTGATTGTCCACCGTTGATTGAGTAGGATTGCTTATTTAGTGGCCCATCATGTCGTGGGTTCAGACCTTCCACCAAAGATTTGAGCACCTGTCCAGACTTTTCAATAGTAGCAAATCTGCCTCTGATTCCTGAAGACATTATGACTGACTGCGATGAACAAAGTGATCAACTGGATACATCGGGGTGAAAGTCATTCAGTCCACTGAGTCCACGCAGACCCTCCAAAGAGCAACCCACCCAGACACACCCCCATCCCTGTAACCCTGCATTTCCCATGGTTAACCCACCTGCCCGCACATCCTTGGATACGACGGTCAATTTACTATGGCTGATCCACCTAAACTGCACATCTTTGTGCTGTGGGAGGAAACCCACACAGACAAGGGAGAAGATGCAAACTCCACACAGACAATCCCCTGAGGGTGGAATCAAACCTGGATTCCTGGTGCTGTGAGGCAGCTGTGCTAATCACTGAGCCAACATGTCACCCTATAGCATGGTGCCATAAGCAGTAGATTAATAAAACACAGGGCAGAACTTCACCAGAAATCGGATAAGTGTCAATTTTGACAAGCTTCATGGAGGGTTTCTCTTTGTGAGGACTGGTGAGTTTTAGCATGCTTTCTTCCCAAACTCACCTTGGTGCTCCACTTTCACGTTTTCCCATTTGACAGAGACAGAAGTGCAGGCCGCAGCCAGGACTGCTCAGAATTCCTGGTGCTCACATCACTTTTCGAGCCCAGCTCGTGCTCCTGGCCAAGTGCTGGCAGTCTGTCAGATGCCCCAAACATGGCAGACCAAGGGCAATGGCTTTGCCAATGGAAACCTGCAGGCTCTGGTGGACAAGGATGGATGACATCACTGCTCTGAGATGTTGGTACCTGGCGAGCAAGACAGAGGACCGGAGATGTAAGCAATGAGCTGGAGTTGTCACGTTACCCTGACTTTCATGTTGGTAACTGTCGCTGTCCAGCTCTGTCCAATGTGTGGGAGAACGGAAAGCTGAGCGTCAATGAGGTGCGATGGTGTAGAAAGGGAGATGTCGATTCATACTAAACCATGAAAATAGGCTTCTTGCTGCTCATTGGCAAGCACTTTTTGCTTGAAATCAGGCATCGCCTACTGCCAATCTCACTCAATTTTCCCAATTTTCTTGCCAGTGGCTTAGAAGTAGGAGCAGGAGTAGGCTACTCAGCCCATCGAACTTGCTGCTCCGTTCATATGATTGTGACAGCTCGTAGCACAACATGATACACCGCCCCCTCTCTCTCCCCACCATATTTGATGCACCATATTTGATGCCTTCAGTGTCGAGAAATCAAGCTACTTCTTTCTTAAATATATGCAGTGACTTGGCCTCTTTAGTCTCATGTGTGGGAATGTACTGCATATCCAGTGACTTGGCCTCCTGAGTCTCATGTGTGGGAGTATATCGCATATCCAGTGACTTGGCTTCTTTAGTCTAATGCGTGGCAGTATACCGCATATTCAGTGACTTGGCTTCCTTAGTCTAATGCGTGGCAGTATACCGCATATTCAGTGACTTGGCCTCCTGAGTCTCATGTGTGGCAGTATACCGCATATTCAGTGACTTGGCTTCCTTAGTCTAATGCGTGGCAGTATACCGCATATTCAGTGACTTGGCTTCCTTAGTCTAATGCATGGCAGTATACCGCATATTCAGTGACTTGGCCTCCTTAGTCTCATGTGTGGCAGTATACCGCATATTCAGTGACTTAGCTTCCTTAGTCTCATGTATGGCAGTATACCGCATATTCAGTGACTTGGCCTCCTGAGTCTCATGTTCGGGAGTAAACTGCATATCCACTGACTTGGCCTCTTTAGTCTCATGTGTGGGAATGTACCGCATATCCAATGACTTGGCCTCCTGAGTCTCATGTGTGGGAGTATACCGCATATCCAGTGACTTGGCCTCTTTAGTCTCATGTGTGGGAATGTACCGCATATTCAGTGACTTGGCCTCCTGAGTCTCATGTTCGGGAGTAAACTGCATATCCAGTGACTTGGCCTCTTTAGTCTCATGTGTGGGAATGTACTGCATATCCAGTGACTTGGCCTCCTGAGTCTCATGTGTGGGAATGTACCGCATATTCACCCCCTGCCAAATGAAGAGGTGTTGCCTTTTCTCAGTCGAAAATGACCCACCCCATATACTGAAACCATAATCCCTGGTTCAAGTTTCCCCAAACATGGGAAACATCCTCCTTGCATCCAGTCTGTCTACCCCTGCCAGAGTTTATACACTTCGATAAGATCTCCTTTCATTCTCCTTAACCCAAGTGAATATAGTCCCAGTAGAACCAATCCCTCCTTATACAATGATCTTGCCATCTCAGGAACCAATCTAGTGAACCTTCACTGGACATTCTGTATGATAAATATATCTTTTCTTTGGTAAGGAGTCCAAAATGTCACTCAATATGCCAGGTGCTGTAATCTTTTTGTTATCATTATTATGAGTGCTTTTAACATTAGGATATTATCTATGTTTATTCTTACAACACTGGAGAGAAAGATATGGCCCCAATAAGATTGGATAAGATTGGATTATTTACAGTGTGGAAATAGGCCCTTCGGCCCAACAAGTCCACACACACCCTCTGAAGAGCAACCCACCCAGACCCATTCCCCTACATTTACCCCTTCACCTAACACTACGGGCAATTTAGCATGGAAAATTCACCTAACCTACACGTTTTTGGACTGTGGGAGGAAACCGGAGCACCCGGAGGAAATTCACGCAGACACAGGGAGAATGTGCAAACTCCACACAGACAGTTGCCCAAGGCAGGAATTGAACCCCGGTCTCTGGCGCTGTGAGGCAGCAGTGCTAACCACTGTGCCATCATGCCGCGCCATGAGACTAAGGAGTTTAATATACAAAACCTTAGAATTGTAGTATGCTTACATCTGAAATGGAGAGGCACTTGTGTCCATCTTGGATCGCAACAGGAACAATTTAATTCCTCTTTTTCCTGTGCCCTTACGCCATACACCTCAGATTTCTATTTCCCTTCAAACCCTTCTCTAATTCCCTTTTGAAAAGTCTGACTAAATATTCGTCCATCATTTTTTCAGGCAATGGATTCTTGATCGTAACCACATGTTGTATTAAGAAGTGTTTTTTCTACATGCTGTCTTTAATTCTTTTGCCAATCCCTTTAAATCTGTATTTTCTAGTTGTTGACTCTTCCACCATTGTCGATGCTCTATGTACTGTGTTCAGACTCCGCGTCATTTGAACAATTCTAACAAATCTCGCCTCATCCTTCTTTCAGGAGATAAAATTTTCAGCTTCTCCAATATATCCAAGTAATTGAAGACCTTCACCATTGAAACCATTTTTGTAAATCTTCTTAGCACTCTCTCTGAAGCCTTCAAATCCTTCCTAAAATGCCATGTCCAGAATTGGATACAATACTGTGTTGAAATCAACTAGGTAAAAACAAGGGCTGGAAACCAGATCTCCACCCTGCAGACACTCTGCTTCTATTCCTGATGAAGGGCTTTTGCCCGAAACGTCGATTTTCCCGCTCCTCCGATGCTGCCTGAACTGCTGTGCTTTTCCAGCACCACTCTAATCTACAATACTATATTGAAGCCAATCCATTGTTTTATAGTTCTAATGGCCTAGAAGGCAGTCATAGACATATAGTGTGGCAAAAGACCAAGTTTCCTAAACTAAACTAGTCCCACTTGCCTGCGTTTGGCCTGTATTCCTCTAAACCCTTCCTATTCAGGTATTTATTCAAATTACTTTTAAATGTTGTAACTGTACTTGCATCCACCATTTCCTGTAGCAGTTCATTCCACACACACAACACCCTCTGTGTGAAAAAGTTGCCCTTCAGGTCCCTTTTAAATCTTTCTTCTCTCACCTTGAAAATATGGAACTTAGCTTTGAACCCACCCACACTTGGGAAAAGATTTTTGCTATTCAACTTATCTGTGCCCTTCAGGATTTTATAAACCTTTATAAGCCCAATACTCCAGTGAATAAAGTCCCAGTCTATCCAGCCTCTCCTAATAATGCAAACCCTCCAGTCCAGGTAACATCCTGGTAAATCTATCTGCCTTTTTCACAACATTCCTAATCTGATTTGGCTCTTTGTGCATATACTCCCAGGTTTTCTGTTCCTGTACCCCCTTAAAATTGTATACATTAATATTATATTGTCTCTTCGTGTTCTTTCTATGAAGTATGCCACTTTGCACTTCCCTGCATTGAATTTCATCTGTCATATGTTCCATGTTTTGTCACCTTCAAACTTTGAAACTTTGCCCTGTACATCTGAGTCTTAGTCAATATTGTACATTGAGAGAAAGTAACGTTCACTTGGGAACACCACTATATACCTGCCTCCAGTTGAAAAAGCAATTGTTTCTCCTTATTCTCAGTTTCCTTTTACTTAACCAATCTTATAGCCATAATGTCATGGTCTTTACTAGCATTTACACTTTGCTGGTAAGCCAGTTACATAATACTTTATCAAATGCCCTTTGGAACACCATATGCATTATATCAATGGTATGCCCCTCATTAGCCTTGTCTGTTACCTCATCCAAAATCTGAATTAAGTAAGTTAAATACGTTTTATTCTTCACAAATCCACGTTGTGAGTAACTGTTAATTTTGACCTATATTATTGTTTTAGAAAGCTTTCCCACCACCATGGTTAAACGGACTGCCCTGTAGTTGTTGTGTTTATTGTGTAACATTGAAATTCTGCAACCTCTGGCACTACCCTGGAATATAAGGAAGATTGTGAAACTGCCTGTTGTGCTACAAACACCTTTAAACACTTGCCAGTTTACTCTCCCAGGTACAGTCAACGTCTTGGAACATCTGCTGCACAATTTTCAAGTATGGCATTTTTTTAAAATCACTTATTTTACACAATAAGTATAAAAACTTGCATATTGGAAAACATTATACATAGTCAAATACATGTCATCTAGCCATTTGTCAAACTGAACAGAGCTCAGCCATTCTCCTCAGTAAAATGTAGTCCTCCCAGTTCAGAAAAAAATGAATACATCCAAACTCCATACACCACCAGTATAACATTGAATCATTTGGACAGAAATTAAAAATAGTATTAAAAATATAACCATGTTCATAAGAGCACTGATGTGGGCAAACTGGATCTGGAAATGTCATCAGTTCAGAAATTGCTCCCAATGTAGATCACATGGAGTCTGCAGAGCCCAACAGTTAAACTGTGAAATGTTTAGATTGCAGTAGATGTAATATCTATTGTAGGAATTTAAGTCACCTGAAAACATTCCCTTGAGGTTGTTGATGTTAACACTAGGATCCCATGTGAAATAGGAACAGAGAGTGGGCAATTTGGTCCCTCAAGCTTGCTCTGCCATTCATTCACATCATGGCTGAGCTAGCTTTCCTCACATCAACTTTCCTGCATTTTCCCTTGATTCCCCGACTGACCAAGAATCTATCTCAGCCTTAAATATACACAAAGGCTCAGCCTCCACAGCTCTCAGTGGAAAGGATTTCCAAAGACCCTCAACCCTCTGAGAGAAGAAATTGCTCCTCATCTCAGTCTTAAATTGACACCCCATTATTCTGAGACTATGCCCTCTCCTCATAGACTGTTCCATGAGGGGAAACATCATTTCAGCATTTACCCTGTGAAGCCCTGTAAGAATTCCATATGTTTTAATGAGATCATTTGAAAGTTGCCACCCAGGTAAATAGTGCAGTGAAGAAGGCATATGGCGTACTGGCTTTTATTGGTAGAGGAATTGAGTTCCGGAGTCCTGAGGTCATGTTGCAGTTGTATAAGACTCTGGTGCAGCCGCATCTGGAATATTGTGTGCAGTTTTGGTCGCCATACTATAGGAAGGATGTGGAGGCACTGGAACGGGTACAGAGGAGGTTTACCAGGACGTTGCCTGGTATGGTAGGAAGATCGTATGAGGAAAGGCCGAGGCACTTGGGGTTGTTTTCATTGGAGAAAAGAAGGTTTAGGGGTGACTTGATAGAGGTGTACAAGATGATTAGGGGTTTAGATAGGGTTGACCATGAGAACCTTTTTCCACGTATGGAGTCAGCTATTACGAGGGGCATAGCTTTAAATTAAGGGGTGGTAGGTATAGGACAGATGTTAGGGGTAGGTTCTTTACTCAGCAAGTCGTGAGTTCATGGAATGCCCTGCCAGTAGCAGTGGTGGACTCTCCCTCTTTATGGGCATTTAAGCGGGCATTGGATAGGCATATGGAGGATAGTGGGCTAGTGTAGGTTAGGTGGGCCTGGATCGGCGCAACATCCAGGGCCAAAGGGCCTGTACTGCGCTGTATTCTTCTATGTTCTATGTTCTATCACCTCTCATTCTTCTAAGTCTAATGAGTAAAGTCCAAAACTGTTTAGCCTTTGCTCATAAGACAATCCCTGTGCACCAGGGATCATACTAGTGAACCTTCTCTGATCTACCTCCAATGAAGTGCTATCCTTCCTTAAATAAGGAGACTAAAACAGCCGACACTGCTCCAGATGTGGTCTCACCAGCATCTTGTACAGTTGCAGTAAGACTTCTCTACTCTTGTACTATAACCCCCCTGACAAAAGGGCCAATGATCCATCTTTTTGATTACCTGCTACATCTGGCTAACGTCCTGTGTTTTATGTGCAAACTTTGTGCCTTTGTGTTGTAGTTTTCTGCAGTTTTTGCCCATTCCATTTAAATAATATGATGTTTTTCTGTTGTCCCTTTCAAAATGACCAAGTTCACATTTTCCCATGTGATACTCCATTTGCCAACTTTTTGCCCACTTCTTTAACCTTTCTCTCTCTACGTTGTTTGTATCCTTGCCTTTCTACTTATTTTTGTGTTGTCTGCAAATTTGGCTACAGTACATTCACTTCCTTCCTCCAACTCATTTGTATTTATCGTAAACCATTACATTCCCTGTGGTACTCCTTTGGTCACGAGTCGCCAACTGAGAAAGAACACCTCACCCCCACGCTTTGTTTCCTGCCCTTAACCTAATTCTCTATCCATGCCAATGTACTACCTCCAACACCATGAGCTCTTACCTTGTGGTTTAACCTTTTGTGAGGTACCTTGTTAGACACCTTCTGGAAGTCCACAGCTGCTGGCTCTACCCACTCTTGTTGAAACTTCCTTAAACTGCAGTAATAAATCAATTCCCCTCATTCCCCATTATTCCCCTTTCATGAAGCCGGGCTTACTCTGCTTGGAATACTTTTCCTAGTTCCAGTGCTTATTTTTCCCAGAATGCAGTGGAAGTTGTCAAACTAGGTTCTGGGCCCTTTTTGGATAACTGCAATATCATTGACACCAAGA
Source organism: Chiloscyllium plagiosum (assembly GCF_037043375.1). Classification (NCBI taxonomy): domain Eukaryota; kingdom Metazoa; phylum Chordata; class Chondrichthyes; order Orectolobiformes; family Hemiscylliidae; genus Chiloscyllium; species Chiloscyllium plagiosum. The sequence goes on from NW_028270142.1 coordinate 10,018,639, forward strand.
CTACCAGTAAATACATTGAAAATAACATTTGAAAACGTGAACAGGCTAACAATTATATCCAAGCTTTTTAAATAATTTGAGGTATTAAACAAGAAGACAGCAGTGTGGGTAAAGATATATTATGCATTATCATACAGATTGGCTCTTTATCTCATCGACTTTTCTTGGTGTACTTTTGCACACAGGCCTCTGTCAATCCATTTACTGTCTTATTATTGATATTCCATGGGGTGTGATGTCAAAACATTGTCTTTTGTTTAATATACCGTGAATGTTTTCATGAGCAACATTGCTGATCTTTATTCTTGCTGAATCTCCATCCTGAAGATTCTAATCTTCACCTTACATAGTGAAGGAACAGCGTGTGCTAACCTCAGAGACTGATATATTCCCCTCACATAGTGAATGACTTTGATCTCATTGCACATGCAGGCAAGTATTCTTCGAGTTGAAGGTATGTGCACATGAACATCTTGATGGACGGTGCACCTTACAGTCAGGAGTTGGTCTGTGCAGAGTTTAGTTCTGTGAGCTGTAGGACAGAAGGATTTGCCAAAATAACTTGGGCCAATGGGCCTGCTTCCATGCTTTCAACCTCAATGACTCAAACAGAAATGACCAAACCCACTGCAGAAGCTGCTTGAATTCAAGGCACTAGTAGTTTCCATCCCTTGGGGGAGGTAATAGCCTATTGGTATTGTCACTACACTCGTAAACCAGAGACCTGGGTTTGAATCCTAATGGGGCAGATGGTGGGATTTGAATTCAATAAAAATCTGGAACTGAGAATCTAATGATAGCCACAAAACCATTGTCATTAAAACCCCTATCTGGTTCACCAATTCCCTTTAAGGAAGGTAACTGCCATCCTTACTTGTACATGTGACTCCTATCGAATGAATGATCCAAATTGCCATCCGGGCAATTAAGGATGTGTCATAAATGCTGGCCCAGCAGTGACATCCATGTCCCTTAAATGAGTTTTAAAAAGGATGATGAATGGGTTCTGCAATCTATCATATGCACACAGTATATGTGACTCCCCATTCTTGATGAAACAGCAGGAATCCTAAAATCTAAGCGGTAGCTCTCCAGCTGAATACCTCACATAACTGAACACAGTAAAATCACACTTTCTTTCAGAAGCAGTGCATCACTTTGTGGAACGTGAAACTTTTGCTTCCTTTGCTGATCGAGCCTTGGTTTATGTAAAGGTCAAAGGCTCCAGAGCAATGGGTAGAATAATACTTTTTAATGAATCTTGAAACTTAAGCTATCACCATACTGTTCTCAGGATGTTGTTCGGTATTGTAGCAAATTTATTTTAAAATCGTCTTGTCATAATTTAAGAGTGGAGAACCAAAAGCCAGTCTCTTGCACATTATCTTGAAAGTCAATTTGTCGGGTTACATAGTAAAGGAGAATGAGACAATATAATTGCTCACAATTACATACTTCATTACCAGTAACATCTGGCAATAATATTTTATTTTTTGTTCTATTTTAACATAAACTAAGGTGGAGATGCCAAACCACATTGTAAATATTTTAATACAAGTGATATAATGTGGTCACAAGAATTGCCACTTCTTGGAAATGGCATTTGAATGTTCCTTTTACACATAAATTTGTTGAAACATAAACAAAAAACGGCTGAGAATCCATTGTATGTCAGTCAGCATCTGCAACGACCGAAGGCAAATGACCACTCTCCAGTTTAACCTTTTGGGAGTTGCCAGAATTTCCTGTTTTTGTTTAGCTCACGCATACAAATCCTTTCTACTCTTGCGTAGTTGCTGAGAACTTGCACAATTTATAAACAATGTTTTACCGGACTTTATAAGTCATTTTTCTTGCGGTACCTGACATCCATATATATGTCTGAAAGTCCAATTTTGGGCAAATAGCTACTGTAACATCTTCTCCTCTCTTTGTGCTCCAACAGAGTATACAGACTGTTTTCTTAGTCTGTAGATCTGTGCTTGTGCTTTTTGTGTCTGCATCAGCAGATTTTCCAACAGCAGCCCCAACAATTCAGTTGTGCATGCCGAAAACATTTGATCTGCTTACATACATAGTTTATTCCTCACTAACGCATTCAACAGAAAGGTTAGATTCTTTAGCAAAGGTGAAAATACCACTGGGTACTAAGTCAGAAGGGATGGCTGCAGCTGTGTGGTTATTCAAGTATGCTTGGTACAGGAGCTGGATATATTGCTGATCATTTGTATTATAGTCATTTTATTCCGTCAGCTTTTTTGGTCCATCTGTTTTTAAGCAAAACCAAACTATCAGAGACTGGGTGTAGAATAGGAGGAATAATTAGCACCCATGTAAAAAGCAGCCTCGGTGGGGTAACTAACCTCTCAACAATTTTCCATTTATGTCTGCCACCTTGACCTATACTGAAAATAAATTTATTTTGGTATTAATGATTCAGAAATAAGCTGAACAGCCACAGACTTTTCCTTGATGCAATTTTCTCATCAGGAGCAGTGCAGGGTTTACTGAGTTTACTCCTGATGAGTAAATTGCATCAAGGAGAAGTCTGTGGCTCTTCAGCTTATTTCTGAACCATTAATACCAAAATAAATTTATTTTCAGTATTGGTCAAGGTGGCAGACATAAATGGAAAATTGTTGAGAGGTTAGTTACCCCACCGAGGCTGCTTTTTACATGGGTGTTAATTATTCCTCTTATTCTACACCCAGTCTCTGACAGTTTGGTTTTGCTTAAAAACAGATGGACCAAAAAAGCTGTCGGAATAAAATACTGCTGAGGCTAAGCCCCATTATTAAATGATTTTAGTATTTTCTCTTTGCACCATTTGAACCTACCTTCTAATACTTTCATCAAAATCTATCCCTTTAACTCCTCATTTTCACTCTCTCCGTTCTTATGTGCAGACAATTGGCCTTCCCCACCATTGTTAAATAACATTACAATAAAAGTCCATCTGACTCAGGAAATACCTTTTTTTTCTCTCAGTTATTTTCTTCCTTTCCCATCTACAGGATGCACAATAACAAACAATGAAAGTTTTGCTGACAGGTATTCCAAACCAATAACCTCTACCTTTTGGAAAGACAAGGGCAGCAAATGCTCAGAACATCATCACTGCAAGTTCCTTTCCCAGATCTGTACTATCTTGTCTTGGATCTATGCCAGTGTTTCCTCACTGGCACTGGATCAAAATCCTGGAACTTTCTCCCTAACAACATTGTTGATATACGTACTGACATGGACTGCAGTGGTTCAAGAAGGCAATTCACCACTACTTTCCCAAGGGCAAGGGATGTGTAACAAATACTGGTCTAGCCAATGGAAGAAATGACTGCAGGCACTGAGTACAGCCCAGGCTGTGTGTTCTGGTAACATTCCAGCAGTACTGAAGATTTATGTTCCAGAACTTGTTATGTCCCTAGCTAAGCTGGCTGGCACCAGGCAACATGTGACTGAGCCCCAGTAAAGTGGATGTGAATGGGAATCAGGGGAAAACTTTCCACTAGTTGGAGTCTTATCTAGCACAAAGGAAATGGTTGTAATTGTTGGAAGTCAGTCATTTCAACCGCAGGATATTGTTACAGGAGTTTCTTAGGGTACTGTCCTAGGTCAACCATCTCCTCCTGCTTCATCGATAACCTTCTCACCATTGCACAATGTTGCGTATTATTTGCCACTCTTCAGATCATTCAGTGCCAGTAAGCGGGCAAGCCTTTGACAACATTCAGTCTTGACAATAGTGACAAGTAATATTAAGCTTTACAAATGCCAGGCAATTACCAAATTGAATCAGAAATATTTTAATCATTTCCTCTTTGCTGTGATTAAATTTCCCTCTGTCAATATCCTGGGGAATCATCATTGCACAGAGATATAACTGGCCCAGCCATATAAATATTTCAGCTTTAAGAGCAGTTTGGATATTTTGTGATGAGCAACATGCTTTCTGATTCCCCAAAATCTGTCCAACAGAGTGAAGAGTATGAGACCACAGATCTTGAGACGTAGGAGCAGAAATAAACCCATTCAGCTCCTTGAGTCAGCTCTGCCATTCATTGAGAACATGGCTAGTCTGATAATCCTTAAAATCCTTGAATCCCTAAATCTATCTATTTCAGCTTTGAATATACTTTAAGACCCAGCTTCCACAGTCCTCTGCAGTAAAGAATTCCATAGATTCACTACCCTCTTAGAGAAGAAATTCCTCCTGTGGTAAAGGAATACTTGTCACTCGCAAAAATGAAAGCTACTTTGTTCACACTCAAGAAGCTCGAACCAACTCAGAGCAATGAAGCCCACTTATACATACCATTTATCGAATTCAATACAACAATTTGTGAATGGCTCCCCATAAGCATCTTTCAAACCTGCAACTTCCATTGTGTGTATCGGTGTTCTGACTGGTTGCATTTCTATCACACGTGCTGAAAGATGGAACAATTCCAGAATGCTTAGACCCAAGACATCTAAATCTTGCTCTAAAGCATTGCTCACATGAGATTCCACACCAGGGGAACTGAATTCCAACTTCACAGGAGCAAAGATTTTCTCCAGTTTGTACACTAAACATGGCTATTGGTTGGCTCAACTGGTAGAGGATCTGAAGAGAAAACTAATTCAGGGATGCCGTAACTACTTCCAGTGATAACCTTTTGGTTCATCCAACAGTCAGGATCTGTTCCAGCAGCAAATGGATGGAATTAAAGAAAATGTTCCTGGATGTATATGTAATGCAAATATGGTTGTGGTGATGGAAAAAATCAAAGAGGGTGTGACTGAAATTTATTGCAATGGCAGCAGCTTGTCAGAAAGAAATGCCATGTGAATGTAGTCAGATTAGTCTTGTCAGCTTTATTTATATGAGTTTCAAGATCCATTCTGTAATGAAGGTGTATAATGTAACTATCCCACAAAACACAGAAGCTTTGCAGAGATGGATTCTTCAACCTCTCTATGACATTCATACCCAACTTTGCTAATTCAGCAAGCTATTAAAGAAGGATGACCTACATGTATGGCAGGAGGACCTTGAATGCGTTCGAATCAATTAAAAAGGCAATGTCAGAAGAGATATGCATTCTACATTCGTGTAGCCCAATTAAGGAGGCCTTCAAGGCTGCACATCTTGAAACGAGCTTGAAGTGTGCTTTATGAAAGATGGTAAACTACATGCATTGGGCTTCAAACGTCTACCGCAATCCTTAACTATTGCAAGTGCAATCCAATTACTCAAACATGGAGCATGAGATACTTGCTCTGGTATTTGATATCACAAGATTCCATGGACAATTATTTGATTAATGGATCACTGTGGAAACAGACCTTTTGGCATTGGAAATGATTTGGCACAAGCTACTGACAAGTGCGTCACCAAGACTACTGCAACACCTTTGATGATTTTGAAGTCTAAACCAAACCAGGTAGCAAAGTGATTACTGATGAAAGGTTCTGCCTGAAACATCCTGCTTGACCTTCCTGCTCCTCTGATGCTGCTTGACCTTCCTGCTCCTCTGATGCTGCTTGACCGTCTGTGCTTTTTCCAGCTCACATTTTATTGACTCTGAATTTCCAGCAACTGCAGTCCTCACTATCTCCAGCCACGTTAAAGAAGTCATCAAGTCTAGAACAAAACTGTGAATGTTTTTGTAGACCTGCATGTAGATTGTGTAGATCTCAAGAAAGAGGATATACTCAATATAAATCTGATGGATTTTGGTTAGCTTTTTCTTAGTTATGTTTTTCATGAACATTTATTTGATATCAAATTTCTAGTTTTATGCCATGGAGCTCATCGTCAAACAGAGAGCAGAACTCTAAGCGTAAACCATCAAAAATATACCCTAGTCCAAAGGGACTAAATAAATAATGATTACTCTTGAAAACTGGAAATCTTGTTTTTTGGTTCCTTATTTTGTTGTTTGCTAGCAACATAGTTTATAACTGGAATTGCATGTGGTGTTCTTTTTGCCATATTTGTATACTTTATTTCAATTTGCCTGCTTTGAATTATTCAACTATCCTATCTTTGGATCATTCTGTGCCTTATAATCACTGCACGCATATTAGGCATCAATATAGGAGGTAAAGAACACTACCCTGAGTCATTGTAAAAGTTCGGATTTGTGGGACGTGCAAAACCGTTTTTACTGCAAGTAATTATTTGCTATGCTTCAAAGCTACTTTCTGACTACTCTAAGCAAATGTGCTTTTTATATGTGTTTATACCAGAATTAGCAATTCAAAAGACATTTATAGATGGAAGCATTTTCTGCAGAGTCTTAATAGAGCTTTCATGCTGGTAGACCCTTCTCAGTGTAAACGGGCCTATAGTCACAAATAATAGCCTGCAAAAGGTTTGAGTAGCCTGGGAAAAAAATGAATAAATTGCCTTTGCGATTAGTTTGGACTGTCTGCCTGTGCAGATGGTAAAACAGGCTGAATTTGCTCCTGCAGCCTGAATGTCTTTCAGATTTACACAGAACCATGGGTAACTCTGAAAAGACTTGGTTTACTTTTCACATCATTCTTTCTTATTATGTTAAAGTAAAGATTCCCAGAGTGACTGTTTGTTATTCATAAAGAAATGCCACACACAACGAATTGGCCAAGGTTACAAGCTCATGTTTTACAATGAATCTAAATTCAAAGGGGTTACTTTCTGTCAGTAGGATCGCATATCTGACCAACAATTTTCTACGTTTGCTATTTCTGGGGAAATCGTAGACATCTTGGGACAGGATCTTTCCCAACAAGAGAACAACTAACTATAAAACACAAACTTGCATTGTGTAAAAAAAGTTACCAAAAGTGAGTTTTACATTAAACGATGCATAATATTTGTTGCTGCTTTATAGGATGAATTTGAGACAGAAGAGATCACTGGTATCAGTTGCTGGAACAAAAAATATGCATGAGTGTTCTTCCTGGCATCCTGACTAATATTTATCTCTCCACTTGGTGAAAAAGATGTACTGTGAAATTTGATAAGGTTTGAAAGTGAGCCCAGGGATTACAATGTGGAATTAACCCACAGTAGTTCCTTCCGATTCAGTCAACAAACAAACTTTGAGTTTCCTGCTCATCACTACAATCTTGATGTGCACCCACACTGTGCATAATATAGAGTGGCTGCACACCTAGAAACAGGGTACAAAATTATAAGAGGCTAACACCATTTAAAACTACTCTAACCAGGCAGCCTGCAGTACTTAAAGAGAAAGTGCATATTGGTTGGATATGTACCATCAGCCCCTGGGGAAGTATATCTGAGTGAGAAGGACACTGAGAAATGGTACGGCACAACAGAGAGTGTGCTTCAAGGCTTTCCGATGCACATTAGCTGGTGTAGGAAATGGACAAGAGGAGAGAGACCCTCTTTGCACAGAGGACCTTAAAATCCTCCAGCCAAACCCTGAAAAAGCAATGGCAGCAGGTAAATATTGCAGTTAATGTAACCCCAAGGATCTGGGTGTGATCTATGATCCTAGAAGTTCAATGGCCGCACATGTTGAAACTATCAATGCTTAATTGTGTTTGTATGCTCCATTCTGATTTAGAAATGGCACAAGGTTGAAACAAGACCCTCAACACAAACCTGCTGTTCTCCAAGAACTGTAACTTGGCCAGGCAGTGAGGGAATAGCAAACAGTGATACATCAAGAATTTAGTGATGAGGAAGAAATACAGTTACCTATTCCCACATTTGCACCTACCAGCTCAGTTGCTTTAGAGGGGAGGGAAATATTGAGTACAACTAACCAGTGGTCAGAGCTAGGAGAGCAAAGTGCCCAAAGAGATCACCACAAGATGGATCATAATGGGTTATGCTACAAAGGATTCAGCTGAGATCTTTGCTCACTTGGCATACAGAACAATATGAGTGTATCTCTGCACACAGAGATTCTTGGATCATTGGCTGCCTTTTCTTCTTATTTATTCACTGGTGGGAAATGGGCCTCCTGCCAAAAAGCCTATGGTCACTGAGAGGAGGAATGAGGACGTCTAGCACCAAACTTGCTCCATGTTCTATGTTCTGTCTGGGCAGTTAGGATGGACAATAAATGCTGGCCTAACCAGCGATGCCCAGATCCCGTGAATGAATAATAAGAAACTCCATTCCTGTGCTTATGGACTGAGCCACATGGCCAATACTTCAGCCTCCGGGGCCACACAAACAGAGGCTGCCTGATGGCTATATGCAAGCTCAGCAGAATCTCATGCAGCATCAGCCTGCTGCCGCATGCCATCATGGCTGCTATTGACAGTTTTCAGAGGGCATGCAGGAGAGCAGTTTTAGCAATCTGACTTTCAGCATACTGTTCGAAATCTTGAAAGACCTAGTGGAGTGTCAGTGGCTGTATGGAAACAAAGGTGCTGTCCCCTCTGAGGATGACAGCATTTATCTTCCCAACACTGCAAACACTCTTGCTTTTGCCTAGCCCAGAGTGCCGCACCACGTGCAAAGATGGGCCCACAAGGTCATCTCCAACCTCCTACACTCGAAGGTCAGCAACCCTCCTCCAGCAAGACTTTGTTTAGTTATGGTTTGTAATTTGGCATTGTGATCAAGAGGCTGTTGTAATGCTAAGGAACAGAGGATACATCTGACTGTTCTGGAATGAGGAATTGTGTTTGCAAACACAGTACATTTGGATGAGCTGAATAAATTTTCCACCTTGCCCTCACATTAATTCCTCAACCTCTTACAGTATTCTCATGAGGCTGAACTTAAACACAAGGAACAGCATTTTATCTTCTGATTGGACTCTTTATAGCCTTCCAGGCTTGTCATTGAGTTCAACAATTTCATACCGTAATCCCCTGTTTTGTTCTTTGTAGGTTTCTGTTTTTTCTTCTCTTGAATTTAGATTAGATTAGATTCCCTACAGTGTGGAAACAGGCCATTCAGCCCAGCAAGTCCACACCGACCCCCCGAAGAGTAACCCACCTAGACCCATTTCCCTCTGATTAATGCACCTAACACTAGGGGCAATTTAGCATGGCCAATTCACCTGACCTGCTCATCTTTGGACTGTGGGAGGAAACAGGAGCACCCGGAGGAAACCCACGCAGGCACGGGAGAATGTGCAAACTCCACACAGACAGTCGCCCGAGGCTGGAATCGAACCTGGGACCCTGGTGCTGTGAGGCAGCAGTGCTAACCAATGAGCCACCATGCCGCCCCTGCTTTTGAATGGCAGCTGGTCACCATTCTATCATTCACTGAAATTGCTGGAAAAGCTCAGCAGGTCTGGTAGCATCTGTCAAGAGAAATCAGAGTTAATGTTTCGGGTCCGGTGACCATTGCTCAGAAGGCTTACTGGACCTGAAATGTTAATTCTGATTTCTTTTCACAGATGCTGCCAGAACGTTTCCAGCAACTTCTGTTTTTATCTCTGATTTGCAGCATCTGCAGTTCTTTGGGTTTTGATTCTATCATTCACACCTGCTTTAGACAAATTGTTTTGTTTCTTTAGTTGTCCCATTGTCATTGTCTTTGGCCCTGCATGATCAACCTTTTTGTTATTTACTGTCTCCTGTCTTTCCTGCCAGCAACTGCCTTTTTCCAAAAACAGAAAGCTGGCAGGTCTGACCCGCTGAGCTTTCCTAGCAGTGTTCCCGATTTCTAGCATCTGCACTTCTTTGTTTTTTATTTAACTTCCTTTTTCTTCTTTTTTTTCACCCTTTTCGCTTTTACTTGCTTGACATCTATTCCATTTTTCCCAGTTTCCTCCGGGTGCTCCTGTTTCCTCCCACAGTCCAAAGATGTGCAGGTCAGGTGAATTGGCTAAATTGCCCCTAGTGTTAGGTGCATTAATCAGAGGTCAACTCCATTTCCCTTTCTACAAATGGTAAATTTTTGAGTATTTCTGATATTAATTTTGTCCTTACTTTGGATTGTTTTATTTTTCTAGTATTTACAATCAAATAGATATGGTAATCAACTGAATGGTGATGCTCGACAATTTGTAAGCACTGGATGTTTTTATGATTCTCTTTCCTGATGTTACATTTTCAGGTTCCCTTCAGGTGATGAACAAAACGAGAAGACTCATGGAGCAAGGTGGTGCTCATTTCACCAATGCCTTTGTAACCACTCCAATGTGCTGTCCATCGCGATCTTCCATGCTGACTGGAAAGTACGTCCACAATCACAATACTTACACAAACAACGAGAACTGTTCCTCACCTTCCTGGCAGGCTACGCATGAAACACGTACTTTTGCTGTGTTTCTAAACAACACAGGCTACCGAACAGGTCTGTAATATCACTGGTGTTCTGCGAGCAATCAGCATCTGCTTACTGCTATTTCATATATTTAGTGCCGAAAACAGATAACGTGTTGAGTGCACCATTTAATTAAGTAAAGAAATAGAATAAATAATGTTTAACAGCATTTTAAAATTATTCTAAAGTTGTGGGTATCAAGGGGAAGATTATGAACGATAACATGAGGAAAGATCCATACTTACGTTGCATTGAAGTGTCATATAAGTAGCATATTTATTGTGACCGGGTTTGATTTTATTAGATCATTGCTGATCTGCCCCAGGCCTCAATTCCTTTATCATGCCAACTCCTCATAGCCTTAAATCCTCAATATTTGAAAAAAAATCCATCAACCTTGTCTTTAAATGCTTTCAGTCATCTAGTCTTCAGTGTACAGAATTCACTACAATCTGAGAGGAGAAATTCCTTTGCATCTCAGTTTTAAATGAATGCTCCTCTACTCCTTCCCTGAGTTTGAAATTCAATTAGAGAGGTGCTGGAAAAGCACAGCAGTTCAGGCAGCATCCGAGGAGCAGTAAAAATCGACGTTTCGGGCAAAAGCCCTTCATCAACCCGAAACATCGATTTTACTGCTCCTCAGCTGGTGCCTGAACTGCTGTGCTTTTCCAGCACCTCTCTGGTTTCCAGCATCTGCAGTCATTGTTTTTACCTGAGTTTGAGATTCCCCCACTCATAAAAACATCCTATCAACATCTAACCTGTCAGGCCCTTTCAGGATCTTGTACATTTTAATAGGAACCCGCCCCCCCCCCCCCCAAAGCCGAATGAATAAATGCCAAACCTGTTTAGCAGTTTTTGCAAGTCACCCCCTTCATCATAGGAATCAGTACAGTGAATCATTTTTGAATAGCCTCCAATAACAATATGTCCTTTTGTAAATAAAGGGGCCCAAACTGTACACTGTACTCCCAAGTGTGGCCTTACCAACACCATGTCCAGATGTAACAAGACTTTCCTATGTTTTAGATTCCAACCCCCAAGTAGAACAATGCAGCTTATCTTGTTTTATGTTCCTCATATAATATTGAACCTTATCAAATCTTCTTCCACTTTGGATCATTTTAGCCCTCACATCTCAGATTACTCATTAGGTGAATCTAAAGCTCCTCATGCCTTAAGGTAGGCTTTTATCAACATACTTATGAAAAAATACCATGACTCCCGTTTGGAAATTGCTACTTAGTTTTTGAACTGTCTTGTGCTCCATAAGATATCACTTCAGTCTTCAAAACCAGGACAACATCAAAGCACACGCTGATTTTAATTGAAAATATCAAGAAACTGTGATAAGATATACTGAACAGTTGTGCTAGGATGCAGTTACACATTTACAGGAAAAAAGAGCCCTTTAACTCCTGAGGGAGAAAATAATATTCACAAGCATAGAATTTTGACTTGAGAGTGTGTTGCTAGAAAAGCACAGCAGATCAGGCAGCATCTGAGGAGCAGGAAAGTCGACATTTCGGGCCGGAAATGTCGATTTTCCTGCTTCTCGGATGCTGCTTGACCTGCTGTGTTTTTCCAGCAACACACTCTCAACTCTGATCTCCAGCATCTGCAGACCTCACTGTGTCCTAATAGAATTTTGACTGCAATTATTGAATCTCATCAACATTGAAATTCTGACATGGAATCTTGCCTCTCTATGACCCTGTTTTAAATATTAAGGACATATTATAAAAATATTGTGATGGGGACCTGCCAACAGCAGCAGAATAGAGACATTTGCGCATGATTAAGCAGCAGGCACTTACAGCTAGAACATTGGCTCCCATCCTCGTCCAGACTTGGATCAAACAATACTATTCAGCCCAAGTCTGATGACACCCAGAACAGAGCCTGTAGATACTAACCCTGTCCATCACTGTCACCCTAACCCCTATCTGCAGCACATATGGTAGGATTCCGAAGGTAATCCCAGAAAGTCCCAGACCTATAGAAAAGATCCCTCCTCAGTCTAAATTGGTTCTTCGGCACTGGACATATAGGAGCCCAGTGAAGAACATTCTCCAGGTATCCCCCTTTGTGTTTAAGATTATAAGGTGGGAAACCTATCGATAATTTTTGCTTTGAAATTAGGATTTAGCTGATGTAAAAGGTTTTTGAATTAATTAAAAGAGCATGCTTAATTTTTTTTTGCTGAAGCTGAATGGTGCACAAACTGACATGAAGTAATGAATTTTAATCTGAGAAAGAATTCAAGATATTAAAGAGACCAGAAGCATTTTCCCATGAATTTTTAACAGCACGCTGCACCCATTATACACCACCCAGATTTCGGTATTGCAGCATTACAGGGGTTGGCACAAAAAAGTAATATTGGTGGTATTAACTGTAAAGTTAATAGAACTTTGGGATTTATACCAAGGGAACATTTACCAGAGAACAATAGAAGTGAAGCAATTAGCATACTGCAGTCTGGTTAGAGCTCATTTAGCGTGCGCTAGCACAGTTGGAGATCTGTGAGGGGCAGTCCAAATAAATTAACTTGACAACACACAAAGAAACTTCATTGTAAAGGATTATTCGTGTTAAAGTAAGTAAGATTCATCAAAACCTGATGGGGACCCTCTGAAAAAAGAAAGAAAGAGCTCCATGTAATATTCCAAACACTCACGTTAACCAAGGACATCGGAATTGTTAGGAATGCCATAAAGTTCCCTTTAGAATTAGTAGGCTGGATTTAAACAGTCTCCTGCAGGGTGTGTTTTCTGCAGGGGGATGAGAAGAGGGGAGGGGTCATAGAAAAAATTACAAGTGGCTAGTCCCACTCGTTTATCCACCTTTTTAAAATAAATAACTAACGGGCAATTGAACTTACTATGAAACCAATTGGCACAAATATTATCCTGTCCACACCATCATGTGGTTGGCATGAGCAGATGTTCAAAGTCCCCTTTGAAAACAGTTTTGTGGAAAACAAAGGAAGTAAAAGTTCTTAATACACCCTTTGTTCCTCTCCACCTCATCTTGAGATTCCATGATTCCTTCCCTTTCCAATACCCTAGATTTACTTGCATCCAGACACCATGGCTGCCATCATATTAAAACAAAATTCTGTTGATGCTGGAAATCTGAAGCAAATTCAGAGAACACTGGAGAAACTCAGCAGGTCTGGCAGCAACTGGGGAGAAACAGAATAACTGAGTTATTGGTTCAAGTCAGGTATAATTCTCCTTCAGAACTGTTCCAAAGAAGAGAAACTTCTAAAGATGAATCACACCAGATTCAAAACATAACGATGTTTCTCTCTACACAAAGGAAGCTTGACTTGCTGAGTTTCTCTTGCATTCTCTGCAACTGTTCTCGTCTCTGTTACTTTCTATCCTGTATCTCCATGTGGACACCAATCTCATCGTTTGTATGTAAATAATTTAGTTCTCTGTCCACCACATATAATATCTACTCCCTCCACCACCAATGCACAGTGACAGTAGTGTGTAACATCTACAAGGCAGTAGTGTGTAACATAATCTGACTCCTGATGAAGGGCTTTTGCCCGAAACGTTGATTTTCCTGCTCCTCGGATGCTGTCTGACCTACTTTTCCAGCACCACACTCTTGACTCTAATCTCCAACATCTGCAGTCCTCACCTTTGCCTGTAACATCTACAAGGTGCACCAAGGCTTCTCAGACAGCATCTTCCAAACCCCTCGGCCATACCTCTTCCAAACCCCTACTACCTAGAAAGAGAAGGGTAGCAGATATATGGGATCATGACCTCATCCTTCACCTAGCCACTATAGTAAGAATGCTAAATGAAACATGTAAACAAGGTACTGCAATTCCTTTGAATTTCAGAGTTTTGGGTTGCATTTGTTTTCATTTCTTCTTCTGTGTTTCCTGCTGTTTGCAGGTTTTTTCAGTCCATAGTACAAACACATTTCTTAACAGTGTTGCTCACTGTAGTTGCATTCTGACTTGGAACTATAAAACAGTTCCTTCACTGTCACTGGATCAAAAACCTAGAACTCTCTTCCTAACAGTACGGTGGGAGCATGTACCCTCCACATATCGCAACAGTCACGAAGGTGGTTCTTTACCATCTTTGCAAGAACAATTAGCGATGGCAACAAATGCTGGCCTCGTCACTGGTGCCCTGAACAGGGCTAGGCGGGTAATTGCTCCTGGGCCCCTTCCTTCCATGGCTGGGGACCTCAACCAGGCACTGAGTGCCTTTGAATGAGATAGCTATTCATGGAAAATGCAGCAATCCTGTCCGTGTTTGCTTTCCACACTTCCCATTTGGCGTGTCCTTCACCTGTCTCTAGTTGAAAATAGTGGCAGCAGGATTAGGCTTTGAAGTGGGCATTCAGTTGCACCCTAAGTCTAAAAATCTTTTTCAGCACTCAGACCTCAATCCCTCCAATTAGGTTTCCAACCTGAAAAGTTTCTAAATAAAACACATAAGCAATATTCCTTGTCATTGTCGTCTATATATTTTTTTAACCAGCCTTCCTTAATCTGCAGCCTTTCAATGACCAACCTTTTCATCCTCTTTGAGTGCCTCTTCTGGATGTCCAGTTGAATCTTCACCAATGTGCATGAGTGAGAACACAATCATCTTTAGAGTCCCTCAAGGAATATGTTCCCTCTTTTCCATTACCCACGACCTTCGATGGCAAGACCTACAGATTTGAGGTTCACTGCCTCATCTGCCCACCACAAAATTTGCCTATTTCCACCACCTTTTCATTTCTTCATGAGGACTGCTCAAACTGCCTTTCTGACATCCTGCTTTAATAAGATTTTCAGATAAAAGGCACTGAATTGTTGGATTCCCAAGCAGTGGGTCTAGCTGAAATCTCGGTGATTTAACTAGGTGAATTTAGGAAATTTGATAAGGTTCCCCATTGTAGACTAATGGAGAAAGTGAAGTCACATGGTGTGCAGGGTGTTCTAGCTGGGTGGATAAAGAACTAGTTGAGCAACAGGAGATAGAGACTAGTAGTTGAAGGGAGTTTCTCGAAATGGAGAAAGGTGATCAGTGGTGTTCCACAGGGGTCAGTATTGGGGCCACTGTTGTTTGTAATATACATAAATGATCTAGAAGAGGGCACTGTTGGTATGATCAGCAAGTTTGCAGATGACACGAAGATTGGTGGGGTAGCAGAAAGCAAACAGGACTGTCAGAGAATACAGGAGGATATAGATAGACTGGAGAGTTGGGCGGAAAAGTGGCAGATGGCTTTCAATCCAGACAAATGTGAGGTGATGCATTTAGGCAAGTCTAATCCTAGAGCGAATTATACAATGAACGGAAGAGCCTTGGGAAAAGTTGATGGGCAGAGAGATCTGGGAGTGCAGGTCCATTGTACCCTGAAGGTTCTGCACAGGTGGATAGAGTGGTCAAGAAGGCATATAGTATGCTTGCCTTCATTGGACGGGGTATTGAATATAAGAGCTGGCAAGTCATGTTAAAATTGTAACATTGGTTGGGCCGCATTTAGAATATTGTGTACAGTTCTGGTTGCCACATTACCAAAAGGATGTGGATGCTTTGGAGAGGGTGCAGAGAAGGTTTATGAGGATGTTGCCTGGTATGGAAGGTGCTAGCTATGAAGAGAGGTTGAGTAGGTTAGGTTTATTTTCATGAGAAAAAAGGAGATTGAGGGGGGACCTGATTGAGGTTTACAAAATCATGAAGGGTATAGACAGGGTGGATAGAGACAAACTTTTTCCCAGGGTGAAGGATTCAATAACGAGAGACCATGCTTTCAAGGTGAGAGATGGAACGTTTAAGGGGGATACATGCGGCAAGTACTTCCCACAGAGGGTGGTGGGCGTTTGGAACACGTTGAGAAAGTGAGGTCTGCAGATGCTGGAGATCAAAGTTGAAACTTTATTGCTGGAACAGCACAGCAGGTCAGGCAGCATCCAGGGAACAGGAGATTCGACGTTTCGGGCACAGGCCCTTCTTCAGGAATGAGCAGAGAGTGTTCAGCAGGAGAAGATAAAAGGTAGGGAGGAGGGACTTGGAGGAGGGGCGTTGGAAATGTGATAGGTGGAAAGAGGTCAAGGTGAGGGTGATAGGTCGGAGTAGGATGGAGGCTGAGAGGTCAAGAAGAAGACTGCAGGTCAGGAAGGCGGTGCCGGGCTGGAGGGATTCGGCTGAGACAAGGTGGGGGGAGGGGGGATGAAGAAACTGGTGAAGTCCAAGTTCATCCCCTGTGGTTGGAGGGTTCCCAGTCGGAAGATAAGACGCTCCTCCTCCGACCGTCGCGTTGTTGTGGTTTGGCGGTGGATGAGTCCAATGACCTGCATATCCTCGGTGGAGTGGGAGGGGGAGTTGAAATGCTGTGCTACAGGGTGGTTGGGTTGGTTCGTCCGGGTGGCCCAGAGGTGCTCTCTGAATCGCTCCGCAAGTAGGCGGCCTGTCTCTGCTGGAACACGTTGCCAGCAGAGGTGGTAGAGGCAGGCACGGTAGATTCATTTAAAATGCGTCTGGACAGATGCATGAGAAGTTGGGGAGCAGAGGGATATAGATGCTTAGGAATTGACCAACAGGTTTAGACTGTACATTTGGATCGGCTCAGGCTTGGAGGGCCGAAGGGCCTGTTCCTGGTCTGTAAATTTCCTTTGTTCTTAAGTTACTCTAAAACGAGAAAACTGAGGTATTGGGGGATTCACTTATCATCAGATTTCACTTACTTAGTAACACAAAAATACGTGGAATTAATATATTTTTATTTGTACGATATATGTAAATAATATTTATTTTCAAGATTACCTTTAACAGTTGGAATGAATTTCCTCTCTGTAAGAGTGCTCAGTTTCCTCCCTCAGTCCAAAGCTGTGCAGATTAGGTGGATAGGCCGCAGTAAATTGCCTGTAGTGTCCAGGGATGTTGAAGCGAAGTGGACCAGCGATGAAGGTTTATGGGGATGGGGCAGGGGGCTGAGTCTGGATGGGATGCTCTTCAGAAGGTCAGTGCAGACTTATTGGGCCAAATAGCCTCTTTCTGATTTTAATTTCTATCACACTGATTGATGAGCTCACATAAATTCAATCTGTACTTTTTCGAATGAGTTGGTACAGGTGCACAATCCTTTATCTGAAATGCTCGGGACCAGCTGGTTTTCGGAATTCAGAATTTTTCGAATTCCAGATTAAATGACAGTTTGATGGTGAAAGTTTTAAAAATCTTACCAAACAGCAGACTTACTTTGCGTAAAATGGGTCCTGAAACAGAATTGAGGCCTGTCAGTGATAGGCCATGCCGCTCCCCCCACCAACACATCACATCTAAGTGACATGCATTGAGTGGGTGTGGAGTTGAGTTAACTATTTGCACGCCAAACAACCTTGTTAATGAGATAAAAACTTCACAAAAATACCTTTGGATTTCAGAGCTGCTCGGATTTCGGGATTTCAGATAAAGGGTTGTCTACTTGTAATACAAAAAAACGTGCAAAATGGGAACTTATGCAGCCATATTGAAGTACACTAAATATGGAGCAGAAAGGGAACTGAATTCCAATAATGTTTCATTTTCATTATGCATAATCAATAGATTGTTTTATACTGATGTCATTATCTTCCGGGATTGTTATATACTGACTGGCTGATGTATGGCTGAGCCAGAATAATGTATTTGCTCTCAAGGAGTGGTGAATGCTGCCCTTAACAGCCAGTTCCTGACTGATTTGAGAAGGTGGCCCTGTTTCTTGAATTAATGCAGGCGGTGTTCCATCAACTACCTTGGGGACTCTCGGAATTAGGATTGAGTGCCAGGAAAGGAAACAGAATCCATGTTTGAATCAACATGCCATCTATCTTCGAGGGCAATTTGGATGAGTGGCATTTCCCTAATAATGCTGTCCTCTGCTTCTCAGTGACAGAAGCCAAGGGAGAGGAAGGTGTTGTCAAAATAATTCAGTGAAGTTCTGTAGAGCTTTGTGAGGTATCGGAATTTGTCTGCTCTAGTTCTTCACTCAATGCAGTAAACCTTGGTGCTGTGAGCGCAGTGTGCTCCCCAATGGGAGGCCCATGCTGCTCTGAAAATGGGTTTTGGGTCACATTTCAATAAACTGGATGAGTTCCCAGCACTTACTGTCCATTTGCAGGTAGCTGGCCTGTCTCTGAAATGCAGTATAGGTCATTAGCCTCATTGAGTGAAGTCCTCAGGGCTATGTTTGAAACTGGGGAAAGGACAGTAAGCGAGAGAATGATTGTAGCTGGTAATAGCCATCAAGAGGACTGTACAGCTCAAATCAGCATTTCTCATCCCACTCACTCCACATGAATCTTTTTAAAATACACTTACTCTTTTGGTGGCAGTCACTTAATTTTTTTGACTGTATTTCCTTCAAAGTAAAGAGCCATCCAGCAGTGAAGAACCTGTTCAACATTTAATGAATCAGACATCTAAGCTTCTTTATATGGATTGAGTTTTTAAATCACTTTCTAGTCCATTATCTCGAGGCTGAGTATTCCTTGTCATCTTCAATTCTTTACATTCAAATTAAACAAAATGTCTTTCATTGAAATGTCAGTTATAAAGGAGGTCATTAGGAAATATTCAGAAGTAGTAATATGAAGTTTAATATTTGGAAATGGTAGCTGAAAATGATGATACCATAAGATTTTATGTTTTAAGATTTTTACTGTAAAATGACTAAATACATTAACTAAACAAAATGAACTCTTTTGTGCTTATAACTCTTTCACACAATGCACTCTCCACTGAATTACAGTCCTTACAGAAAACCATTACTATAAGACCATCAGAAATAGATACAGGAGTAGGCTGTTTGGCCCCTTAACTCTGCTCTGCCAGTCATTAGAATCATGGCTAATCTAATATTCCTCACGTCCACTTTCCTGTGTTTTCCCAGTTTTCCTTGATTCCCGTATTGCTCAAGAATATATCTATTGCAGCCTTAAATATACACAAGGACTCTGCTCCCCCCCACCCCCCCCCCCCCCCCCCCCCCCCACGCCCCACACACAGCTCTCTGTGGCAAGGAGTTTAATAGTCTCACAACCCTCTGAGAAAGAAATTCTTCCTCATCCCAGTCTGAAATTGGCAGTCTTTTACTCTGAGACTACACCTTCTGGCCCCGGCCTCTCCAATGAGGGGGAACATCCTCACTCAAACAGTTCACAATTGCTGCTGGCTCCTGTTTTCCTGTTTCACTGAGTAGTAACTTTGAGTGACCATCTTCAGGCATTTCTGTCAGTTTTTGCAGAGTTTACCGAATGCACTGCTGACAGTAAAGCATTTTCTGATGATTCTCCCTCCCTCCTTGACAACTCTGTCAGATTGCCCAGATAGCTTCTCACCACATCTGTTCAACTGGAAGCTATTTTCCTCCTGCCAGCTTCAGTCCAACTACTGCTTTGAGCCCTCCTTCTCTTTACTGTTCTATACCAAATGCTTGCAGCCAGAATGTCTATTTATTGTTAGCATAGCTGTCCTTGCTCTTTCTTCCCAGGGTTTGAGAACCTGGCACCTTCCTCAGCAGCCCCTTTGACCAGGGAAGAGTTGGAATAGACATATGATCACCTTTTTCATTTTGACATATGTTTAAAGACTCAGTCCAAACCATCTGATCTTATAAATTTCAAACTTTTTACATGTTCACAACCTTGGTTCTCTTGTGTAGTTTTTTTTCTATGAAGTTACTTATTCCTGAAGCTGGCCAATCAAATGGGAAAGATCGAAAGATTGAGATACAGCAAGAGACTGGTAAATTTGGTAAGGTCTATAAAGCTCCTGCAGTAGATCTTACCCAGTCATCACCAACCAATCACCGCCTAGTTTTGCTGTCTTCCATACAGACATCCAGTCCTCAACACCTTCCAGAGTCCCCTAGAACACTGAGAATTGCATGAATTATGTCTAATAATGATTACCCCAGAATGGACAAGGGGAAAAACAGGGAAGTGAAACAGATGGTACAGTGCTTGTTTAGATCATTTTCAATTGAAGGTATACTTGTGAACTGACCTTCATGTTCTTCTCCTCCAGCATTCTTTGGGAAATACCTCAATGAATATAATGGCAGCTACATCCCACCAGGCTGGCGAGAGTGGGTTGGACTTATAAAGAATTCTCGGTTTTATAACTACAGCCTCAGTCGGAACGGCTTTAAGGAGAAACATGGATTTGATTATTCCAAGGTATCTGCTTTGTTTGCTTTTCAATGTTATTTTGATTCTGAGGTGAATATTAATTTGAATAAGTGTGTCATATTGACACCAGCCCACACCCCCACAGCAGCCTCAGATTCCCAAAGCAAATGTTCACATCTCCAGGTAGAAAGAAAAGTTCATTAGAGAGATTAATTTACAAATACGCATGTAACACAATAACAAGACAAGTTAATCCATATTGGAAAATGGTTTGAAAAATGAAGATGATTTTTTGGAAAGCAGTTAACTCTGATTAAAATGTTTACCTTCTTTGGTTTTGCTGCAGGTTCTTCAGTGTGCAGTTGTTTGCACTGTTGGTGAGTCTTAAAAAAAAACATAATTTTCAACTTCACAGAGTTGTGGCAGCTCAGAAGGAGGTCATTTGAACTGTCATGTCCCCGTGCTAGCCCTCTGTAGGAGCAATTCACTTAGCGTTACAGACCTGCCTTCACCCCTTGGCTCTGAACATTCTTTCTTACAGATAATGGGGCAGATTTGCGGCTGACTGGACTCTCGTTATTCCAGAGTAGATGGGAATTGTGCAGGGGGTTTTTGCAGAATTCCCATCAAAACACACTCCAAGCACATTGCCAGGGAAACTGCATTTCCCGCTGGGAAATTCCTGTGCACCTCGAGCCCCTCAAAAGTTTCGGTGAAAGTTGGGGGCTTCAAATGGTTGTGATGAAATTGAATAAAATAGTGACTCAGGAAATGATAGATTATTCAATGCAGAATTTAATTCCGAGTAACTATTAAACAGACCTCATCCCTCACTGATGACCCTTTATAACCTCAGACTCTGCCCTCCCAACACCCTCCCACCGAGAACCTGACACCATCCTGCCCAGGCTGTCCCAGAACATCAACTCTACCTCTGCTGCTGGAACAGACCCAACTGCTGAATGCACTCTGTTGCAGCCATCACCCAAACCCATCTCCTCCACTGCCATTGGGCTTGCAGCCGCAACCAACACCCACCCATTCTAGCCTCCCCATTCCACCACCACTGAACCCAATTCGCTTCCGACACAACTCGCCATTGGTCCTGACTTGACCTGATACCTTTGCCATGGACCCGACTATCAACTTCCCCTCTGCCCACTGAACCAGAGTCAAATCCAACCCTTCCCATCTTCAGACTGGACTCAATTTTTCCAATCTACCCCAAACCACTCTAAACACTTGTGTAAGAATGTAGAACATAAGAACTAGGAACAAGAGTAGACTAATTCAACCCCACTGCTATTTGATACAATAATGACTGATCTCATCTCACCTCAACTCCACTTTCTGCTCACTCTCCATAACCCTTCAACCCATTACTAATTAAAAATCTGTCCATCTCTTTAAATTTATTCAATGTCCGAGCATCCATCTCACTCTAGAAGAATGAATTCCACAGACTCGCAATCCTCCAAGAGAAATAGATCTGTGTTTTCAATCTGCTACCCCTTATCCTAAAACTATAACCTTTCATTCTAGATTGTGCCACATGAGGAAACATTGTTTCTGCAGCTACTTCACCCTAGCATCCCTTTAAGCATCTTTTGTACTTTTAGATCTCCTTTAATTCTTCCTAACTCCAAAGAGTATAGGCCTAAACTGCTCAGTCTCTCTTTAGAAGACAAAACTCTCATCTTAATCAATCGAGTGAATCTCCTCTGAATTGCCTTCTGAGTATATCTACATCCTTCCCTGAGTAAAGGAAGCAAAATTGTATGTGGTAATGCAGGTGCAATATCGCCTGATGCTTTGGACAATTGCAGTAACATTTCCCTACTTTTATATTTTGTTCCTTTACCAGTAAATTTGAAAATTCCATTCACCTTCCTCATTACCTGCTGTACCTGTGTATGAGATTGCTGTGCTTTATACATGAGGACACCCAGATCCCTCTGCACTGGAATATTCTGCGTTTTCTCTTCATTTAGATAATAAGATACCTTTCTATTCTTCTGACCAAAGTGGATAAACCTCACACTTATCCATGTTTAACTCTATCTGTCAAATGTTGGCCTATTCACCTAACCTGGCCACATCCATTTGTAAAATATTTTTTTTCTATATTGCAACTTGCTTTCCCACCTAATTTTGTGCCCTCTTACCACCTGCTACCATACCTCCCCACTCCTGCTGGCATCCAACTTAGTTGGCAAACTAACCCCTCCCAAGCTGACACCATTTGCAGTTGGCGCCCTATCAACCAGGCAGCTCCTTAACCTTGGTGCCTTTCATTTGGCACTCTACCCTCCAGCACCTTAACCTCACACTTACCTTGCACAGTTACAGCCTGCTGCTGTTGAAGTGCCTGTCAGGAGCTGTACATTTCAGGCAGGAACAGCTGGGTGCTGTGAATAGAGGCACCTTGTTTGCCTTCCCCTGACAGTTCTGGGTATAGAGTCCTGCACTTATTCGGGAATTCTGAATGAAATCTCCTTCCATCAAACAAGAAGGACTGGAGTGACAATATTCTTGGGATTGCTACTTACTGGAAAATCTGGCCCAATAATCCAGTCCCCTCTTGTATGCCATGATTTAACCTACCTCCATCACACTCTCAGCTTTCCAGCTCTGAATGACTTATTCTGTGGAAAATATTTGTTCTTGAATCACTACTTTTGTTAATTACCTTAAACCTGCAACTTCTTGTTCTCAAACTTTCCACCAATGGGAATAGTTTGGCCTTAACTTCTGTACTGATCCCTCGCAATTTATCAAATTTCTCAACTTTCTATAAGTACAAGAGGCCCACTTTCTCCCAATTGTTTATATACTTTAAGTCCCTTAGCCCTGCAATCATTCTCATGAATCTTTTCTGCAAACTGTTTAATACCTTCACATCCTTCCTCAAGTATAGCGTGCAGAACAGGATGCAACACTCCCATTATGGCCACACCAGTGTTTTTTTTTACAAGATTAACATAAATTCCTTGTTTTTATTCCTACCACCTGTCTTAATAAAGCTGAAGATACTGTATGCTTATCAATTGCTCAGGTAACCTGTGCTGTCACGTTGATGAGTTGTGCATATACACACCTAGATCCCATTCTTCCTGAGTTGCCTTTAGAATTATACCCTTTGTTTAATATTGTCCCTGCGTTCTTCCTTTCAAAATGAATTACTTCATATTTCACTGCATTAAATTTAATCACTTGTACTTCCATTCCACCAACCAGTCAATGTACTTTTGAAATTTTAAACTCTTCTTCAGAATGCCTCTGAGCTTCTTATCAACTGAAAACTTTTGAAATGGTACCCTGTACCCCAAGTCCAACTCATTTTGTCAAATTGATCCTCTCTCGCTAAATATAAAAGGCCACTCCTCAAAGAAGGGGCTTTGACTAAAGATGCTGCTGAAAACTGAATGTCCCTTCCTAGCAAGCTGCCTGCGGAGGAATGTCACACAGTGTGGGTTCATTGTTAAATGCATTTTCGATTTAATCACGTAAAAATAAAACTCACTATCAAAGATACCATTGTTTGAGCAATGATAAACAACAGTTATGTACATCTTAGGTGATGACATTTCTGTTTGCTTCAATTCTGAGGTCGACATAGCTTTTAGCCTACTCCGGCAAATTGCAAATTCCATCTGTATTCAACACATCTCCATAGAAATCACCTTGACATTTTGTGGACGATTACACATTACTGGTTTGGTTCCCAAATTATTTCTTTACAGCTTTTGACCACTTCAATCCAGATGGTGATGACTATGCTGAGGATCAATTTCATGGGGGGTTTTTGGGGGACTGACTCGGTAAATCCAAAATCTCGCATATGAGAGAATGCAACAATGAGTGGCAGTAGGTTATGGTGATGTGGAGGCTATTGCAGATAAGACTGATGTTGACCTCTAAAATTCACCCTTTCCATGATAATTCAGGATGAAGAGTGCTACTTAACTTAAAACAGTCTGACTCAAAGTAATAGCTTCTTCTAAAATGTTTAAAATATTTTACCTTTAAGGAAGCACTGTCTTGCAAAAAAAAAGAGTTTGACAGACAGAAACTTTAAGACTTAGAAATTCCATTAGGCGGTTTTTAATGCAGTAATTTGTACCAGGAACAATCTTTGTGCTGGCAATTGCAAGAAATTGTCCTTAGACTTCACCACAATGTTGACAGCACACCTCCCAGCTTCTCCTTTGCTACAAGGTGACCTGTTGGAAGAGTTGGAATGTGTGCTTCAGGTGTGTAGCCTTTATTCTTTTCCTTGGTTTAAGCTGTGGACACACTTTGAATCACCTCCTTCTGTGAGTCTTAAGATGCTGAATATGCTTCCTTAAGATGATTAAGCCTTCCTGGTGATGTAGTCAGTCCTGATCAACAGGATGTTGCCAAGGATGGAGTGTAGAGACTATGTAAACTCAGGTTGTTCCCTTTGGAGCATAGAAGGTTGAGGGGGAATGTAATGAAGGTGGTTAACATTATGGGGGACATGGACAGGGTGAATAGAAAGTAGCTGTTCCTCTTACTGATCACTATATCAGGGAACATTCACCCAGTGGCTCCAACTTGTTTCTGCAAAACATGGCGACCATTCTATCCAATGTGACCTGATGTGTTCACCTAACACTGCCACCCATAGATGCTCAAACAACTGTCACCTTGGTACTGGGACCAGTATTTCCAGGGGTTTTCCAGAATGTCACATCACAAGACTCCATACTTGTACAGACCTGAGAGTGCTGTGGTTTCATGGCAAAGGAACATGTAATCCTCTCTCTAGGAAGATGACTTGCATGTTCCCTGCGACGCACGGTACCAGTGCTCCTAGAGCATAAAATCCGTACAGTACGGAAACAGGCCATTCAGCCCAATGTGTCCACTGACACTCTAAAGAGCATCTCACCCAGACCCATCTCCCTACCTATCCCTGTAACCCTCTATTTCCCATGGCTAATACACCCAACCTACACATCCCTGGACACTATGGGTATTTAGCATGGCCAGTGCACCTTGCCTGCACATCATTGGACTATGGGAGGAAACTGGAGCAGCTGTACAAACTCCACACAGATAGGCACCTGATGGTGGAATCAAACCTGGGTTCCTGGCACTGTGAGACAGTAGTGCTAACCACTGAGCCACTGTGCACCTTTTAGTTGGTACACAATCAATGAGACCATGCAGCCCAGGCCCATGTCAAGGTGTTGTAGTTTGTCGCCAGGCCCTCACTGCTCAGAGCTGCTAAAGTTTTTCCATATGGGTCATTTGAAGTGACCTCAATGGATATTCAGTGATCTTTGACCTCTGAAGTTATAGCCACGAGGTTTAGATGTTACTGAAGCATTAGGTAAGTAAATGAGCTTGGAATGTGCACATTGTGTCCTAAAGTCTTGCCCAAAGGTGATAGGTTTCACAGGTTACTGCAACATTGACGGCTGAAGGGCCTGTACTGTGCTGTAATGTTCCATGTTCTATGTAAATGCTGTAATTGTACCAGCCTCTGCCACCTCCTCTGACAGCTCATTCCATACATGCAGCACCCTCTGCGTGATACAGTTGCCTCTTAGGTCTCTTCTAAATCTTTCCCCTCTCACCCGAAACCAATGCCCTCAAGTTCTGGACTCACCCATCCCAGGGAAAAGACCGTGTCTATTTACCCTATCCATGCCCCTCATAATTTTGCAAACCTCTATAAGGTCACCCCTCAGCCTCCAACGCTCCATTGAAAACAGCCCCAGTCTATTCAGCCTCTCTCTACAGCTCAAATCCTCCAACCCTGGCAACATCCTTGTAAATGTTTTCTGAACCTTTTCAAGTTTCACAACATCTTTCCGATAGGAAGGAGACCAGAATTGCATGCAATATTCCAACAGTGGCCTAACCAATGTCCTATACAGCCGCAACATGACCTCCCGACTCCTGTAATCAATACTCTGACCAATAAAGGAAAGCATACCAAACACCTTCTTCACTTCCTATCTCCCTGCGACTCTACTTTCAAGGAATTATGAACCTGCGCTCCAAGGTCTCTTTGTTCAGCAACACTCCCTAGGACCTTACTATTAAGTGTATAAGTCCTGCTCTGATTTGGTTTTCCAAAATGTAGAACCTCGCATTTATCTAAATTAAACTCCATCTGCCACTTCTCAGCCCATTGTCAATCTGGCCAAGATCCCGTTGTAGTCTGAGGTAACCTTCTCCGCTGTCCACCACACCTCTAATTTTGGTGTCACCTGCTAACTTACTAACTACACCTCCTAGGTTCACATCCAAATAAAGTGAGAGTTAAATTTTATTACCAAGAAAACAGACCTAAAAACAATCTGGAGTTAGCCAGTAGACTAAAATGAGAAATAAGTAGCCACTACCCATTGCCATAAATTCCTGTCCAAGTTTATCTTCAGGGCAGCCATAATTCAGGGCAGATTCTAAGGATTCACAAAGAAGCTTTTAAGATGTCCCACTAATAACTGCAGTAAAAGCAGGGCAGTTGTAGATATCTTTTAATCAGAGTCGAGAGTGTGTTGCTGGAAAAGCACAGCAGGTCAGGCAGCATCCAAGGAGCAGAGTTTATGCCCGAAATGTTGATTCTCCTGCTCCTTGGATGCTGCCTGACCTGCTGTGCTTTTCCAGCACCACACTCTCGACTCTGATCTCCAGCATCTGCTGTCCTCCCTGTCTCCATATTTTTAATCAGTCTGTTCCAATGTTTTATGTCACATCTCTGGGGCAGGTGTGACTTGAATCCAAGCCTTTTGGTCCAGAGAGAGGGACACTACCCCTGTAGCAAAAGCACCAAGCAGGGCCCTTTTGCAGTACATTTCTTGTGCTAATCTAATCACAGCCATTAATCTACAATGGAAATGGGATCAAGAATCAAGGTGCAGGGACAATTACACCACAGAACGGGCCAAGATATCAACCTGTAAAACTAAAACTGAGCAACCATTATGATAACAGTTACAAGGGAGTGATTTTGAAGGTGATAATCTAACCTTGTTATTCAGGTGAAGGCTTTTGTAACATTACTGCCTTGTAATCACACAGAGCTTTGCATCATATACTGTTTGAATGAGAAAAATGTTTGGTTTCCGTTGACTCAAGTTCCACATTGTGAATTATGGGGCTCTAAAGATGAGATTTTGGGGTCATAAAAACATAGGAACAGGAGTTGGCCATTAATCTCCTCGGGCCTGTTCCACCATTCAGTGAGATCATGTCCTAGTTCTATATGGGCCTCCCTTCATATCTTTGCTTAACAAATTTTCCCTTCATCTCAGATCTAAAATTAATAACTGATCCTGCATCCACTGTGTTTGTGGAAGAGAGTTCTAAACATCTCCCTTTGTGTGCAGAAATGCTTCCTAACATCTCTCCTGAATGGTCTGTCTCTAATTCTCAGATTATGTCCCATGTTCTAGATTCTCCAACCAGTGGAAATAGTTTGTCCTTATCTACCTGTCTTTTCCTGTGTATATCTTGAAGGCTTTACCTAGATCATTCTTCAGATACTGAAGTCTTGAAGTTCAAATGTAACAAGATCTGGACAATATCCAGTCAAGTGGCAAATAGCATTTACGCCACACCAATAGCAGCCAATAACCATCAGCAAATAAGAGATAATCCAACCACTGCCCCTTGACATTCAATGTTGTTAACTTCACAGAATCTTCCTGTATCAGCATTCAGTAACTTCCATTGACCAGAAACCCAACTGGACTTGCCACATAAACACTGGCTATAAGGCTAGGAATGCTGTAGCAAGTAACTCATCTCCAACTCAAGCTACGAGTCAGGAGTGTTATTGAATACTTCCCACATGTCTGGTTGAGTGCAGCCCCAACAACACTCAAGAATCTTGACACCATCCGGGACAACACCACCTGTTTGATTGGTATCACATCCACAAGCATTCACTCCTACCACCACCGATTCTCCGTAGCAGCAGAATGTATAATCTACAAGATGCTCTGTAGAAATTCACCAAAGAACCTTAGACAGAAATGGCCATGGAGTTCTGATTGGATCTTGATGCCACGAAAAATATTTGGGTTATTTTTCATTTTGGTGAGTGTGCATGAACAGTTTGTCGCCCAATACCCAATTTCTATTTCAACCACAACGTCAAAAAAAAAAACTGGGTCATTATTTTTTGGTGCATCCCAGCACCTCCCATCCTTCCCACACTGAACAACTCTGACCAATCCCCCAGTGTCCATTCTGGTTTCAGACAAACTGTAAGGTACTGAAACAGGGTCATATCTGTGAAAGGTTCAGGAAACCATATATTAATTTAAGTTTTAATTCATCCATGGGATGATTTGCCCATCCCAATTACCCACAGGGTAGTTAAGTGTCAACCACATTGCTGTGGGTCTGGAGTCACATGTAGGCCAGACCAGGTAAGGATGGCAGTTTGCTTCCCTGAAGCACATTAGTGAACCAGATGGGTTTTTTCCCTCTGCCAATCGACAGTAGATTCATGGTCATCATTGGACTCTTATTTGCAGATTATTATTGAATTTATACTTCACCATCTCTCATGCCTGGATTTGAACCCAGGTGTCCAGAACACTACCTATTTTTGTGGGTTAACCATTTAGCAATAATACCACTAGACCACTGCCTGCCCTTGAGCCATTAGTAGTTAGTTTTGTTTAACTCATTGTACTTTAAGCTATTGTTTAAAATCTTGTTTTTAAACAGAAATCAATTATTTAAATCAGAATTTTATTCCAATACTGGCACCATCAAACTGTATGTAAAAAGAAGAAACTGATGCCCACTTGGGCTCATCATTAATATTATTAAAAACAATAGCACGAAGTTGCTGTCGTTGCAGACTATAATTATGCTATTAATTTCCAGAAGCCTAGTGCCTGCTGAGCTCCTGATATTGACAGAGAAAGGACACAGCTGGTTGGCTTGTACTAACATTGACATGTGACATGGAGTCCAGCCTCAGGCTGTGCCCTTGCAGCTGTACTGCACTTTGTATCCAAAGCATGTGATTAGTCACGGCCGTCGGTGTTTTGAATTACAAGAATTTCTACAGTAGTTTCTCTCTGATGCTTATGTAAGGCACCAGGGTGAGCGATGAATAGCCAAGAAAGTAGCATTTACTTCTACTAAAGACAATGTCTATGGCTTTAGCTCCTTGACAGCCCAGTAAACAGACTATTGCCATGTACCACATGCAGTCCATGTTTTTGATCTAGTGACTGTGCGTGCTAATTTAGAATTGTTCTTCTTGATTTACATTTTCCTGTTACTTCCCGTTCACCAAATCTAGAAAATTAAGCATTATTAATTTGAAATGGTGTTCACAACTCACTGAAGGTACTTTCAGCTGGATCCAGGAGGTAGATGGTTCTCAGGACAATATTATAAGTTTGTGCTTTCATTGCCAAATCCTACCCATCAGGACTGTTTAGCAGGAATTTAGGTGTCTCACCTCAAGCTGTTATACTCAATACATTTATTGGGTGATAAACACCGAAGTGAATTCTCAATTCATAAAATTGTTGAATAATATTTATAATGTGAGGATTGAAGCCTGTTTTCTCAATTTAATTTCTATTATTAATTAATTTCTTTTTTTGTTCAAGTCACTAATTGTTATAGAGTTATAGAGGTGTACAGCACGGAAACAGACACTTCGGTCCAACTCATCCATGCTGACCACACATCCCAACCCAGTGTAGTGCCATTTTCCAGCACTTGGCCCATATCCCTTTCAACCCTTCCTATTCATATAACCATCCAGATGTCTTTTAAATGATGCAATTGAACCAGCCTCCACCACTTCCTCTGGCAGCTCATTCCATACACGTTTGAGAATGTACCACCCTCTGCGTAGAAAAGTTGCCCCTTCGGCCTCTTTTATATCTTTCCCCTCTCACCCTAAACCTATGCCCTCTAGTTCTGGTCTCCCCCACCCCAGGGAAAAGACCTTTCCATGCCACTCATGATTTTATAAACCTCTATAAGGTCACCCCTCAGCCTCCGAAGCTCCAGGGAAAACAGCCCCAGCTTATTCAACCTCTCCCTGTAGCTCAAATCCTCCAACCCTGGCAACATCCTTGTAAATCTTTTCTGAACTCTTTCAAGTTTCACAACATCCTTTTGATAGGAAGACCAGAATTGCACGCAATATTCCAAATGTGGCCTAACTAATGCCCTGTACAGCCGCAACATGACCTCCCAACTCCTGTACCCAATGCTCTGACCAATAAAGGAGAGCATACCAAATGCCTTCTTCACTATCCTATCTACCTGTGACTCCACTTTCACAGAGCTAAGAATTTGCACTCCAAGGTCTCTTTGTTCAGCAACACTCCCTGGGACCTTATCATTAAGTGTATAAGTCCTGCTAAGATTTGCTTTCTGAAAATACAGAACCTCACACTTATCTAAACTAAATTCCCATCTGCCACTCCTCAGCCCATTGGCCCATCTGATCAAGATCCCATTGCAATCTGAGGTAATCCTCTTCGCTGTCCATTACACCTCCAATCTTGGTATCATCTGCAAACTTACTAACTATACCTCCTTGCTGAAAAGTAGTGGACCCAGCACCGATCTTTGTGACACTCCACTGGTCACAGGCCTCCAGTCTGAAAAACAACCCTCCACCACCACCCTCTGTGTTCTACCTTCTAGCCAGATCTGTATCCAAATGGCTAGTTCTCCCTGTATTCCATGAGATCTAACCTTGCCTACCAGTCTCCCACAGGGAACCTTTTTATGAATCTGCTTACCCTTCATTAAGGGAATGCATTGTCTTTGAATTTCTGTTGTTATTTTGCAGGGTCTTGACTAATGCTTTGTCCTGTAGCCAACAGGACAGAGAAGTGCTGAAGCATCATCTGCGCTGGTTGGTTGGTCATGGGAAGGCACAACTGCATATTTGTTTTTCTGTTGGTTTGTTAATTGCATTTAGCATTGCTTCACCAAGTAAACCTGATTGGGAATTCAGTTCAGCCTGTATCTCTATGATCTGCATACTTGCATTTGGATATCTGACCTTCAGCAACATTCCTCTCATTTCTTCCTGCATGACATGGTTTTCATCAAATACATGCAGACACCAACCTTTATTCCTTATGCTATATTTTATTTCCTAATCTGGCAAGTTTACTCATCAGATAGCAGGGTAACAAAGCAGATTAAAGAGACTTTTATTTAAAGCGTTGTGAAGCTTTTGTTCAGCTCTCAGAATGAATTTTCAAGCGCATATAAATTCAGTTTGAAGATACAGAAAATTTTAAAAGCTGAGACAATTCTCAAAATTTAACATTTACGGTTTTTGCCTTGAATTTCCCCAACTGCTGAATAAAAGAATTGTCACCTAAACCTTTTCATTTCCTTCTGTTTCTCTCTGCTAAAGCAAGCTGTGCCCAGGAGTTATATAATTGTTTTTGACGTTGCTGATATTGGCAGTTTTGGTTTTGCCAATTATCTTCCAATCTGATAATGTTTCCCACAACTGGAAGTTGTTCTAAGTCAAATGAAGCTCTGGGTTTGAGGTCAAGAACAAAATTATGTTACCATTGTCAATTTATTGACAGGAAGTTAATGAAATCACGTTTGATGCATACTTTTGACGTGCACTAGGATACAAGATACAATAATCTCCAAATCAGACATAAGGAAAACCTCCTGAAAGGACACAAAACCTGCTCAGTCTCTAATCATGGTTCAGTCCTCAACGGCCCCAGTATTTAAAAATAAAAAGGATATCCGATGAATGGGACTTGGTATAAATTGGGGAAGCTGGAAGGAAAGGTTTGGATGACCTCAATGTTGTAGGGAATGGAAGATGGAGACCGACCAGATGAGCATTGAGATCAACAAGTCGAGAGATAACAAAAGCATGAACGAACATTCCAGCAGCAGTTGAGGTGAGGTAGCAAGAAAGCTGCTCAATCAGTTGGAGGTGGAAGTAGACAGTCTTAGGAAAGACACTGAGATTGTAAATTGCTAGATTCAAAGTTTGTGGCAGGGAGCAATGAAGTAGTTTTAATTTTTCCAATGTTTAGTTGAAGGGTATCTCTATTTAGTTCTGGTTGTTGGATAAATATAGTGAGAAATAAAGAAACATTGAAATGAGGTGAGAGGGAGCTGGAATAGATGGAATAACAACAGGTGAGTTTGACCATAAAACTGAACAATGGAGGAAAAAGGTTACAGCAGAATAGAATAATCAACTGTATTAGAGACCAGAGAAGAACGAGGAAGTATAGCTCCCACAATCATACGCAACATCATCTGTGACTTCAATAACAACTGTGTCAGCTTTGAGGGCAGGAGCAAGTCTGATTGGAAAAATCCAGATCTTGAGTTTCAGGAAAGATATGCAAAAAACTTGGGAGATGACAACAAGCTCAGGTACTTTTAGGATAAAAGGGAAAGTGGGGACGGAGTGGTAATTTGCAAACTAAAGGTTGTTTCTTTTGAAGAGGATGGTGACATGACAGATATGAAGAAGGGAGGAACATGGTCTGGCTAATGCAGTTGTCTGCTACGATATTCAAATTTTCAGCTCTTAGAATTTAGGGACTGGAAATTATACAGCATCTGAGGGCTGGACCAATGACAGTAATGGTTTTAATGGGTGAAGGTGAGAGTGTTTGGGGGGGATCGGTAGTGGCAGAAACATTACGATGAACGGAGGACCAGCAGTTTTGAGAATTTGAAAATGTGTTAGTAAGAGATTTTGAGGAAAAAAAAATTCCAGGGACCAGGAAGAAAGTGAGATTGAGAGGTTAGCATATAAGAAACACAAAGGACATAGGCTCTTTCATAAGTTTCAATCAATGACTGATGATTTGATCATGAAAGCCATTATCTTGCAGATTGGTTTTAATGCACCCTATTTCAGCAACATACTTATATGGAGAGCTGATAGCTCAGGCCTGATTCATGAGGTTGTTAATGAGACAGACTTTAGATTGGGTAGAACAGTAAGAAATCTAAATACATGTATTGATTAGCATATGTAGGCTTTTGGGAATAGTAAGAGATAATCCATTGGCAGATTTCTCAAATAATACGTGTGGGGAAGAGAGCTTGTTTGATCACTCCATTTCAATGATAAATGTGAGCTTAGGATAGGGTTTATTAAGTTGTGTAAGAAACTTCTTTGATGTAGCTGCAGTTTCAAATCACAGACCAGTCATCGCTGTATCGGAGGTATATAAGTGATGGGATAGTGGTCATTCAATCAAAGGCACATTCCTCATGGTAGCCAACGAAGATGTCAACAAGATTCGGGTTGAATTAGCCTGGACCTGGGCCCGTGAGCCATGGCAATGCCATCTTTTTGAACATGTTAACAGATGAATGTCAATCTCCCATGGCTGTGCCCTGACCAATTAAAAGTCTATTTGTTTGGACCGAAAAGTAAGATTGACAGTTAACAGTTCTTGCTGCATCTCCTTGCCAATGACGGCCCAACTAATCAGTACTGTCTTCTCATGCTGAATAATTTGGTACTTTTTTTGTATTTCTTGTATCCAAGTCCTGATAAGTGCAAAGTGAAAATTGACAATTTATTAATAAAACCAAGAACTGTTGATATTGGAAATGTGAAATAAAAACATAGACTATTGGAGAATCTGATAACACCTGAGGCGAGAAAGCAGAGTCAATGTTTCAGATCCAGTTACTCTTCATCAGAAGTGTTCTGATAAAGGGTCACTTTCACCTTCTTGTCTCCTTTTAGTACAGTTCAGGTAGTTTTCCTGTTACTAGCCTCTTAACTCTCTGCTGCCTTCCTTTTTTCTGTCCCATGACTCTCCTTTTCCCCTCCACTCTCTGCTTTCTTCTTCTTTCTCCTCTTTACACTTCATCTCTACCATTTGATCTCCTCTTTTAATCTCTCCTCACCCCCTCTCTTTCATTCTCTCAAAAATGTTAGCAAGACCAATGAAGGCAAACGTGCCAACCATTTTCTTCACCACCCAGTCTACCTGCGACTTCACTTTCAACAAACTGTGCATCTGCACCCCTGGGTATCTTTATTTGGCAACACTCATGAGAACCCTAACATTATCTGTATAAGTCCTGTCCTGATCTGCCTTTCCGAAATGCAACACCTTACATTTCACTAAATTAAACTCCATCTTCTTCCTCACACTTGGTTGGCCTAAATGTTGCAGCTGGTCTTGATTATCTGTGAGCGACACTCTGGAGAGCACTGAATCATTTCAACGGTTTCAAAGACAGGAATTTCACATCCTTTTAGTTCTGGCATTAATTCATCGACGTGTCAGTTTCAGGTTTTCTGGATACGTTTGAAGTACTGAATGGTTTTTTTGTGGCAGACACAATTTCTATCTGATCACGCGTCAAAGCTGTTCCACTTCCTTCTGCTCAATTCTCTGAATTAATTTTGCGGTAATATTTCGCGGCTTGGAATTTTGTTATTATTAAAAGAAATTAAGCATTGCAATCTTCTTTATTGTTTGATAAAATTGCTGCCTCAACATTTGACGTTTAAGACAAGTGTCTTGGATTTCTGAAGCATCCTGTGTGCTTATTTAAAATAGTCTTTTCTCAGGGCAGTCATAAATCATTGTTACTTTCCTTTTCAGGATTACTTTACAGATGTGATCACAAACGACAGTATCAATTATTTCCGCATATCCAAGAAGATATATCCACACAGGCCTGTACTGATGGTCATTAGTCATGCAGCACCACATGGCCCTGAGGATTCGGCACCACAGTTTTCAGAGCTCTTCCCTAATGCCTCACAGCACATGTGAGTAAAGCTTCAGACTTTAGCAACAATACTATGCACTTAGAAAAGTGACTTTATGGCTGAAGGTATTTTTCTTGCAGTTAACTAAATAATATGGATTTTGCACCCCTCCCATCCCAGGAGGTGTGAAGATTGGTATGGCAGACAAATAGGACAGATGTCAGAGGTAGTCTCTTTACTCAGAGAGTAGTAAGGGCATGGAATGCCCTGTCTGCAACAGTAGTAGACTCGCCAACTTTAAGGGCATTTAAATGGTCATTGTATAGGCATATGAACGAGAATGGGTAAAAACAATGACTGCAGATGCTGGAAATCAGATTCTGGATTAGAGTGGTGCTGGAAAAGCACAGCAGTTCAGGCAGCATCCAAACCAGAATCTGGTTCCCAGCATCTGCAGTCATTGTTTTTACCTCGTTGATTTTAACCCTACTGCGAATCCTCTTGCAAGGATGCCTGCCTTGAAGAAGTTTTCCTCCTCTCTCCCACTGCAACTCCCAGGTCATTTCCTCTGCCCTGCAGCTCTTCAACCATGTCCTGAAACAAACTTGGATGCTGTCTGAACTGCTGTGCTTTTCCAGCACCACTCTAATCCAGAATATGAATGAGAATAGAATAGTGTAGGTTAGATGGACTTCAGATTGGTTCCACAGGTCGGTGCAATATTGAGAGCCGAAGGGCTTGTACTGTGTTGTAATGTTCTATGTTCTAGGTAATCCCAGCAGAGGGAAAATGGGCTTAGGTGGGTTATTCTTCAGAGGGTCAGTGTGGACTTGTTGGACCGAAGGGCCAGTTTCCACGCTGTAGGGATTCTATGATTTGATTCTACATCGATATGGAATATAAAATCACCCTTGGAAATGCGGGAAATTCCCAGCTATAACTGAAGTCTCTAGAAGGCTGGTAACGAGTTGAAAGTAATGCAGTTTACACCAAATTAGTTCATTGTAGTTGCCTTTTCCCGAGCATGGGAGATTTCAAGACTAGGAGCCATCTTATTAAGGTAAGAGGAGAGAGATTAAAAAAAAGACAAGAAGGGGCAATTTTTTACATGCAGGGTGGTTTGTGTGTGGAATGAGCTTCCTGCAGAAGTGGTGGATGTGGGAACAGTTACAAGGTTGAAAAGACTCTTGGATAAGTACATGAATAGGAAAGGTTTAGAGCGATATGGACCAGGAGCAGGCTGGTGGGACTAATTTAGTTTGGGATTATGTTCGGCATGGACTGGTTGGACCGAAGGGTCTGTGTCTGTGCTGTATGACTCTGTCTCTGACTCTGACATTGACACCATGCTGACCGCCAAACTGTGCACCCCACCCCCCCACCATTTATTTTGGTCAGCATGGACCAGCTTGGGCTGAAGGGCCTGTCTCCATGCTGTAGGACTCTATGACTCATTGCATCCCTACTAAGACTGCATCCAACATAACTGGCTGTGGTATAGCCATCAGAAAACCATGGATGGGCTTCACTCACGTTTAATGATGCTCCATTAAATCCAGACTGCAAAATATATACTATAGCCAGCCCCTTCATTAATATTCACTTACAGTAGCAGATGACTGAAGTGTTAATTGCAATGTATTGAAATAGATCATATGGTGTCAGGTACATTGTGGTTTGACCTGAAACTGTATTTCAGAATTGATCTCACACATTTGGGTTCTGCAGAATGGTCACTGGCCCTGAACCGTTCACTCTGATTTCTCTCCACGGTTGCTGCCAGACCTGCTGAGTTTTTTCAGCAATTTTTATTTTTGTTTCGCACATTTGGGAGTTGATTTAAGTCAAGTCAAGTGGATACGATGGAAGTTCCCTCTCTTTGTTGCTTGTAAGATGGCCTCAATCCAGTTGCCAGTGCATACTACACACACCAGAAAGCTATTCTTAATTTTGCATTATGTTTGCAATCTAACTTGTGGAGACTAAGGCTTGGCTATTGCAAATGAAAATAGATTGTAATTATGCAATAGGACATGTCTCTTGAAGGGTAGAGGTATCTGGTGTGCAGTATATGT
Source organism: Chiloscyllium plagiosum (assembly GCF_037043375.1). Classification (NCBI taxonomy): domain Eukaryota; kingdom Metazoa; phylum Chordata; class Chondrichthyes; order Orectolobiformes; family Hemiscylliidae; genus Chiloscyllium; species Chiloscyllium plagiosum. Next base: position 10,055,805 of record NW_028270142.1, read on the forward strand.
GCCATGAAAATCCCCCGGTCTTGCTGCCTTCTGAGCTCAAAGCAAGGTTCGTCATTTGCTCTCCATGTTTACCGAAGGTGATACTTGCAGCAGAGTTAAGGCTCGTGAGATTGGTTCCTGACATGGGATGGCTGCGTATGATGAAGGCTGAATTAATTGTGACTATGTTCTGTGGAGTTCAGAAGAATGGGAGTTGAAATGTACAGAATTTTGTAGAGGGTTAATGGGCTATAATTTATTCTTTGTATTCTTTATGTAGTCATTGTTGGCTTGGCCTGCATTGGTTACTTGTCTGTAATAGCCCTTTAAAAGTTAATGTTGAGCCAACTTATTGAACCGCTGGGAGTTCATATAGTGCAGAGATATGCACAGTGCTGATAGGAAAGGATAGGCCAATGCAGTGTCAGATTTATGACCCCAAAACAATGAGGGAATGGTGATATTGTTCAGGAATGTGTGTCATCTGTAGGGGACTTGAAGGTAATGATGTCCCTTGTTGTTCTAGGAGGCAGAGATTGTGGGTTTTGAAAGGTCATTGAAGAGGGTGAATGGACAGAATTGCTGCAGTGCATCTTGTCATTGGTAGGCACTGCTGCCATCGTATTGGTGGTGAAGAGAATAAATGTGAAGATGGTAAATGAGGTGCCAGATAAGCAGTCACTTTGTCATGGATGGTGTCAAGCTTCTTGAATGTTCTTAAAGCTGTATTCATCCAGATATGTGGAAAATATTTAATCATAGCCTGTACTTTGTAGATGGTGGACATGCTTTAAGGAGTATCTTAGCATCTCAATGCAAACTTCCCGTCTCAAACCTGCTCTTGTAGCCACAGTATATGTGTGACCAGTCCAGTTCAGTTTCTGGTCAATAGTAACCCCTCAGATAGTAGAGGGATTCAGCCTTGGTAATACTATCGGATGTCAAGTGAAAATGTTAGATGGTCATTGCTGCGCACTTGTGTGTCATGGATGTTACTTGCTGTTTATTAGCCTAAGTCTGAACACACGCAGTCCCAAGTCTTGCTGCTTAAGAACACATCGCATCAGCATCTGTGGGATTGTGAATGGTGCTGAACTATACAAACTACCAACAACCATCCCACTACTTCTGCATAGAACATAGAACATTACAGTATAATACAGACCCTTCGGCCCTCGATGTTGCACTGACTTCTGACCTTACATTGATGAAGCAACTGAAGATGTTGGGTCTAGCACAATATCCTGAGGAGCTCCCGCAGAGATGTCCTGGGTTGAAATAATTGTCCTCCAATGGACACCAATTAGATTCCTGCAACTAGTGGAGTGTTTTCCCAGATTCCCATCACCCTCAGATTTGCTGGAGTGTCATGATACCACAATCAGTCACAAAAAAGGTCTAAACGGCAAAAGCAATCATTCTCACCTCACCTTTGGTGTTCACCTAGTTTGTCCGTGTTTGCACCAAGGTCAGGAGTTGAATGGCCATCAGAGAGAAAATTACTGCAGTGTAAGTGCCACTTGATAACACTGTCAACATCATCTTGCTGATTATTGAGAGTAGAGACTGAGAAGATGGTAATTGACCAGATTAGATGGGACAAACCTGAGCAATTTTCCACATTTGCAGTAGAAGCCAGTGTTGTTTCCGTAGTGGAACGATCTGGCTCAGGACAAGGCTAGCTCTGGAGCACCCGTCCTCAATACCACTTAGAATCATAGAATCCATACACAATGGGAAACAGGCCATTTGGCCCAACAAGTCCACACCGAACCTCCGAAGATTATCCCATCCAGATCCATTCCCCAACATTTACCCCTGACTGATGCACCTTACCTACACATCCCTGAACACTACGGGCAATTTAGCATGGCCAATTCACCTAACCTGCACACCTTTGAATTGTGGGAGGAAACTGGAGCACCCGGAGGAATCCCACGCAGACACAGGGAGAATGTGCAAACTCCACACAGACAGTCGCCTGAGGCTGGAATTGAACCCTGGTCCCTGGCGCTGTGAGGCAGCACACTGAGCCACCATACCACCCCACTTCTAGAATGTTGTCAGGGCCCTAAGCCTTTCCAGTATTCTGGTGACATCAGCCATTTTTTTTTATATAGCAAATGGAGTGAACTAAATTGACTGAAGACTGGTGTCTGAGATAGTGGGAATGTCAGGCTGAAACTAAAATGAGTCATCCATTCAGCACTTGTGACTGAAAGATTTCACAGATGCTTCAGCCTTGCTTTTTGCACTGATATACTGGGATCTCCCATCATTCAGGAAGCTTTGTTTTTGTGAGCTTCCTGCTCTACTCAGTCTTTGACACTGAGAGATTGTTCCTGCTGGTTGACCAACCTAGCATGTCCTCAGGGCAACGGGTTGATCTTTTAAGACTGAGATAAGGAGAAATTTCACTTAAAGGGTTGAGAATGTTTGGAGCCCACTGCCAGAGAGCATTTGTAGGTGCTTCGTGATTAACAACATTTAAGTTTGAGATGGACAGATTGTTGATGTTTCAGAGATCAAGGAATATGGGGACATGACGAGACAATGGAATCATTGCCAAATATCAGCCTGATGCTCTTCAATGGGCCAGTAGTCCACTCTTGCCCCAACTCTTATTGTCTTATGTGTTCTAATTTGGTAAATACACCGAGGAAAGGAAAAGAAACCAGATAGATTTAACAGTATATCTCAAAAATGGCAAAGAAGGGAACGAGAGTACAGACATGTAGAGGCCTTCCCACAAATGCTAGATTCCTTGTTTTAGACATTATTAGATTTGAACTTTACGCTTCATAATCATTTCCCATCACATCAGATGGAGAACAGCCAAAGGCATTGAGTCCAGCTGTTTTCTGATCTAATTATGATTAGATTTACATTGACAGTTCATTGGTCATTTGCAGGTTAGTTGAATGATTAAAACCAGTTTTATGTAAAACTGAATGTTAGGTGAGGGCAAACTTTGCGACAGTTATAAAGAAAGGCTGGGACTTGTTTCACTGGAGCAAAGGAGGTTAAGAGGTGATTTTATAGAAATTTATAAAATAATGAGGGGTATAGACAGAGTTAATGGTAGTTTTGTTTTCCCTAGGATGGGAGATTTCAAAACTAGGGGGTACATTTTTAAGATAAGGGGAAAGAGATTTTGAAAAGACATGAGGGACAATGTTTTTGCACAGAGGGTGGTTTGTGTGTGGAATGAACTTCCTGAGGAAGTGATGCTTGTGGGTACAATTACAACGTAGAAAAGACATTTGGATGGATACATGAATAGGAAATGTTTGGAGGGATATGGGCCAGGAGCAGGCAGGTGGGGCTAGTTTAGTTTGGGATTATGTTCGGCATGGACTGGTTGAACCGAAGGGTCTGTTTCCGTGCTGTGACTCTATGACTCTGACTCCATGACTATGACCCTGTTGGTACTTCCAGGGTTTTCATGTAGCCATCATACATTACAAAATTGATGGCATACCACTGGCTGTGTATTGGTTTCAGGGATGTGTCGGTGAGATGCATTAGTCGTAAGGTAGGGGAATGGGTTGGGGTGGGATACGGTTTGGAGGGTCAGTGCGGTCTTGTTGGGCAGAAGGGCCTGTTTCCACACTGTAAGGATTCTGTGATTCTATGACATTCAGTGGTGTTACCATTGCTGAATCCCTCCGTAATCAACCATTGACCAGTAACCCAGTTGGACTTGCCATAGAAATAGCAGGCACCTCACTTCCTGACTCACCAAAGCCTATCCAGCATCTACAAAACACAAGACAGGAGTGTGATGGAATAGTCTCCACTTGCCTGGACAGGTGCAGCTCTAACAACGCCCAAGAAGTTTGACGCCATCCGAGACAAAGCAGCCTGCTTGATTGGCATCAGACCCACAAGCATCCACTCCTTCCAATACTGATTCTCAGTAGCAGCAGTGTGTACCATCTTCACGATGCACTGCAGAAATTCACCAAAGATCCTCAGTCAGCACTTCCAAACTCACAACCATTTCTATCTAGGACAAGGGCAGCAGATAGATGGGAACACCACACTACAGGGTACCCTCCAAGCCACCCACCATCCTGACTGGGAAAACAGCCCCAGCCTATTCAGCCTCTCCCTGTAGCTCAAACCCTCCAACCCTGGCAACATCCTTGTAAATCTCTTCTGAACCTTTCAAGTTTCACAACATCCTTCTTACAGCAGGGAGACCAGAATTACACTCAGCATCATCCTCACAATTCACTCTTCTCCCTAGCTTAGAATCATTTGCAAACTTAGAGATTGTGCCCTCAATACCCATCACCAAATCATTGATATAAATCTAAAAAAGCAAGGGTCCTAACACCATTCCCTGGAGCACACCACTTTCAACATCTCTCCTGTGTATGAAATGCCATCTGTGTCTATCCTCTGTTTCCTGACTTTTAGCCAGCTTCTAATCCAAGGACCTATCAATCCCAAACATTCCTAATTTACTAACCAAACTGCCATGTGGCACCGAATCAAATGCTTTCTGAAAACCCAAATATATAACATCCACAGCACAACCACTGCCTGTGTTAGCGCATCAGAGAACTCAATTACATTTGTCAGACATGACCTACCCTTGACCAAGCCATATTGATTGTCTAGTATTATCTTATTTTTGCCTAAATGTGTATTTATCCTATCACATATGATGGCCACCAACAGTTTTCCCAATGTTGATGTCAAGCTGACAGGTCTATAATTTCCTGGGTTACCCTTTGCCCCTTTCTTAAACAATGGCATCACTTTTGCAATCCTCCAGTCCCTGGGTCTAATTCTTTGTTCAAAGAGGCCTGGAACATTTGTTGTCACCAGCTCCTCAATTTGCTCCCTTAGCTCTCTCAGCGATCTCGGATGTATCCCATCTGGGCCTGGGGACTTCTCTACCTGGAGAGCTGCCAGTCTTTTTAGCATCTCTTCTTTATCCATCACTAAACTGCTCAGTTGCTCAACGCCCACATTTTCAACTGGTCCATCGTCACCATCTTCTAATCTGGTAAAGACCGAAGCAAAGTACTCACTTAGTACCTCTGCCATACCCTTTACTGCTTGTTCCTTGTGGGCTCCACTCTTTTACCATTAATATGTTTGAAGAACATTTTACTATTTCTTTCCACATAAGCTGCCATCCTTTCCTCATGCTTCCTCATAGTCTTCTTTATTCCAGCTTTAGCTTAGCTCTTGCTTTTGAGATCCTGTCTCTGATTTCTATTGATATTATTATTATTCCAGTTTATATCATGTGCCTCCTTTTTCCTTATTTTCTTATCAGCATCCTTAGTCTTCCAGGGTACTATAGCTTTGCATATCCTGTGGGTTTGAACCTAGCTTCTACTCTATTCATTTCTGTTTTGAAAGTCTCCCATTCCTCATCCAGTGTTTTATCCACTAAAATTCATTTCCAATCAATGTGCTCCAGTTCAACTTTTGCACCCCTAAAATCTTCCCTTTTCCTGTCTGTTATTTTAAGCCTTGACTGATTTTTATCCTTTTCCAACTTAATATCGAATATTACTGTATTAAGATCACTGCTTGCCAAATGCTCCCTCACTCTGATTAGATTAGATTAGATTAGATTACTTACAGTGTGGAAACAGGCCCTTCGGCCCAACAAGTCCACACCGACCCGCCAAAGGGCGGCCCACCCAGACCCATTCCCCTACATTTACCCCTTCACCTAACACTACGGGCAATTTAGCATGGCCAATTCACCTGACCTGCACATTTTTGGACTGTGGGAGGAAACCGGAGCATCCAGAGGAAACCCACGCAGACACGGGGAGAATGTGCAAACTCCACACAGTCAGTCGCCTGAGGCGGGAATTGAACCCGGGTCTCTGGCACTGTGAAGCAGCAGTGCTATCTTCTCCATTTAACCTGTATCATTTTCTGGGAACAAATCTAAGACAGCTCCCTCCCTGGTAGGTTTGGAAATGTACTGTTGCAGAAAGTTGTGCTGTAAACATTGCATGAATTTCTCCCTTCTGTGTCCCATACTTCCTTTTCCCCAGTCTGCCCCAAGGGTAATTGAAATCGCCAACTGTCACATCCCGACTTGTCCGACTATCTCTCCACCATTTGGAGTTCTGTAATAAATACCCAATAAGGTCACTGCTCCCTTGTGATACATTTTCATAAGTTCATAAGGTTTAGGAGAAAAATTAGGCCATTTGGCCCATCAAATGTGCTCTGCCATTCAATCATGGCTGATACATTCCTCACCCTCAATTTTCCTCTCCATATCCCTTCAACCCATTACCAATTAAAAATCTGTCTAAATGCTCCTTAAATTTACTCACTGTCCCAGCATTCACCACACTTTGGGGTAGGGAATTCCACAGATTCACAACCCTTCAGGAGAAGTAGTTTCTCCACACCTCTGTTTTAAATTTGCTACCTCTTATCTTAAGACAATAACCTCCCGTCCTGGAATGCCCCACAAGCGGAAGCATCCACTCCACGTCTATTTTGATGTGCCTGCTTTGATTTGTTTAAACCTTCAAATATCTTTGGACATTCCTGACTGAATTCTCAATGGGGATTTATTCTGAAGTACTGTATCCCTGCATTCTGAGAGACCTAGACAAATATATGCATTTCTGTTCAATAACAAAATATTTTAATCCCTCCTTCTACATAATGTTTCACTGACACTTCATTGTCTGTGGCGTAAGCTTTGTGGGATCTGTGTCTTCTGGGCCTTAAAGTTTTGTATTTGTTGGTCTGACTCTTTCAGACTTGAACTCTGGCAAGCTGTTGACCTGCAGGTGCTCCTATGTTGAGTCTGAATTCCGTCAACAGCCCTTGTGCCTTCCAATTGATGGTTCTGAACCTACCTTACTTCTGAATCAGTGTTACACGATCTTCATTTCTCTGGGAATTTTGTCTTTGCAGAAACTTTTCTTTGTTTTTTTAGGGGTGATGTTCATCAATTTCTAGAGTGTCCCAACTCCCCACGCTTATAGCATTCAGCTCCCCCTGCTGAACGTCCACTGTACTTGTGATTCTGTTTGGAGCCAAATCTTACACAATCTATTGTTGTTGATTACTGCTCTTTTGGCATGAGGATGGATTAAACAGATTGGGTTTGTTTCCACTGGAATTTAGAAGAGTGAGAGATGAAGTGATTGAAATATTCAAGATCCTAAATAGTCTTAACAGGATGGATGTGCTATGAATGTTTCCTCTTGTGAGTGAGTCCAGATCTAGTGGACACTGTTGGAAAATAGGACAAAAGTGAGGACTGCGGATGTTGGAAATCAGAGTCTAGATTAGAGTGGTGCTGGAAAAGCACAGCAGGTCAGGCAGCATTCGAGGAGCAGGAAAATCGACATTTCAGGCAAAAGCCCTTTCCTGAAGGCAGGGAGCCTCCAGGGTGGAGAGATAAAACGGAGGGGGGGGGGGGGGGGGGGGGTGTTGGGAGAAGGTAGCAAAGAGTTTCAGTGCAACAAACTCACTTTTAGAACACTACAGGCAATTTCTCATTGCCAATCCACCTGACCTGTACATCTTTGGATTGCGAGAGGAGACCAGAGCATCCAAACAGACACGGGGAGAATGTGCAAACTCCACTTGCCCAAGGCTGGGATTGAACCCAGGTACCTGGTGCTGTGAGGTAGCAGTGCTAACCACTGAGCCACCATGACGCTTACAAGATGGCATAATTTCAAAGCCAGAGGTCTCTCACTTAAGACTGCTGAGAAGGATTTTTTTCTCTCTGGTCAATGAACCTGTGAATTCTATACTGCAGAGGCTTAAGTATATTCAAGGCTGATATAGATTTTTAATTAGTAAAGAAATCAAGGGTTATGGGGGGAAAAGCAGGAAAGTGGAGTTGAGGATTTGAGTAATTTGGATAAGATAGAAAAGGTTTGAAGGAATATGGGCCAGTGGGACTAGTTTAGTTTGGGATTATTTTGGTATGGACCGGTTGGACCAAAGGGTCTGTTTCCGTGCTGTATGATTCTATGACTGTTATAAGGTCAGCCACAAACTCATTGAATGGAGGAGCAGTAGGGCAGAATGGCCTATCTTTGTTCCTATGTCTTATGATCTTATAATTAGATTAGATTCCCTACAGTGTGGAAACAGGCCCTTCGACCCAATAAGTCCACATCGACCCATCGGAAGAGTAACCCACCCAGACCCATTTCCCTATGACTGCTATATCCAACACTAAGGGCAATTTATCATAGCCAATTCACCTGACCTGTACATCTTTGGACTGTGGGAGGAAACCCATGCAGACACAGGGAGAAAGTGCAAACTCCACACAGGCAGTCACCCAAGGCTGGAGTCGAACCTGGGACCCTGGTGCTGTGAGGCAGCTTGCTAACCACTGAGCCCCATGCTGTATTGTTTAAAAATATCAGGAAAATCTGCAAGCAGCATTTTGTAAACAGGGATACTCATTCATAAAATTGGGAAAACAGCATTATAAATCGACGAAAAAAAAACCCACATGAAAAATAACACTGCAGAAGTGTTTATTAAAAACAGTGTTTTGAAGATACATTTTAATACAAGGAGCCTGGGGATTACGATAGAAAAGTTGAAGCCACAGGCAGGAACATGGGAGTATGATGGCTATCTCTGATGCCTGGAAGAAAGATGGGCAGGATTGGCAACTTAACGTTTCTGGTTATAGGTATTCACATGCGATAGAGAGGGGTGTCACAATAATGATCAAGGAATCAATTATCGCAGAAGGAAGGGATGATATCTTGGAAGGATCATCAAAGGAAGCCATATATATTGAACTAAAAAGCATAAAAGCATAAATGCACTATTGAGTGTGTAACATGGATCTCCAAACAAGCAGGGAGTTATAGAGGATCAAGTATGTAATCAAATTTCAGGGGAATATAAGAATTAAAAAGGCAGTAATAGGAATCTTAACTACCCAAGTATTAACTGGGATAGCTTTAGTGTGCGAGTTAGGGAGGTGGGAAAACTTTTAAAATTGCATCCGGGGGAGCTTTTTTAACTAGTATGTAGAAAGCCCGACAAAAGAGGTGGCAGATCTGGACCTAATATTCAGAAATGAGCCCAGGCTGGTGGAAGGCACATTTGTTGGGGAACATTTTGGAGATTGTGACAATAACTCAGTTAGATTTAGGATGGTGATGGAAAATGGTCAGAATGGACAGAAAATAAGAGTTCTAAACTGGAGAAAGGCTAATTTTGCTAAATTCTGTTATTTCAATGAACCTCAAAGAAAGACATTACCAGAATAAAGAAAGGAGGATTGACTGGACATGTACTGCAACAGTGTGGAATTTAACTAAGATTAACTATATACTCTGCCCTTGTTCGTGGAATCCCACTGACTCGTATTTGTATTGCTTAAATAAATTTATTGTCCAGGGCTGTATTATTTCTGACACATTATTGTGAAAAATTTGACTCAGTGTGGATTATCAGACATGACACACAGAGAACAGAGATTATTAACTGTCAAACTTTGATGTGTGTTCGGTTAATAACATTATCCCTAGTTTTCCAAAAGATTCAAGCCACATTTGAATAGGCTTCCTGACTGTGATAGCAGTGGAAAAAAAGCACTTCCATGATTGCTAGTACTAATCCATACAAAATTAACAAAAACGTATGAGGCCGTTACATTGCCTGTCAAACTGTTGTTAAGGAAAGCACAGGGGTTACACTTCAGGAGGGATTTCTTCTGACATCACAAAGGTGAAGGAATGCTGAAACTCAATAGTCCATCAACATACCCTCACAGTCAAAATCGAAAGCCTTTGCTATGGCATTGATTGGCCTGTACAATATATTCAACTCAGCAGACTAGTCCTACTAATCTGCTTTGCATGGGAGACTTAAGAAGGTGTCAAATACTCCTTCTTGTCTGCTGCAGGTGACCCCAAGAATTCCAAGCAGTTCCATAGAAAACTGTTCCTATGTTTCACAATACATTTTAATGGTTTTTTTCGAGTGTGTGGATGGATCAGTCAACAGCTCATTAGGTTGACGTACAGAAAAGGCAAGAAGAAGGTTTTCTTTCAGGGAATGACTAAAAGCTGGTTTCTGTAGCAAAGACCATGAACAATCTGTTATGAAAACGTGCCCTGTCTTACCAAACTATTATAAAGAGTCTGTAATACTGACATAATTAGTGAGAACAATTGTTATGTAGGACTTTGTAATATATACAAGTTCCATTACAATCCCATCTTCCCTATCTTCATTAAGTTTATAAAGCATGATCGTATCAATACATAATACAGGAAAATCACACATTGACCAATAGGTTTAATGCCGTTTGATTCCCTCACAACTAAGCAAGTCATATGACTGAAGAGAAACAGATGACTTCACAATGCTCTTACAAAAGTCACCTCAACACCGAAAGGAGTAGCTCTAATTCAGTTGCAGCGCCCTCTCCTCAATAACTGTATTACCTCAGAAACAACAGAAACTCGATTTTCAAATATTCATCTGTTTTTTCCATGACTTTGCCTCTCCTTCTCTTTGTAACTAAGATCCTGCATTTCAATTCTGGCCTCTTCTACATCTTCATTTCTCATCACTGTAGCATTGCTGGTTACTCTCTCACTACCTAACCTCGAAACTCTGCAACTTCCTCACTAATCCTCTATGTCTCAGTACATTTTTCTCCTACTTCTAAGTTGTTCTTTGAAATCTCCTATTTTGACAAAGCTTTTGGACATCCGTTCTTTATTTGGTATACGTGATTTGGAGGTGCCAGTGTTGGACTGGGGTGTACAAAGTTAAAAATCACACAACACCAGGGTATAGTCCAACAGGTAAGCCTGTTGGACTATAACCTGGTGTTGTGTGATTTTTAACTTTATTTGGTATATTTTGTCTGATAAAATTCCAGGGCACTGCTTGAAGTATTTTACTGTGTTAATGACACCGTATAAATATGAGCTTTTGTCACTGAATCTTAAAATATTGTTTGTGTGAGACATGAAGATTTAATATGCCCACATTTAATTCCAGTGATAATGAATATTACTATGAATACTATTATGTTGCTATGATGATGTGGCAGATTTAGATCTTCTGTGAACACATTGTTGATTTCCAATTGAGAAAAAATAAACCATTGATTGTTGGGATTAAGAAAAAGTGGAAATGTTGGAAATCTAAAATTATGTACAAGAAGTAATAAATGTATGCAAAAGCTCTGTAGCATTTTAAAAAAAGGTGGATAGATAGATCTGATGTCGACTCTTCATTAGAATTGGAAACTAGGAAGATGAGTGTAATGAAGTATTGTAGTAGATATCTGCTGGTGCTACTTGCGAGTTTGGAGTGTACTTTTGCTTTATAAGGATATCATGTACTGCATAATGTTCCATTGAACTGATAAAAGTACAGCTGTGTATAAATTAATGTACCACTTGAAGACCACAAGTATAATACCTAGGCATTCCTAAGGCCAGTTAGAGGATGATTTCTCATTACAGGTTGTCAGATAAGGAGAGGTTGTACTAGCTTCCTTTTTTATATCATGATGACTGAGGAGATGCTATTTTATAGTAGCAATCAGCCAACCACCTTCCTTGTTGGATTAGTGATGTACTGATCAACTGATCAACAAGCAGCACTTGGATCTTGAAAGAAATTTCCTATTTTCTTTACGAATGTTTCCTATTCTGGTTTACTTGTGGATAACTAAAATCTTCAATTATCACTCTATTGTGAATGTGCATCTTTCAAATTTATCTCCAACTTCCAGTCTTTATTTCTTTTTCACTGTTCTACCATCAACAATATATTTTGACTGATATGATTGATCCTTTAGCTCAGTCCAAAGGGATTCTATTAAACTGCTGTACTACTTAAATTTAAGGGGATAGTCAACATGGCTTTGTGCATGGGAAATCGTGTCTCACAAACTTGATTGAGTTTTTTGAAGAGGTGCCAAAAAATATTGCTGAAGGCAAAGCCATAGAAGTCGTCTGTAAGGACTTCAGCCAAGTGTTTGACAGGGGCTTCCGCTTCTTAGACTGATTAGTAAGGTTAGATCACGTGGGATCCAGGGAGAGCTAACCAATTGGATAAAAAATGGGTTTGAAGGTAGGAGACAGAGGGTGGTGGTAGAGGGTTGCTTTTCGAACTGGGAGGTCTGTGATCAGCGGTGTGCCACAAGGATTGGTGCTGGGTTCATTGCTTTTTGTCATTTATACAAATATTTTGATTGTGTGTAAAATAGGTCTGGTTAGTAGGTTAGCATATTACACTAAAGTAGGTGGTGTAGTGGACAGCGAAGAAGATTATCTTAGAGTACAACAGGACCTTGATCAGATGGGCCGAGGAGTGGCAGATGGTATTTAATTCAGATAAATGTAAGGTGTTGAATTTTGGTATGGCAAACTAGGGCAGGACTTATACAGTAAATGATAGGTCCTCAGGGAGTGTTGCCGAACAAAGAGACCAAGGGAGGTAGTTGCATAGTTCCTTGAAGGTGGAGTCACAGGTAGACAGGGTGATAAGGAAGGCATTTGGTATGCTTGCCTTCATTGGTCAGAACATTGCACACAGGAGTTGGGATGTCATGTTGCGGCTGTACAGGACATTGGTGAAGTCACTTTTAGAATATTGCATGCAATTCCGATCGCCCTTCAATAGGAGGGATGTTGTTCAACTTGAAAGGTTGCAGAAAAGATTTACAAGGATGTTGACAGGACTGGAGAGTTTGAGTTATAGGGGGAGGCTGAATAGGCTGGGGTTATTTTCCCTAGAGCGTCAGAGGCTATGGGGGGACCTTATGGAGCAGCTCCGCTTCAAATGGTTTCACAAAGTCCGTCCTTAGCTTCATCAGAAAATAATAGTTAGAATCAGAAGGTAGCTGTTCATTCAATCTTGGGTGTTCTGGCTCTTTGGAGGAGCTATCCAATTAATCTCACTTCCCTACTGATTCTCCATAGCTGTGCAAATGTTTCTTTTTGAAATACTTATTGTCTCCCTTTTGAAGGTTATTCACTTATTCAATATGCCTTTTTAGGCAGTACATTCAAGATCATAACAAATACTGTTTAAAAATAAACTCTCCTCAACTTGCCTATAGTTCTTTTGTCAAGCATTTTCAGGAAAAGTAGCACTTTGTGAATCTCCACTTTCCATTTTAAATCAATTAAAGGTAGATTGTATTGCTATCGTTTGAAATAAATCTGATGTTTTCTGCACTATCTGAGGACTACCTTGTTGCTTTTTTAATAATAGGGCACACCAATATGCAATCACGTCCACTATCACTCAAAATTCCATTGCCCCAGCCCCTCCCACCCTTATTCATACATTAGCCTAAGTACACTATATATGTGATTCCAGTAATAGGCCTATAAGGTTAAACCTGTTTCATTCAATTGATCTCGTATGTTAATGACAAGGGTGAGATGATCATTCCATTAAAAAATGGGAAGGTTGATGTAATCAATGAATGGCATATCATAATTCTCAGTCCTTGTCAAAATTGAACTCACTAGTTGTTAGAATATGGTGGAGATGCATTTTGAAATCTGAAAGTCTCACTGTAAGCTTACAGTAGCATTTGTGATGTTCCAAGCACAGAGTCCATCTGGGATCCTCCTCCTTAATGATATCAGTCCATGATCTGGAGCCAACAGATACCCGAGGCCTTCTATCTTCTTAAAGAATTCCCTAACAAGACATGTCATCTATTGAAAAGTATTTCACTTTCTGATAATCAGCACAAAACTACCTCATCTTGCGCAGCAAGCAACCAATGGAATTGATGTAGTCTTTTCTATTTCTCCAGCTACGACGTCGCATCCTTTTTTGGCCAAGTGTTTCTCCCCACTTTATGCCACGCCGTATGTGTTCTGGTTACTGAAGTATCTGAGTTGAACTAAGGGCAGGGATTCTGTGCTGTAGGTCTATATGAGTCTGTGACTTGGCACTGGAGATATATGAGATGTGGTGCAGAAGTCAGAAGAATGATAGAGGTAGCAAGAAGTACTTTTGTGCAGATGATGGATATATTCACAACAAGAAAATTCAACTTTGTATTGGGGAGGAAAAAAGCTCACGTAAGATGCAACGTTTTATCCACTTTCCTGGACACCTCAGAAACTTGGACAATAAGTCAATAAAGAAAATAGAGACCTTTGAAATGTGCATTCTAAGATGCGAGTTTTCATTCACAGATCATAAGACAAGGGACTCACTGCCTGTAAAAATGTAGAGGCAGAAACCCTCATAACATTCAAGAAGTATTTACAGATTCACTTGTGGTGCTAAGGCAAACCAGGCTATGAAGCAGGTGCTGGAAAATGGGACTAGAATTGATCAAGATGTTGGAGATTAGAGACGAGAGTGTGGTGCTGGAAAAGCACAGCAGATCAGGCAGCATCCGAGAAACAGGAAAATCAACGTTTCGGGCAAAAGCCCAAATAGAACATAGAACATAGAAAAATACAGCGCAGTACAGGCCCTTTGGCCCTCGATGTTGCGCCGATCCAAGCCCACCTAACCTACACTAGCCCACTATCCTCCATATGCCTATCCAATGCCCGTTTAAATGCCCATAAAGAGGGAGAGTCCACCACTGCTACTGGCAGGGCATTCCATGAACTCACGACTCGCTGAGTAAAGAATCTACCCCTAACATCTGTCCTATACCTACCACCCCTTAATTTAAAGCTATGCCCCCTCGTAATAGCTGACTCCATACGTAGAAGAAGGTTCTCACAGTCAACCCTATCTAAACCCCTAATCATCTTGTACACCTCTATCAAGTCACCCCTAAACCTTCTTTTCTCCAATGAAAACAACCCCAAGTGCCTCAGCCTTTCCTCATACGATCTTCCTACCATACCAGGCAATATCCTGGTAAACCTCCTCTGCACCCGTTCCAGTGCCTCCACATCCTTCCTATAGTATGGCGACCAAAACTGCACACAATACTCCAGATGCGGCCGCACCAGAGTCTTATACAACTGCAACATGACCTCAGGGCTCCGGAACTCAATTCCTCTATCAATAAAAGCCAGTACGCCATATGCCTTTTTCACCGCACTATTTACCTGGGTGGCAACTTTCAGAGATCTGTGTACATGGACACCAAGATCCCTCTGCTCATCCACACTACCAAGTATCCGACCGTTAGCCCAGTACCCCATCTTTTTGATACTCTTACCAAAGTGAATCACCTCACACTTACCTACATTGAACTCCATTTGCCACCTTTCTGCCCAGTTTTGCAACTTACCTATATCCCGCTGTAACCTGACACATCCTTCCTCACTGTCAACAACTCCACCGACTTTCGTATCATCCGCAAACTTGCTCACCCAACCTTCTAGCCCCTCCTCCAGGTCATTTATAAAAATGACAAACAGCAATGGTCCCAAAACAGATCCTTGCGGAACACCGCTAGTAACTGCACTCCAAGATGAACCTTTACCATCAACTACTACCCTCTGTCTTCTTCCAGTCAGCCAATTCCTAATCCAAACTTCCAACTCACCCTCCGTATTTGTTCAGCAACACTCTCTAGGACCTTACCATTAAGTGTATAAGTCCTGCTAAGATTTGCTTTCCCAAAATGCAGCATCTCGCATTTATCTAAATTAAACTCCATCTGCCACTTCTCAGCCCATTGGCCCATCTGGTCTAGATCCTGTTGTAATCTGAGCTAACCTTCTTCGTTACCCACTACACCTCCAATTTTGGTGTCATCTACAAACTTACTAACTGGACCTCTTATGCTCCCATTTGAATATAAAAGCAGTAAACTGCTAATTGAGAAAACATTTTAACCAGTTGTGTTGAACTTTGTTTATTTTGTTATATTTTAGTACACCCAGTTATAACTATGCCCCGAACATGGACAAACACTGGATTATGCAGTTCACAGGAGCTATGAGGCCAATCCATATGGAATTTACCAACATTCTCCAGAGAAAAAGGCTGCAGACACTTATGTCAGTGGATGACTCTGTGGATAGGGTAAGTCGCATGATTGAGCCAATTAATGTTCAATGGGAATTTGACTTGTATGGAAGTACAATAGAAAACAGGATGCCTTTGAACATTAAAACAGGGAGGACAGACAGCTCTGCTTCTTTCAGCAGCTACTTGGTAAAGAATGATATTACAGAATAGCAATTTTCATGAAAATATTTCCCTTGCTTTTTTTTTCACAACCATTTAAAATAATAATGAAACAACTTCTATTATGCTTTAGATATTTCAGATGCTTGCAGAGACTGGGGAACTGGACAACACCTATGTCATCTATACTGCAGACCATGGTTACCATATTGGGCAATTTGGACTGGTAAAGGGAAAATCAATGCCATATGACTTTGATATCCGAGTTCCTTTCTTTGTGCGTGGACCAAATGTGGAACCAGGGTCAATGTAAGGGATTATTTATGGAATTAAGGGATTATTTATGGAATTAAGGGATTATTTATGGAATTTTCAAGCTGACAGGAGTCGCTGAGGATTCTATTTTATAATATACACTCTGAGGCAAACTGTCACTTTGCACAGTCACTAATCGGGCTTTCACACTTTGTTACAGTAGCATCAGCGAGTTACAAATATTATCAGAATTTATCAGAAATATCAACTAACATCAAGTGTTGGAAACCTGTGAGAAAGTTAGAAGAGAAATGCCTCCTTATAAAGTCTATGACCAATTAAAATAGATTGGAATCACTCAGCTCCAAAGCATTGCTAACATAAATAAAATAGTAAACATTATTGACAAATTAAAGAAAACAATATTGATATTAATATAATAATTGTATTGAAATCACTGATACTTTAGTGAGATCTCAGAGAGCAATCAACTCTGATGGATCTGCATCCCAGCAAAATCAACACAATCAGAGGTAAAAGGGAGAAAATTGGCCAAAAAAAACACAAAGCTATTTATAAACCCATCAATATTCCACCCACTTTGCCGGAGGCTCTTTCTGTGGTTATGATTCTTGAGAGGTGGCAGCCTTCCAACGCTTTATTCAATGAGCTGTTCATTATGTGTGAGCTAGAGTTAGCAAGTTAATTAGTGGTGAGCCTCATGCCTCAACCCAATTTATAGATATGCCCACAAATAGTCATCATTATTATTAATAGATAGTTAGCAATGTTGAGTGGGAAGTCCAGCTAAAACTCTCTCACCCTTAGCCCAGGATATTAAGAGCAATCCTTCACGTTCTAGCTGCGATCAGCTATAAACTGCTTTCTGTCAACAAAACAACAATTTGGAAAAAGGGAGAGGTATATTGTAAAGCATGTGGGGAGGAGATGAAAGGTAAGTATAGTGAGTGACGAGAGTATACCTCAGAGTAAGGAAAATAAAGAAAGAAGATGAAACAAAACTAATGGAAAGAATGTGCTTTGGAAGATGAATGTGTCAGATCCACAATGTTTACCATCTACTTTTAATTTAAATTCTTTAATAATACAAGTTTATATATTATTGTGTGCATTCATCTATGTCACTTACCATGCTTGGTTCGTAAGACTGGAGTATTAAAGTTGTGTGCCATACAGAAGTGCTATTCCTGACACCTACCTCTTGCCCCACTACAACTTTAACAGCAATGGGGGGAAGCATTGCGACACCCACTTGCCTGTTGTCCAATTGAGACACTGAGGTGGCTGCCTAAGAACCACCTCCCACAACTGATGGGATCTTGGCCTGGGAAACTGACACCAGGTGTTAGGCACTAACTGGGCAATGGGTGGGGGAAAGAGGTGGTTTGGCATCTTTTCAGGCCCCTTGCGAGTATCGGAGACACCCTGCTAGCACGTTTACTTCCTGTGTCCCATCAATCCTGATCCGCCATTCCCTTTGATGCCAGTCACCAGGCCCTGCCTGATTTACCCTGGCAAGAGCCAGCACCTGCCTTGTAGGCTGGCTCCATTGCTTCACGTTTCCCTGTGGCACAACTTTGATGAGCTGACGGCTGTGCCAAGGAGAGCAGAAGTCATTATCTCAGGCCAGTTAATGGATTGACAGTCACGTGGCACATGCTGGGAGAGTGGAGTGGGCGGACAGAGTCGGAGGTTTGGGGTTACGGTCTCACACCTGACTTTTGTACAAGAAGCTGGATCCCACCCCCAGCATAAAATCATCCCAGTAACTAGGCAGCAAAAATCCAGCATAAAATCAGTCCAGTCACTAGGCAGCAAAAATTCTCTCTTATTAATACAAGGTCAAGAAGGCGATTTGGAGAAATGGTTTCAAAATGGACCTTTGGAAATTTAAAATAATTTACCACAAGTGGATAGTGAGACAGGTTAACACTGCTGCCTCACAGCGACAGGGACCCAGGTTAGCATTCACCCTCAAGTGACTGTCTGTGTGGAGTTTGCACGTTCTCACTGTGTCTGCATGGGTTTTCTCCAGGTGTCCCGGTTTCCTCCCACAGTCCAAAGGTTGACCATGGAAAATTGCTGATTGTGTTCAGGGATGTGCAGGTTAGGTGGATTGGCCATGGGAATTACAGGGTTACAGGGATAGGGTGAAGGGTGTTTAGGTCTGGGTGGGATGTTGTTCCCAGGGGCAGTGTACTCGATGGGCCGAATGAACTGATTCCATACTGTAGAGATTCTATGATCCCTGCAAAGGTAAAGCCACCATAGTTCCAGCAGACCACTCTCTTTTTCAAGAGAGAACTGGTGGTGAGTTTAACCTGAGGGTGACCATACGTAAGGTAGTGGGGGTGGGGGGAAGGTCATGAAAGCGATATCATCGCAATAACATGAGCCAGTGTGGCAATTGAATCTTGTTGCCAGCCCTCTGTATTGCAAAGCAGCTCTCCAGCCAAATGGGCTAACTGGCACCCTGACATCCCAGGTACCAAAGTCAGGCGGAGGGGGTGACAACTGGACAGTGCTTGCTTGTTAGGACTTCCCTGAGGTCTTGCGACTTGACCACAGATCCAAGGCTGCAACATTAATGAGTTGGGGTGTGGAGATGTGGCTGAGCGAATCCTGACATCTTAGTGCATTTTTTGATTTGTCCATTGACCAGTCTAGGGCAGAGGTTCCCAAGGTATGTGCCACCCTGGATTTCTGCCGAGATCCAAGTACTGCATGAAATGGTCAGCCTCACAGAGGCTATGATACCTGAGAAGCAGATACCTTTGATATTTTCCTGTCTCCTGCTGCTGGCTCTAGACTACAAGAGGCTCTACAAGAGTTGTCTTGCAACTGATTTGGGACAGAAAAATGCAACAATCAAGAGCGTAACAGGAGCTCAGGGATGGAGGAAGGGCTGAGAAAACCTGCCCATAAAATAGTATTTTCAGACAAATTTAGATAATTATTTGAAAAGGCAGAATGCCAAACAGCAGGGACATTAATACACTGCAGATTGCTTCAGCTGAATAGTTTAAACATCGTAGATGTGACAATCCAACTACTGTCTATTTGTTCTGGAAATGTGATGACTGTATTGCAAAGGAAATTTTTAACATTAAATGTCCACACTGGGTTCAACAGTTAAAAATAATTGCTGTTTTTCAAATCCATATTGAAGCAATATTAGCTCTTTTTGTTTAGTGTAAGTCATAAGCCTTTTTGTGAGAAATCAGATACATTTTGTTTAGCTCATGGTATTCCATTATTGTGGTTGTGTTTATTTCAACAGCATTCCTCAGCTGGTTCTGAATATTGACCTCGCTCCCACCATCTTAGATATTGCAGGCCTTGATGTTCCACCAGATATGGACGGCAAGTCTATACTGAAACTATTGGAATCTGAGAAACCAAGGAACAGGTTAGCGAAAATGATTGAAATCTGGCACCTAACATACAACACAGTATGATTTTGATAACACAGGAGCCAGAGGGGAATACTAAAGAACACCACAACTGATTTAGACTTTAAAATATAAACTAAGAACTGCAGAAACTGGAAACCTGAAGCAAAAACAGAAATTGCTGGAGAAACTCAGCAGGTCTGGCAGCATCTGTGTAGAGAAAGCATCATTAACATTTTGAGTTTTGAATTGGATTGAATTTATTGTCACGTGTACCGAGGCACAGTGAAAAGTTTTGTCTTGCAAGCAAGACAGGTAGATCACAGAGTTAAATAGCATAGATAAGCAAATAATAGGTAAACAGCAGCAAAAACAAAAACACAGGTACAGGTGAATGTTAAGAGATTGTCCATTCAGTATTCTAACAAGAGTAGGGTAGAAACTGTTTTGAAACTGCCTGATCCATGTGTTCAGGCTTCTGTACCTTCTCCCTGATGGTAGAGGTTGTAGAAAAACATTGCCAGGGTGGGATGGATCTTTGAGAATGCTGGCGGCCTTTCCTTCACAGCGGCCCTGGTAGATGGATTCTATCCGGGGTGTTTGGATGGGTCACGAGCACCACGTGGTCTGCTGCCTTCATCCAGTAAGGTGGCTTTGAGGATTGGAAGAGCTTCAAGAAGGGTCACTGAAAAGTTAACTCTGCCTTCTCTCCACAGATACTGCCTGATCTCCTGAATTTCTCCTGCACTCAGAGCAAAAGAGTCCGTTGTTTCTGCAATCCGGGGTGACAATGGGTGGTTCTTTGACTGTGGCCTTCACTGTAAACTAGCACTCCAACCCAGGCCGGTACAAATGAGTATCTCAGCTCACCAGCACATCACCTTCAACTAGTAACATAGGCCATTCTCCAGACCATGTATTCAACTCTCCCAGAAGATTATATTTCAATTTGTGCGTATTTTTTCCTCTCTGAAGTTTACATGACACCTTCATTTGTTACATTCCACAGTTACTCTCCAGCTGGCCACTGGAATTGCAATTTCAGTAATTTTGGCTGTATCTGTCCTCTTTTAAAGGAAAGAATGTTGGAATTTAAAAGGTTTGACAGGTCTGTACGTCATCCAAGATAATGATCTATAGTCATTGAAGAAGCAATTGATTGAACCTGCCTCTGTCACATTCTCAGGCAGTGTATTCCAGATCACAATCACTCGCACCCGAGGAACATTTCTTTCATATCAACTTCAGATTTTTTTTTTGCAAATTAATTTAAACTATTAGTTTCTTATCTTTGATCCTTCCCCCAATGAGAACATTTCTCCCAGTCTATAAAGGTAAAGTCGGCATAGTCAATCATAGGGTTGCTGTCTCATACAGAAAGAGACAGATGACTGGTCATGGTTTAACCCAAGGATCACCATGCCTCAGACTGGAAGAGAGCTTTATAAGGAAAGCCCTTCATGATAACTCTCACCCAGTGCAGGAATTGAACCCACATCACTCTACATTGTAAACTAGTAGTCCAGCTAACTGAACTAACTAACCTCTGACCCTTGATAGTTTTGAACACTTTTCTATTCAGTTCTTTCTCTGGGATGTTCACCAATCTTTCCCGATAAATTAAATCCTTCTGGAACCATTTTTATGATCTTTTTCTACAGGATCTCTTTAAAGTCTTTGCATCCTAAATAAAGTGCACTGCCCAGAATTTGACACAATTCTCCACTTCAGGCTGTTCCAATGTCTTACACAGATTCATAATTTACCCACATTTCTATTTGAAGCCTTTACTTATAGAGCCCAAAGTCTTGACTGCTGTTTTTTTTAGCATTGTTCCTAACTTGCCTGTAAACTTCAATGATTCATGTACATATAACCCAGGAATCCCTACTTTAGAATCGTATCCTTTAGTTTTCGGTACCTCTTCTCATTCTTTCAAGCAAAGTATGTGACTTTGCAATTTGCTGCATTACATCTTACCTGCCATGTGTCTGCCCATAAAGCAGCCTGTCTATATTCCCCAAACGTTTATCACCGTCCACTTCACAGTTCACTATATATCAGCAAAACTTTGTGTTCCCCACGTATTTTGAAGGAACCAGACTGTTTGAGTAACTGTGTCAGACGATAATTGTAAATAATGGTAAATCAGTTGGTATGACAACAAAGAATCAGAATGTTGTAAATGAGTTAAACTTAAAATATAAGCCGTAACTATTTATTTAACCTGGGGCAGTGTTTTGTAGAGGAATAAGACTGTTATTTTCTGGCTAAGGAGTGACCTTATAGGGGTTTACAAAATTATGAGGGGCATGGATAGAGTAAATAGGCAAAGTCTTTTCCCTGTGGTCGGGGATGCAGAACTAGAGAGCATAGGTTTAGGGTGAGAGGGGAAAGATATAAAAGAGACCTACGGGGCAACGTTTTCACACAGAGGGTGGTACGGGTATGGAATGAGCTGCCCAAGGAAGTGGTGGAGGCTGGTACAATTGCAACATTTAAGAGGCATTTGGATGGGTATATGAATAGGAAGGGTTTGGAGGGATATGGGCCGGGTGATGGCAGGTGGGACTAGATTGGGTTGGGATATCTGGTCGGCATGGACTAGTCGGACCGAAGGGTCTGTTTCCGTGCTGTACATCTCTATAACTCTATGAGTTGAATGAATTTTTTTGATTGTCCTTTGAAAGAGAGACAACTATCATCAATGAATACCATTTCTGAAGCAGCCACCTATCTCTGAAGTAGTCATTCCGGGATGCATTGTTTCTGATGAAGACACCAATTGGCATCCTTGAGATGAGGAGACACCCAGATGTATTAGCCATATAGTGCCATTTGTCAGTTAGTCTTTAACATCCAGCATGTCTTTTCTTGCAGATTCCGTTCAAATAAGAAGGCTAGGATTTGGCGTGACACATTCCTCATTGAGAGAGGGTAAGATACAGTGCATCATGAGTATCACACAATACATTATATGTGGGTGCTTTGCCATCACCAAGAAATACATGCTTCCAAGCATTGCACTTTAAGAACAAAATTATTCCGTTGAGAATTCTACACAAGGAGTAAAAACTGTTGTGCACTTTTCCAATTTCCATATGATTTAAACCTAGTAGTAATTATATTTTTTCATTGTTGCACAGATCTTTCTTATTTTATTTTCAGTTAAGGAATTAATTCTGAAAAACAGTTTGTGTTCAGTTCACTAGTTTCTGTAATTTTTTGATGACAAAGCATCCAGAAAGTCATTACTGATATAACTTACTTGACAACGAAATGCTGAGTTCTGAGTCATTATTAATGCAGTAATAAGCCCTAAAACCTAACTTATTGAATCATTAAAGAAGCAGAGCAGGAAGAACATTACATTCTATATTTTTTTAAAAGCAGATGTAATATCATTGCTCAGACTGGAAGTCATTGAAGTGATATGTTAGTGAGGCAGACATTCCTCATTCATGATCTTGGGTTTCTGCCTGCAGATGGGCAAAGGGGAAAATACACTGGAGTTAATACCCTGAGAGAAGTATTCATTAAGAGTGCCACATGAACTTTCAATCCCTTCATCTTCTCTAATTATCAAGGAACTATTTGTGATTTAATAACCAGGCTCAGAATATCCTGCTCATTGTACATTTGTTAGAAGTGCAGTGGAATTCTATTTATAGCTATCATTGAGCTGTCTGCTGCATCTCCAGCCAAGTTACAGTGGCAAAATGGAAGGACCCGTGAGGAAATCCCTTGGTCTAGTCCATGCGTTGAGAGTGAATGGTGATCATATGTGTTTTAAACAACAAGCTTCAATATGTTTGCAGTTACTTCACCAATATTGACCAAGACTTAGAGGATAACTCCTCAGCTCTTTCCTGTAGCAAAGGGTCTCTGCCCCAGGATGCGCACAATGCAAAGATCATGAACCTGTACCAGCATTTGTAACAACATGTTTCTTATTCACTCACGGAATGTGGGAGTCAGTTATTACCCATCCCTTATTGCCCAGAGGCAGGTTGAGCATCAACTGCATTTTGACGGATCTAGAGTCACATGCAGGTCAGGCCAGGTAAGGATGGCAGATTTCCTTCCCTAAAGGGATATTAGTGACCCAGCTGAGCTTTTATGATGATTCACAGCTGTGTCATCGTTGTCATTAGATCCTTAATTCCAGATTTTTTTCAATTCAACTTCCACTCTCTTCCATGGCAGGATTCAAACCCAGGTCCCCAGAACTCTACCTGGGTCTATGGATTAATAGTCTAGAGATTATACCACTCAGCCATCACCTCCTATCACAACCACTCCCATTGGACATCTTGGGAAAAATATTTCCCATGTTACCTCTATCAGACACAAACCTTGGCCAAGGTCACCAATTCAAAAATCCTTCAGCAAGCTGATTCCATCAATGTACATTCTTCACACTAAGCCAATGACATCTGACCTAGCTCAGCCATGTTCACTGGCTGGATGAGGCCCATGTGCACAAAACCCTCTCTTCAGTAATTGGCCACAGGGTCACAATTCTCTGGGAATCCAAGCCTCCACTACAAAAGACATCTGCACATGAGGATGTGAAGGTGGCGAACATTGACACTGACAGCTAGGAGGTTGTGTCACTGAGGTTTGTGGCCTCTGCTGGATGAATGTTTGGAAGTGCATTGGAAGAGATCAGCAGAAACAAGCAGCTTGGCTGGCTATGAAGAGAGTCCAGAGAAATCATGGCTGTGTGGGTTGTGCAGCTGCTCAGTTCACTATTTGCTTCTGAAGTAATAATGACAGTGACTGCCACCCCAGACCGCTGCTCCTGAAACACACCGGGTGATGCCCAACGGCTTTGACAACCCCATGGACAAGCCAATGTTTTAGGAGACAGGAAACTGCCACCAACCTCCCACAGGTAGACAAGCAGGAGGCTGGAAGAACACAGCAAGCCAGGCAGCATCAGAAGGTGCTCCACCTGCCTGGCTTGCTGAGTTCTTTCAGTTTTTTATTTTGTCTCTAACCAACCTCCCACAAACTACTGAGTGCCAGTGATCAAAGAAGTCAGGTAACAGTGTTCGTACTGAAATTTGTTGAATAACCTTCAAATCTTAGTTGGCAGGTTAAGATGGCAGGATTAATTGGTAACATAACAAAGATTACTAAAGCATATTAGTTAGGTCAGACCAATTCAGTGTTATCTTCTTGCTAAATATAGTTGCCAGAGATTGAGAAGTAAATGGGTAATTTTATTTTAAGATTAGGCACCCTTAAAAGGCTGACCAGTTAACAACATTAGTGGAGTCAATTTTAATCTCTCTTGATTCCCTGGAAACAACATGTAGGAAGGGTTTAAAGCAAGCAAGTCAGTTTTGTTTTGCATTTGTCTTTGTTGGTCCCCTGACTTGAGGAGGGGTGTAGTTTCATTGGAGACATTTCAGAGGGGGTTCGTTAGATTGATTCCAGAGATCAGGGGTTTGTCGTATGCCGAGATATTGAGCAGTTTAGGCCTACAATCTCTTGGGTTTCAAAGAATGAGAGGAGAGCTCATTGAGGTATGTAAAATACTAAAGAAGATATACAAAGTAAATGTAGATAGGCATAGTAGACATATGTTTATTTCTCAAGCTTTGGCAACTATAATCCGCAAAAAGATAACACTCAATTGGTCTAACCTAACTAATAGGCTTTTGCATCCTCTGTTATATATTTTTAGATTAGATTAGATTACATTACAGTGTGGAAACAGGCCCTTCGACCCAACAAGTCCACACCGACCCGCCGAAGCGCAACCCACCCATACCCCTACACTTACCCCTTACCTAACACTACGGGCAATTCAGCATGGCCAATTCACCTGACCTGCACATCTTTGGACTGTGGGAGGAAACCGGAGCACCCGGAGGAAACCCACGCAGACACAGGGAGAACGTCCAAACTCCACACAGCCAGTCGCCTGAGGCGGGAATTGAACCCGGGTCTCAGGCGCTGTGAGGCAGCTGTGCTAACCACTGTGCTACCGTGCCGCCCACCGTGGTGCTGTCTAGAATGAGAGGTTATAGTTTTGGGATAAGGGGTAGCAGATTTCAAACGGAGATGAGAAGAAATTACTTCTCTCAAATGAATCTGTGGAATTCATTATCCCACAGTGTAGACGGTGTTGGGACATTGAGTACGTTTAAGGAGGCGATGGACAGATTTTTTAAAATTAGTAATGCATTGAAGACTTATGGAGAGTAGGCAGGAAAGTGGAGTTGAGGCTGGGATGAGATCGGCTGTTATTATAATAAATGGTGGAGCAGTCTCCAGGGGCAGAATTGCCTACTTCCTGTCCTAGTTTGTATGTTCTTATCAGGTTGATTCAATCCTCACTTCAATAACCTTTTCCTCAGTATTAGAGATGTAATCTTACATTACAATAGCTGCTATAAGAATTGTATGATAAGACAACTTTTGCCAAATAATTCTCATTTATTTTAACAACCATTTTAGAATAGAATAGAATGTCTAGTGTGGAAACAGGCCATTTGGCCTAACAAGTCCCCCACCCAGACCCATTCCTCCATACTAATTCACCTAACCTACACACCCCTGAATGCTATGGGCCATTTAGCATGACCAATTCACCTAACCTACACACCCCTGAATGCTATGGGCCATTTAGCATGACCAATTCACCTAACCTACACACCCCTGAATGCTATGGGCCATTTAGCATGACCAATTCACCTAACCTACACACCCCTGAATGCTATGGGCCATTTAGCATGACCAATTCACCTAACCTACACACCCCTGAATGCTATGGGCCATTTAGCATGACCAATTCACCTAACCTACACACCCATGAATGCTATGGGCCATTTAGCATGACCAATTCACCTAACCTGCACATCTTTGGGATTGTGGGCAGAAACGAGAGTACCCAGAGGAAACCCACACAGGCACAAGGAGAACATGTAAACTCCACATAGACAGTCACCCTAGGCTGGAATTGAACCCAGGTCCCTAGCACTGTGAGATAGCGGTGCTAACCACTGAGCCACCATGATTATCCCATCAGGCGTGCGAATGGAGTTGGTGAAGCTAGTTAATAAGTTACTGAAGCATGATTGAGCTATAAGGAGATGAAAGCAGAATCAGCAGAATTCAATAGTTGTCTCGGTGATATCTCTTCAGCTGCCTCTATTAATTCATGTTGAGCTTGCTCCAACTATGTAATACATTTTCGTCACCGCTTTGTCAAGAATGCTCAAAAGGCCAAAGGAAATAGCAAAACATGCACTAACGTTAGTTTGAGTTCTTTGTGGAGTTATCCTTTTGTTGAATCACTTGCTGAGTTAGAATGAGCCCCTGTCAATAATATGTGAGAAACCACTTTCTTCACCAGCAACAAATTTAAATCATCCACTCTGTTCTGTGGCATAATATTCCCAATTCCTGCTTTATAAGTGAGCATTTTAGCAACTTCACAAATCAAAGCATCCATCTAAAGGACAGAGACATAATTATGATTAGCTCTCAGTTTCCTGAATGTCAACATATTCCATGGACTGCGACTCACCATCTCAAAAAAAAAGCTGAGCACTGATGAGAACCAAGCCCAAGGAAAGGAACATTAAACCTTGGACTCACTGCTGTAATAGATATTGATTTTTCTTCCTCCAGTCTTTGTGATTCCGCATACACTTCTTACCTGAGGACTAGTGGCTACCTCTTGAAACTTACATCAATTATCTTAACATGGTGAAGGGTAACATATGTCTTACTGGCAGAAAATTAATGTTCACCTCTCTGTGTTTGTAGTCGTTTCACTTAGACAATGTGCATTAATCAGCTAACATGTTTCCAGCAGATTACTTTGGAGGTTAATCACATAAATTCAGCTCTGTAAAACTTATTGCACTCTCTCTTGCTCTTGCTCTCTCTCTCTCTCTCTCTCTCTCTTTCTCTCTCTCTCTCTCTCTGGTTACAGCATCAAGACAAGTGTGTCAGTATATTAAATCTAGAAATAAAGTATATTCACCAATACAAAGCATGTTCCTTTTGTTTTTGGAAAGCAGAATGTCATGTTGATCTGCGACTAATCAGATGCCTCGGTTGGACCGAAGGGTTTGTTTCCATGCTGTACATCTCTATGACTCTATGATGTAGAAGCGAGCATTAAATAATTCATCATTTTATCGAAAAGAAACGAGTCCCTTCCAGAAAATTCATGGAAATGTTCAGCAGGTCAGGTGTCATTCCCATGGTCAGAAAGACAGAGTTAATGTTTCAGGTCAATGACCTTTTTATCAAAACGTAAAAGAGTCATAGGTTCACGACAGGAATAGAGGTGGGAAAATGGGGTTTGGAAACGTCTGTAAAAATCTGAAAGGCAGGCATATTTGTCAGCAAGGATGGTGGTGGAACTCAAGGAGAAAGTATTGAGAAAAAGCATGTGTTAGGTGTAAATGAAATTAGTGAAACCATTAAGGGAAATAGAGGTAGAGATTTTCTGATCTGTAGTAGTTGAACTCAGTCTGAAAGCTTGTAAAGTGGTGAATCAAAAGCTGAGATGGTATTTCTTCATTGCAGTTCAGGCTTCAGTGGAACAGTACAGGAGGCTTAGGAAAAAGAAGACAGAATCCGAATGGAGCTGGGAATTGAAATGGGAGGAAGCTGATGGGTGTAGTCCAAATGGAGGTTTCCAGTGATACCAACCTGCATTTTGTTTCCCCAATTTAGAAGAAACTACTTTGCAAATAGAGGATACATTGTTTTAAATTGAAAGAATGCAAACCCATTTCTGTTTCACCTCAGAAGAAGTGCAGGGAGATCTGCACAGAGAGGCAGGTGCTTTATTTCCTGCACTTGTATCAGAAGGTGCTGTGAGGGAGGATGGGGGTTGTTAGGGGTAACAGGGCAGTAGAATGGAGCGTCACCTCTGGAATGCTGAAGGAGAGGGGAACACTCTTTCTGCCTGCTCATGGTTGAGGGATCAGCCACACATTTTTGAGAAAAGGATAAGAAAAATGTTTGGGATGACACAGTGGATCAGTGGTTAGCACTGCTACCTCACAGCGCTATGGACCTGGGTTCAATTCCAGCCTCAGGCAACTGTCTGTGTGGAGTTTGCACATTCTCCCCGTGTCTGTGTGGGTTTCCTCCAGCTGTTTCAGTTTCCTCCCACAGTCTAAAGATGTGTAGGTTAGATGGATTGGCCATGGGAAATTGCCTAGGTGAAAGTGAGTGCTGGAGATTAGAGACAAGAGTGTGGTGTTGGAAAAGCACAGCAGTTCAGACAGCATCTGAGGAGCAGGAAAGTTGATATTTTGGGCAGAAGTTCTCCTAATTGAAATTATGCTGCTATGTTGTAACTGGGCATTGCTTTTGCCGAGTACAAAGTGTAAAAAGCCTCATTTTTCCAATTCACGAGAAAATTTTGTTACTCCTTTCTTTCCAGCAAATTACTCCGTAAGAAAGAAGAGGGAGCTGGTGATGCACAACAAACTAATTACCTTCCTAAGTATGAAAGAGTGAAAGAAGTGTGCCAACAGGCAAAGTACCAGACTGCCTGCGAACAGCCAGGACAGGTAAATAAGCACAGCTAAACTTAACCATAAATTAGCTACTTTTCCTCTTACATGGGTTAGTATGTCTGCTGCTTTATACTATCAAGCAAGCAAATGTATTATGTTGCATTGGAAACCCAAAACTTTCCTGACTGACTTTAAGAATGTAGGCGAAGGAGGTCTGTATCTATTTCAGCTTGTTAACGTTGTTTGCAGCTACGCTGTCTCATGTCAGTTGCTCGGTGTTTACAGGAATCACAGGACAACTGCCCATTGTCAAAGTCTAAAGTTGTTTAGCGCAGAGAAATTACTACAAGGGCAGGTTGTAAACCTAATTAAAGCTGCAAAGACTCAGTGCCAATCATCAAAACTCACAGTCAGCTGTAAGTAGAACGCATGACTACTATCCTCTTCAAGAGCTTTGAAGACTTACTCATAGAGTCGTAGAGATGTACAGCACGGAAACAGACCCTTCGGTCCAACTCATCCATGCTGACCAGATATCCCAACCCAATCTAGTCCCACCTGCCAGCACCCGGCCCATATCCCTCCAAACCCTTCCTAGTCATATACCCGTCCAGATGCCTTTAAAATGTTGCTGCTATATAAAAAAAATTCTATCACCAAGAATATAATCGTGTTGTATTTATCTGAATAATCCCTGTGAATGAATTCTGTTTCTCTCACAACACATTGAATGTTAGCCTAAATTGACATTTCAATGAAATCCTGTGGGATGGATTCATTACCTTTTCTTCCAAATACATTGTTATCAAATGCTCTGCTGTCAATTAGACATCAAGGGTATTAAAGAAAACCAGGAAGGTCTCCCATCTCCTGACCAACATTCCTCCCTCACACACACAAGAGCCTGGCTTTTACAGCAAAGCACTGTCAGACTCTCTCCCCAGCTAATAAGTAAGGGAAGAAAGCCTGACTATGATCCCAACAGCTGCCCAACAATAATATATCACTAAGAGCAGCATCACTTGCTTTAAGGTAAGTGAGTGAGCGGAGATCTCACAGAGACGTATAAAATTCCATGGTAGTTGCAGGAAGAATGTTCCTGGTAATGAATTCATCACCACAGGAAGTAGTTGATGCCAAAGCATTGAATGTATTCAAGAGGCGGCTGGATATAGCACTTGGGGCGAATAGGATCAAAGGTTATGGGGAGAAAGCAGGATTAAGCGATTGAGTTGGATGCTCAGCCATTTTGTGCTGAATGGTGGATCAGACTCGAAGGGTCGAATGGCTTCCTCCTGCTCCTATCTTCAGTGTTTCTATTTTCTATAGTTTCATTTAAACATTAAAAAGACTAATTTTTTCGGTATCAATTAGTTCAATTGCTTATGATGTTCTAAGTCTGTCATTGTCAGTTCTTGATATTTCCAAAGCAATTTAAGAATTCAGAACACTGCGGTTGCAGTTCTTGCTTTTGGACGTAGTTTTGGAGACACATCCCGTTCTCTTAATCTTTGGACCAACTGCTATTGGACCAACTGCTTTACACTGTGTATCTTTTAATTGCACTACCATTTGTAAATTGGGATAGATCTTGAAACTCAAAACTAGGCATCCACAAGGAACTGTGGATCAGAAGCAGCAGCAGAATTATTTTTAATGACAATCTGTAACCTCATTGCCTAGTCTCCAGTGGCCTAAAGAGAACTGGAAACACAATTGGTTGGGCCAAACAATATCTGCTTTCTTTGGGTGGATTGTGGATGGTGCCTTTTGAAACTATGAATATCGAAAGACAAACACTTTTACTGTCCAAGTGAAGCATCGATTGAAAATGGCAGCAGCCTTACCTGAAGCAGGAATAACACAAAGCCATCCCATCTACAGTAACTATTCCTTTACAGCTGTGCAAAACCATGGTAAAACAGAACTATGAGAATCTCTACACAACCTTAATAACCATCTATCAGTTGTTAATACGTTAATAGTACAGAAGCCTGGCTTACGTAAGAAATCCCCCTGTTCACAGAGACTAACATAAATCAATCCCAAAAATGATCAAATTCTCTTGTAATCTTTAAAACAAGTGATAATATATTCTACATTGAAATGCCCAACTGGAAGCACGTTTAAGTTTGCACTGATCCACTATAGCCTCTTTTATTACATTCCATTCTATGACTTTTAAGCACCAATGTATTTAACTGTGAAAAGTGCCTGAATGCTTCAATTATAATGGGATTATCCCCAAGGTATTGCACTCCTGTGGTCTTCTGCAGCAGTTAGTAATTTTATGCTCAGTTCTGTGTAAGTGCTTGTGTCATAGGATTGATATATTATGTGTTGTCTGTGATATTTTAGTTCCCTGTTGGTGACACTGGAAAAAAAACACTTAAAATTCTTTATATAGAAGTTAATGAGAAAGATTTTGATTGCAACATGTACAGAACCATTCCCCATTTTAGTGTTGTTTTCGTGGTTCAACTTCTTGGCTTTTGCACTGAGATTAACATTTTCTGCCTTTAATATCCACTGTGAATGAGTGTGAGGAAGCTTGATTTGTCCATTATTACGCCACAACAGACTGGTTGTTCTGATCTTCAGTAATAGATCAGATGAAAAATAGGAGCTTATGAAATGAAATTCTTCCAATGCCAACTTTTGTGGAAGTTAAGGAGGCCACAGGCAAATGAATATTAACTCAGTGATGAAGTTTGGTTTGGATATTCCTGCAAATACAGTAAACAATAGTAAAAAGATAAAAAGAAAAGGTATGTTAATGTGAGGAGGAAGCAGCTGTCCTTGCTGAAATGGATTTGCTGTTACTGTCTAGGGTATGGACCTCTCCAAATGAAGGCTGAATGCCAATTCACTGACAACTCCTCTTAACTCACTCCTGGACCTTGACCTCACCACTAAAACATCAAACCATTGTTCCCAAGATTGCTGTAGATCTCATCCTCCCTGGAGATCTTCTCTCCATGACACCCAACCTCATCGCCAGATAGCCTTAAATCCCTTTCCAAGATCCACCGACAGCGCTGTCCTGCTGGACCCATTTTTGCAGCGTGTTTGTTCCCCATTGAACTGACTTCTTCTTATTTCAATTGTGTTTTGTTTATTCCCCTTGTTCAGTTTCTTTCCCCCTCTTACATCCACAGTTCTTCGAACATGCTCCAGTAATTTTGCAGCTTCTTGGACCTAGCTGTCTTCTTTCCACCATGGACAAACCCTCTGCTTCCATTTCCCACCTGAATGTCTGAAAAGTCTTTGCTCCTTTCTACAATGAGGACAAATTGTCAGCGCCCACCTAACGGAACTTGCGCTCACATTGAACTACTTTGGTAAAACAAAGAATTGCAGATGTTAAAGATCTGAAACAAAAACAGAAATTACCGGAGAAACCCAGCAGATCTGGCAGCATCCGTGGAGAGAGAAAAATAGGGAGTTAATGTTGCAAGACAGGTAATTCTTATTAAGAACAGATAGTAGCTAGGAAAAGGTAGTATATGGACTGAATACATGGGGGAATGCAAGGAAAGGAGTAAGTGGATAGACTGAAATGGAGTCCAAAGTGAAAGAACAACAGTTGGGGAGACAAAGGGATGGATGGATGGTAACCTAGGGAGAAAGTAAAGCTGATATGGGGACCATAAGTAAGAGAAAATGGGTTGGTTGTGCTGAAAGAAGTCTATGATCCAACTAAATGGCAGCACAGGCTTGAGCAGTCAAAGAGTCTGTTCCTGTTCCTATTTCCTATGGTCTTATGATCTACCTTAGCTTTTTCAGGTCTTCAAGAGTAAGGTCTTTACGGTCTTGTCCACGGGCCACATTACCACAATAGATCAACTCATCCCAGTCCAACGTTTCATTGTGAAAAATACCCAACGGTTACAGAATGATGGCTAGAGCCTTTCAGAAGGAGGTTCGTGAGGTCACACTGTATACTGTTATCCTGCTGTCCTCCATCTTTCGACCAAATCTTTCAATATCAACCACGAAGTCTCTCCACACGCGCACTGGGGTTTTCAGTGGGAGACTGTTTGATCCTAATTAAAATCTCACAGAATATTCTCTTCTCCAAGGCCCTTTGTAACTCATGCTCCTAACAGACCCTGTTGTCATAATGATCTGGTTCACTAATGTCCTTTAGGGAAGGAGATTTGCCATCCTTACGTGGTCTGGCCTAAATGTGACTCCAGACCCGCAGCAACGTGGGTTTCTCTTAACTGTCCTCTGGGCAATTAGAGATCAGTAAGAAATACTGGTTCAGCTGGTGATGCTCATATCCTGTGAATTAATAGAATACAACTATTGGATGTTGCAGCCGTTATCTCTCATTGCTGCCCAGTTTGTGCCATGAGTTGTCTGATTTTGGTCAGCAAGGGTAGTGATCCGCCTCAGTAAATAACACTTTGTTGCCAAATTAACTCACTTAAAGCTTCTCCTCCCCCACCCACCTCTGTTCTCTTTCACCTTGGCCTTCCCCGCTCTTAACTCATTACATAGAACATAGAAGAATACAGCGCAGTACAGGCCCTTTGGCCCTCGATGTTGCGCCGATCCAAGCCCACCTAACCTATACTAACCCACTATCCTCCATATACCTATCCAATGCCCGCTTAAATGCCCATAAAGAGGGAGAGTCCACCACTGCTACTGGCAGGGCATTCCATGAACTTACGACTCGCTGAGTGAAGAACCTACCCCTAACTTCAGTCCTATATCTACCCCCCCTTAATTTAAAGCTATGCCCCCTTATAATACCCGACTCCATACGCGGGAAAAGGTTCACACTGTCAACCCTATCTAACCCCCTAATCATCTTGTACACCTCAATCAAGTCACCCCTAAACCTTCTTTTCTCTAATGAAAACAGCCCCAAGTGTCTCAGTCTTTCCTCATACGATCTTCCTTCCATACCAGGCAACATCCTGGTAAACCTCCTCTGCACCCGTTCCAGTGCCTCCACATCCTTCCTATTACTTTGTCATAGTATTTGGTTCAATATCCTTTAGAGAAAGTCATGATTTGGAGATGCCGGTGTTGGACTGGGGTGTACAAAGTCAAAAAATCACACAACACCAGGTTATAGTCCAACAGGTTTATTTGATAGCACTAGATTTTGGAGCACTGCTCCTTCATCAGGTGGTTGTGGAGTTTAAGACACACCCAGACAGATGCACACTCACAGGCAGACAGATAGACACATACATATACAAATACTCCTTCAAACACACACACACTCCTACTGACACATGCACTCATGCAGGCCCTCTCTCAGACGCTCACACATACACTCCCACACACGCTCCCTCTCACAGACTTATACCCCTTTACACTCACACTCACACACATACACACACTCTCACAGACACTCACAACCACCTACCTCCACACACACACATCCACATGCACACACACGCATACATATAAGTTTATGGGGTGAATTTGTACTTGCAGAATTACATTTTATTTTGCTCAAAAACTGCATGAATCCATGTAAGATTCTGTAAATTTATTTTTTAGATTAGAATCAGTCTGACCATTGTGGCAGAGACGGTCTCACACAGGGCACCTCTCAGCTTAAATGCATTATCTGGGCCGACATGACACCAATTGTTAAAGTTCACTTGAGAATGTAACTTTGAAAAAGTTCTGTGACTTACATACGAAAGAAATGAACCAACGTGTTCCTTCTAAAAGATGAGAGACTTAACAAACAATCCAGTTCTTTTTCAATATATAACTTCAATTACATCACACTGTAAACTTTTGCAATAAATTCTGTGTCTTACAGTCTTATACTCCACAACCACCTGATGAAGGAGCAGCGCTCAGAAAGTTAGTGCTTCCAAATAAACCTGTTGGACTACAACCTGGTGTTGTGGGATCTTTAACCTCCAGGAAAGTAACTGCTGGCCTACGTGTGAGTCCAGGTGCACAGCGGACTCTGAATTGCCCCTTGGGAAATTAGCCGTGGCCTAGCCAGTGTCACCCACATCCTGTGAATGAATAAAAAAAGTTATTGCCCTGGAAACTGCCCACTGCCTCCACTGCCAAACCCAGGAGCTTGAAAGCCCTCTTTTTTTCCCGCTCTTGACTTGCAATCAGCACACCTAAAAAATGGTACTGACCAAACTTTAGCAAAAAGGTGGAAAGAGAGTAATGATGAGAATGATGTTTCATGAAACCAATCTAATCTCTCCCTAACCTAATCTCTCCCTAACTAATCTAATCTCTCGAATCGGTTCTAATTATATCAGCTGCTATAAGCTTTCCAGTTACAAAAAGCGTTAAAATGAAAAGCCCTTTGCTAAAGATCACAATTCTGCACATGGTTACATCTGTTGCGGTATAAAATTCTCCCTGGAGCCAACACCAACACTATTACAGAGGAATGCTCAGAAACTGGTTTCAGGAATTGAACCAACCTGCATACTGCCCATTAAGATGATAATGACCCTGTAAGTATTATGCAAATATGCAAAGCTGGATCTTTTTTTCAGGAAGTTTGTTTAATGATGTAGTAAAAGCTATGTTTTAGGATAATAGAATATTAAAGGGAGCACTCATTCTAGGGATGATGCCAGAATTGGGGAGGTATTGAGATATTGGTTTTAAACCATACCACTTCCAATTTATGAAAGTAACTTAGATTCAGAAACTCCATGGCAAATGGTCAAATGTGCAAATGATGTCAGATCATGAGAGTCAGTGGAATAGAAAGAGGCAGATCAGAATCACAGAATTAGATATACAAACCGAGACATGAAGTATTAGGCAACCAAATGGGGCAAGAGGGAAAATAGCCTTGTTGTTGATATTTAAATAACCACAAGAGACAAATTAGAAATAAGGGGCATAAATTATCTTTTAGGCTGTTTGTGACAAGTAGTGTTCCCCAGACTTAGAGACATAGATTTATACAGCACAGAAACAGACCCTTCAGTCCAACACGTCCAAGCCAACCAAATATCCTAAATTAATCTAGTCTAATTTGCCAGCATTTGGCCCATATCCCACTAACTCCTTCCTATTCATATACCCGTACAGATGCCTTTAAAATGTTGTAATTGTACCAACCTCCACCACTTCCTCTGGCAACTCATTCCATACATGTACCACTCTCTGCATGAAAAAGTTTCCCCTTAGGTCCCTTTTAAATCTTTCCCCTCTCACCTTAAACCTCTGGTTTTGGACTCTCCCACACTGGGGAAAAGACCTTGTCTATTTACACTATCCATGCCCCTCAAGATTGTATAAACCCCTATAAGGTCACCCTCAGCTTCTGACACTCCAGGGAAAACAGCCCCAGCCTATTCAGCCTCTCCCTGTAGCTCAAACTCTCCAACCCTGGCAACATCCTTGTAAACCTTTTCTGAACCCTTTCAAGTTTCACAACATCTTTTCAATAGCAACAAGACCAGAATTGAATTCTTAACTGGGCCTTTACAATATAAATATGAGTGAATAAGAAATAGTGTATCTAAATTTTGGCATGACAGTAAATTGAGAAGCAGAGTACTTTGTATGGTTAGGAACAGGAAGTTCCAGAGTGTTACACACAGATTAAGTGAGTGATCAAAACAACTGCAGATGGATGTTACTGAGAGAAAATATGAAAACATCAACTTTGGATCCCCAACCAATAAATCTGACCATTTGTTAAGTGAGCAGAGGAATTTGGGAGTCAAGACATACAAATTGCAAAGAGCCAACGCAAATTAAATAGATGAATGGAATATTAACCTATACGAGAGAAAGTGAGGACTGCAGATGTTGGAGATCAGAGTCAAAAAGAGTGGCACTGGAAAAGCACAACCAGTCAGGCAATATCCAAGGAGCAGGAGAGTCAACGTTTCGAGCATAAGCTCTTCATCAGGAATGAAGAAGAGCTGATCTTGATGAAGAACTTATGCTTGAAATGTCGACTCTCCTGCTCTTCGGATGCTGCCTGAGCAACTATTAACCTATATCTCAACTTGGGCTCGAATACAAAGTGAAGAAAGGTATGCTTCAGATGAATTTAGACCTACCTCATGTGGAGGGTTGCATACAATTCGGACACTGACTACTGCAAGGATGTATTAGTCTTGGAGGAAGGTAAACAGCAGGTCTGGATTTTCTGATGGCCAGGCAGTCGTTATTGCAACATAGCTCAGAGATGCACACGGATTCCCGAAGGAATCCCCATTATATCAGAGTCTGAAGCTATTGCTTCAGAAATTTAATTTCTCTCTGCCTGGAACCTACCAAAAGTCTCCATTTTAATTGGATAATTCGGAGAGTTTCAATGAAATTAAGTAAAAGAATTATTCAGGAAAAAACAGCCAGACATGATTTAACCTCAAATATCTATACTGCTTGAATGGACCAAACATGACCAACCCATAAATGCCTCTTCCCAACACCCACCAGTCCCAAACACCCACCCTCCCTGCTTCATTCTGGACCTGATTTCTCCCATTCACCCCGATCTACCCCTAATTACTGCATCACTTACCTGGGCCGCTCACCACTTTGCATCCTGGCACCCCCATGACTTTCCCAGTTGGCCCCCTACTGACCTGGCATATTGCCCTTACCCATCTGCCAGCCTATCTCAACCTAGATGGCACCCTGCGCACTCAGCATCTTAACCTCATGCATTTACTGTTTGACAGCAGCTATCAGGGCCTTTATGTTTAGCTGACTGTTGTGAGGAGGTGGAAGGGGGCATTTGTTTGCCTTTTCACGACTGTTTTGCGTTCTGAGAGAGTTGTCAGAATGGCAGTTCAGCTCCGTGTTTCTGAGCTGGCCCTGAGCAAATCCTGAAACTTGTGCTTCCTCGAGCTTAGAGGATTGAGGGAGAAGCCAATTGTTCAGAACATGAATGGATTTGACTCGGTTGAGAAACTATTAACCCTGGTGCAAGAATCCAGAGTAAGGGCAATGTAACCTTACAATTTAGGATAAGCCAAAATCTGAGAGTTTTTCACAAACAGGCAGTTGTGCTGAACTTACTCCCCTAGAAAGCTGTGAATGTTGGGTCATCTAGTATTTCCAAGACTGAGAGGTTTTTTTTTGTCAGTTCAGTATCAAAGTATTTGGAGGAAAGGTAAGTAAATGGATTTAAGGTTCAGGTCAGCCATGGTTCAGTGGTGGAAAAGCTTTGAGGGACTCAATGCCCATCTCTGGTTCATACATGCCATATTCCCGTGGGCTATTTAGTGGTGCTGGCATTTGAAAAGGCAACTGACAATCAATTCTGGAAGGATTGTTATTGAGGGATAGAGGTGGGGCAGTGTGAGGGCAGGTTTTCAACGTCAGCTCATGAAATAAAGAATGTTTTTCTTCGGCCTGATCTGGGGATTTCTCTGGAATAGCCGGACTCTGCTCCAAGCGTTCAGCAGTAAAGCAGGCTTGTACCAATACTCTGCTTCTACCTTCCTGAGTGTTTAGAGAATTCCATCCTCAGGTTTTGCAATGGAGCATTGAAAGGTTAAACAACAATGGAAAGCTCACCCCGCCATATTTTTGCCACCTTGCTGGAGTCAAGAACATTTAACGTCAAGCTGGATTTTTGCACCTGTGTGTATAACATGTAAGTCCTGTACACACAGGAAAACAGTGTCTTTTTTTAACAAAAAGCAAATGGAGTAGAATTATACATATTTCCTTATGTTGCAGTAAATGGACTGAATTTAAGAGAAATGAAAAGGGTTTTGTTCTTTGACCTGAAAAAGACAAGTTAAGGCACAAAATCTAAATATTTAAAAGTATTGTGTTTTACTGTATAGCAACATTTAATAAGTTAGTACAAGTCTTTTTATATTATTTGTTCATGTACATCAGCATTGCTGGTTAGATTAGATTCTGTACAGTATGGAAACAGGCCTATCGACCCAACCAGTCTACACCGACCCTCTGAAGAGTAACCCACCCAGACCCATTTCCCTACCTTATATTTATCCCTGACAAATGTACCTCACTCTATGGGCAATTTAGCATGGCAAATCCACCTGACCTACACATGTTTGGATTGTGGGAGGAAACCAGAGCACCCAGAGAAAACCCACACAGACACAAGGAGAACGTGCAAACACCACACAGTCAGTCGCCCGAGGTGGGAATTGAACCAGAGTCCCTGGTGCTCTGAGGCAGCAGTGCTAACCACTGAGCCACCATGCCATCCCAAATCCAAAGATGTGCTAGTCAGGTGAAATGGCCATGCTAAATTGTCCATAGTGTGAGGTACATTAGTCATGTTTTGGAGGTGCTGGAGTTGGACTGGCGTATACAAAGTTAAAAATCCCACATCACCACGTTATAGTCCACAGCAGGTTTATTTGAAAGCACTAGCCTTTGGAGCGCTGCTTCTTCATCGGGTGGCTGTCCTGATGAAGGAGCAGCACTTGGAAGGAAAGCTAGTACTTCCAAGTAAACCTGTTGGAGTATAACCTGGTGTTGTGTGATTTTTAACTCTGCTGGTTAGGACATTTCTAATTGGCTTTGAACCAAGTGGTGTGATGGGGCCCTTTAAGAGGACAGTGAAGAGTATACCACATTGTTGTAGGTCTGGAGTCCCATGGAGAGCAGACCAAGTAAGGATGGGCAATTTCTTCCCTAAAACACATTAATGAATGAGACAGAAATGTCAGTCAACAATGGTTACATTGTTGCCGTTAGTGTAGCTTTTCATTAATTTTTATGGAATTTAAATTCTACCATCTGCCATCGTGGAATTTAAACTTTGCCACCACAGTAATAGATACTCTGGATTACTAATCAAGTGATATTACAACTACACCATCACCATAGAAGTGGAGGAATTTGTTTAGCCTCCTTAAGCATAACAAGGTATGATTCTAATTAAGTATTCTGTTCACAGTTAAAATAAGTCCAGCAATGGTTTTCTGGACATATGTTGAAGTTAGATATTTTGGGGGTTTTTGTAACCTGCCAAGGTGAATGGTTTCAGCGTAGGCAGCAAAGTAAAACACCAGAAACTGCTAACATGGTCAGAAGCTGACAGATGAGAATCCCTTGCGGGATAGGTGGGTCTAACATTTAACGATGTTAAATTGTCATGAACTGCAATTCCAGCCAAGAATTCCGAGTTTAACCATGTGCACAGTTTACCTGGAACTTCCCAGGTTGAATGAGTTGAGAGCAGAGCTGAAACGCTGACAGACAAGAGCACTTTCAAACCCAGAAACATGACAGCTGCTTCCTCACCAAAGGGAAAGGCTTTTAGATAACTGGAACACACCTTTTTCTCTTCTTAACACATTCAACATAAGTCACAGCATGTTCCAGATGATTTGCCGCCTGCTAAAGTTAATTACAGAAAGATCAGGAGAACTTCCCCCTGATACTTTGAGCTTATATTCCCATTGACCAAGAGTAGGTACCAGGAGGGAGCCTTTGCAAAGCTTATCATGAAATGGGAAGGTAGGCACATTAACTCATTTTAAACCTCTGTTTCCAAGCCAATCCAACTCTACTCTGTAAATCCCCACTGCCGCACTTCTTTCTTGCACACTGCAGCATTCTAGATTGTAATAGACATGCAATGATGAATTAGTGGATCTGAGCATGACATTGTATTTAAATGTACAATTGCTCACTTTGTAGATTTGTGGTTTATAACATAAAGGAAATCCAGCATAGCTGCTATTTCTATAGTCTCCTCTACAATTCTCAGTCAGACCCATAATCTGTTCTAATAGCCGCACTACACAACTCACTCAGCGGTTAAAATTTGATCATTCCAGCAGACAGATTCTTTAGGCACAGCTTTGAGCACCTCAGTGCTATAGTACCATTAAAAATAGGGACCAGAAAAATAAAACAAAAACATAGCTATCTGTGACAGAAGTTAAAGGATTTCCCACTAATTATTTAAAAACTAAAAGAACTGTGGATGCTGGAAATCAGAAACGAAAACAGAAATTCCTGGAAAAGCTCAGCAGGTCTGGCAGCACCTGTGGAGAGAAATCAAAGTTAACGTTTCAGGTCCAGTGACCCTTCCTCAGAATTTATGTTTTTGCTTCCCACCAACTATTGTTATGCTTAAGGAGGCTAAACAAATTCCTCCACTTCTATCCATCCCACCAGTAGCATTTAACTAGTATTCTGTGGTCATCGTTGACTATTCCCTTTCTAAAGTGCTAAATAGCTACCAGAAAAGGGTGCCACTTTAAATGGCCAGTAGTCACAAAGTGAGCAAAGGTACTGTAAACTTGTGCTGATTGTCAGTTCTATTTGACACCTACACATCTTTGGCAGTTCAAACTCAACATGTGGAGACTGGTTATATTACATGAATGCCATTATCACACTGTGTTCCTCCTAGTCAGGAAATCGACTTAATCATAACCTCAGCACCTCCCAGAAGGTTTTGTAGGTTTAATTAAAACACTTGAGTTTGCAAAGCAAGATTCCAAATGGAACAAATTAAATAGTCAATCAGGAAAGCACATGCTTTCCTGTCTTATGTTTAACTAGGAGAAAGTGAGGACTGCAGATGCTGGAGATCAGAGCTGAAAAAGCACAGCAGGTCAGGCAGCATCCAAGGAGCAGGAGAATCGACGTTTCGGGCATAAGCCCTTCTTCAGGAATGTTTAAACAATGTTAAACAAGCAAAATGTCCCAGTTGAACATTTTATTCAATAAATAGCACCTCTGACATTGACGCTCCCCCTTAGTACTGCAACTTAGTGTTAATCTATATTACAGACACTCAGTTGGGTAGGGCTTGAACTCTCAACTTCCTCATTCAGAGGCTCCAGGACTACCACTAAACAAAAATATGACAGTAATAAATCAAACCAATTTAAAAAAAAACGTAACTGTGTTTCTCTATTGAGTACACCAGTGCTGCCCAGGTATTAACTTTTTCAAAACTTAATTCTTGGGATGCAGTTATTGTCAGCAAGGCCAGCATTTATTGTACAAACTGAGTTGACTCTGAGAAGGCAGTTGCGGGCCTTCTTTTAGAACTCTGCAGTCCACATGGTGAAGGGATTCATAATGTCTTTATGTAGGGTACTCTAGGATTTTTACACAGTGATGATGTAGAAGCAGCAACATATGTTCAAGTCAGGGTGTTGGATGACTGAGATGGATACTTGCCAATTGTAATGTTTCCATATATCTGCTGCCGTTTGCCCTGCCAGGCACTGGAAGCCATGGATTTAGAAGTTGCTTCTGGAGAAACTCATTGAAATGCATTTCATAGACAGGACCAACTGATGGGATGGAAAATGAGGCCTAAATGTATAAATTGGTCATCACTTACAAATATGGATAGCCAGGTGTGTGAATATTTGCAGAGTTGTCTGTCCGGTGATTGAGTAATTCATATTAAAGGGAACATGAAAGGATTTTTCTTCCAGGTTTGGGCAAATAGTAGCGCAGAATTAAAGATAAGGCTTTAACGTATAAATTGAAGAGAACCGTCTCAAAGTTGATTGAGAGACAACATGAAGTCATGTTCCCCAGATTTGGAAAATGTACTGCATGGCTACATCTTCACCCAGTGCCAGTGGGAAGTATGGGAAACAATTCTTATCTTTTAACAAATTATTCCCAACAACATACAGAGAACAAACACTGTGGGACACCAAACACAGAAGGATTCAATTCAATATGATCTGCAATCCTGAAATTCCAAAGATAGGAAGGATTTTTTCTTTACAT
The DNA here is from genome assembly GCF_037043375.1 of Chiloscyllium plagiosum. Taxonomy (NCBI): domain Eukaryota; kingdom Metazoa; phylum Chordata; class Chondrichthyes; order Orectolobiformes; family Hemiscylliidae; genus Chiloscyllium; species Chiloscyllium plagiosum. The sequence continues at coordinate 10,098,724 of NW_028270142.1, forward strand.
TTATAAAGGGCTGGACTTCAAAGCAATGAGGGAATAATCCAAGCAAATCAATACAAGGAAAGAGTTCTATCATATTTCAGGTAAAAGAAGTACAACATGCTAAGTATTTAAAACGCATCTGTACTTTAAAACAACAAGCTTGGGATAAACACCCCAAATATATTCATAAACTTATCGAAGATGGAGTAAAGAATGAGCATTACAAATAAAGTAGCTGCAGAGAAAAGGTTTAGTAACACAAATATAAGCACATTAATAGTGTAACCTAAGGATGACAAAGAAACCAAGATAATACATAGCTAAAAATGCAAAACAACAGTAACTTAATTCAGTACTTCAACAGTGAGAAGCTCAGTGTTAACCATCTGGAAACAGGAAACAGTAGCCTAGAAGGAAGAAAAATAATTATCTTTGTATAGCACCTTTCATAACTTCAATATTCCCCAAAGTGTCTCCCAGTCAATAAAATACAGAATTGTAAGTCATTACTTGGGTTGTTCACTAATAGTCACTAGGTTAAGACAGATACTGTAGCCTGTGCTGCCTCAGTTCTACTTGAGGCCCATGCATCCTATGGCAGTTCAACCTCAACATTTGTCAACCAGTTGTTTTAAATAAACAGACAGTGTTCCTTCTAGTCAGGAAATGGATTTTATGGCAACCTCAATATAGCCCAAAGAGCAGCTGACTTATCCACATCAGGGTTTCACAACAGTAGTTAGATAATTAACTAGTTGATCTATTTGTTTGGAGTTAAAAATCACACAACACCAGGTTATAGTTCAACAGCGGTGCTCCGAAAGCTAGTGTGCTTCCAATTAAACCTGTTGGACTATAAACTGATGTTGTGTGATTTTTAACCTTGTACACTCCAGTCCAACACTGGCATCTCCAAATCATATTTCTTTGGAGGATAAATAGTAGTCAGGACACCAGGAGAACTCTCTTCATTTTCAGATAGTGCCTTCGTATATGCAGGACTTTGGGGGTGGGAGAGTGGCAGTACATTATTTTCTGTTTAGAAAGGTCAACACAGCGATAATGAAGGTAGTGAAAAGGGCAAATAATTGGGCAGGTTAGTCCTGAAGAGATAACTTTCTCCCACCTCATCACCTCATTAATTCAGTGCTGGGTGAGAAGTCCATGAGGGATTTTCATGACCTGCTTCAATTAAAGCTTTTAAGCGATCCATGCATGGCCACCTCCCTGACTAGCTGCTTTCATGATGGCCACAGAAAATGGCTCAATTCTCAGCCTGTGAAACCAGGGCAGTCAGCAGCTGGGTTTGAGTGGGGGTTGGGGGATGCTGTGTCCCCAGTTGTCTCAATCCTTAGTGCAATCTGAAGCTCAGATTGGGGGAAAATGTGAGGCACTGGGTGGGGTGATCTCTGGAAGCCAAAATCTGTCCTTACCTCCGACCTCTCTGACATCACTTCCCCACCCTATGACGAGAGGATAAAAGTCAGTTAAGGGATAAAGATCTCACTGCAGGATTTCTCCCTGCCACTGCCCGCCCCTGTAGTATAGGCCTTGACCAGCAGTCTTTAGGATATAGAAGCTGCCGGCCTCTGATTGGTGAGCAGCATCTGGTGACTGGGACACCAGTAGCAAGGCTTAACATAGGCTGAGAAACCTGCCCACGCTCACCCACCAGCTTGTATTGAGCTGATTGGCACACAGTGGGTTCAGTTAGTTACATTGGCAGGGCGGGTGTCTCACCCACCTGAACACTTCATCACAAAACCAGGCCCAATGCATCAAATAGGAAATAAATAGAGATCTTAAGAAAGAGCTCATATTACCGAAGAGGAGGTGTTGGAGGTCTTAAAACACATAAAGGTAGACCAATCCCTGGGACCTGATCAGGTGTTTCCTGGAACTTTGTGTAAAAAGATTGCTGGGCCCCTTGCTGAGATACTTGTATCATTGACAGCTACTGTGAAGTGCTGGGAGACTGGAGGTTGGCTAACATGATGCTATTATTTTAAGAAAGGCTGTAAGGAAATCCCAGGGAACTATTGACAAATGAACCTTATGTCAGTGGTGGGTAAGTTGTTGGATGTAATTTTGAGGGACAGGATCTACATGTATTTGGAAAGGCAAAAACTGATTAGGAATAGTCAGCATGGTTTTATGTGTGGGAAAGTGTCTCTCACGAACATGACTGAGTTTTTTGAAGAGGTGACAAAGAAGATTGCTCAAGGCAGAGCAGTAGACATTGTCAGTAAAGTGTTTGACAAGGTTCCACATGGTGGATTGGTTAATAAGGTTAGATCTCATGGCATCTAGGGGGAGCTGGCCAATTGAATACAAAATTGGCTTGAATGTAGGAGACAAAAGGTAGTGGTGGAGGGTTGCCTTTCAGACTGGAGGCTTGTGACCAATAGTGTACCACAAGTACTGGGTGCTGGGTCCATTGCTTTTCATCATCCACATAAATGATTTTAGATTTTAGATTAGATTAGATTACTTACAGTGTGGAAACAGGCCCTTCAGCCCAACAAGTCCACACCGACCCGCCGAAGCGCAACCCACCCATTCCCCTACATTTACCCCTTTACCTAACACTACGGGCAATTTAGCATGGCCAATTCACCTGACCTGCTCATCTTTGGACTGTGGGAGGAAACCGGAGCACCCGGAGGAAACCCACGCAGACACGGGGAGAACGTGCAAACTTTTGATGTGAATATAGGAGGTTTGGTTAGTAATTTTGCAGATGAAACAAAAATAGTTGGTGTGGTGGACGGTGAAGAAGATTATCTCAGATTACAACGGACCTTGATCAGATGGACTAATGGGCTGAGGAATGACAGATGGAATTTAATTTAGACAAATGTGAGGTGTTACATTTTGGAAAGTCAAATCAGGGCAGGACTTACACAATTACCAGTAGGTCCTGGGGAAATGTTGCTGAGGAAAGAGACCTCTGGATGCAGGTGCATAGTTTCTTGAAAGTGGAGTCGCAGGTCGACAGGGTGGTGAAGAGGGTATTTGGTAAGCTTGCTTGCATTGGTCAGAACATTGAGTATAGGAGTTGAGATGTCATGTGCAATTATACATAACATTGCTTAGGCCATTTTTGGAGTACTGCATACAATCTGTTGACTTTCTATAAAAAGGATGTTGTCAAACTTGAGAGGGTGCAGCAAAGACTTACAAGAATGTTGCTGGGACTGGAGAGTTTGAGTGATGGGGAGGGGCTGAATGGGCTGGGGGCTATTTTCCCTGGAGAGTCAGAGGCTGAGGGGTGACATTATAGAGGTTTATAAAATCATTCGAGGCATGGATAGGGTAAATAGGCAAGGTCTTTTTCCCAGGGAAGGGGAATCCAAAACTAGAGGACATAGGTTTCCGGTGAGAGGGGAAAGATTTAAAAGGGACCTAAGGGGGTAGCTTTTTCATGCAGAAGGTGGTGCGTGTATGGAAGGTGCTCCCAGAAGAATTTATAGAGGTGCAGTTACAATTTAAAAGGCATCTGAGTGGGTATATGAATATGGATGGTTTAGAGGAATACATGCCAAATGCTGGCAAATGGTACTAATTCAGATTAGGATATCTGTTCAGCGCGAATGAATTAGACCAAAGGGTCTGTTTCCGCATTGCATGATTCTAAACGGTCATCGTCTGTGCTGTGATAACTCTGTGATTTTAAATCAACTCATTATTACAGAAACGTCATGAATTAGCATCCCATTTGACAGAGTGCGCACTTCTATTTACACTTTTGCTGTTACTTCACTTCTAATGTACAAGGCAAGACTGATGAATATGCCTTCATTGAGCAGGAGTATTTCAGTAGTGATAGTACCTCTAATATGTGAGAAATACAAGTTCTATTCAGACTGAAAACCGATAAAGTCACAGCAATAAAGAGCAATTATCCCAAACCATTAAGAAACATTTGGTAGGAAATTCAAGGGGAGGTTTTGTGGCTCAGTGGTAGTGTCCCTACCCATGGACTGGAAGACACTGGTTCAAGTCCCACCTGCTCCAGAGGTGTGTGATAACATCTCTGAACAGGTCAATTACAAAAACAATTGGCTAAATTAGATTAAGTGAAGCAAAACCTCATGAGATTTAAGGGGGTTCTGGTAATGTAGCATTAATGTCCCTAACCCTGGTCCAGGAGACCCTGGCTCAAGTCCTACCTGCACCAGAGGTGTGTGATGACATCTCTGAACAGGTCGATTAGAAAAATAGGAGAGGAGATTCAAGGTTTCGGACTTTTTTTATGAGGGGGCCACTGAATACTGAAAAGTGCCAGATGTGGATGTAGGTTTGCTGGCTGATCTGGAAAATTTGTTTTCAGACATTTCGTCACCATACTAGGTAACATCTTCAGTGAGCCTCCTGATTAAGCATCGTTTCCTGTGGTGATGTCATTTCCTATGGTGATGTCATTTCCTGTTCTTTTTCTCAGGGGGTGGTAAATGGGATCCATGTCAATGTGTTTGTTGGAATGCCATGCTTTGAGGAATTCTCATGCATGTCTCTGTTTGGCTTGTCGTAGGATGGATATGTTGTCCCAGTAGAAGTGGTGTCCTTCTTCATCCACATGTAAGGATACTAGTGAGAGTGGGTAATGTCTTTTTGTGGCTAGTTGATGTTCATGTATCCTGGTGGCTAGTTTTCTACCTGTTTGTTGGTTACAGTTCATACAAGGTATTTTGTAAATGACATTAATTGTGCTTGTTGTCTGTATAGGGTCTTTCAAGTTCATTAGCTACTGTTTTAGTGTGTTGGTGGGTTTGTGGGCTACCATGATGCCAAAAGGTCTGAGTAGTCTGGCAGTCATGTCCGAGACATCTTTGATGTAGGGGAGAGGGGCTAGGGTTTCTGGACGCGTTTTATCTGCTTGTTTGGGTTTGTTGCTGAGAAATCAGTGGGGACCCGTTCTTTTTGAATAGGCTATATAGGTGATTTTCCTCTGCTTTGTGTAGTTCCTCTGTGCTGCCATGTGTGGTGATTTGTTGAAACAATGTTCTGATGCAGCTTCGTTTGTGGGTGTTGCGTGATTGCTTCTGTCATTCAATATTTGGTCCGTGTGTGTTGTTTTCCTGTAGACGCTGGTTTGAAGTGCCCCATTGGCTGTTCGCTCTACTGCAACATCTAGGAATGGCAGTTTGTTGTTGCTTTCCTCCTCGTTAGTGAACTTTATGCCAGTGAGGGTATTATTGATGGGCTTGAGTGTTTCCTCTAATTTGTTTCGTCAAGACCATTCAGAACCTCAACCTGAGCTACAAATCTTCTCAAAACCCGCGAGGTGCCAGAAGTGCTGAAGTCTAAAAGCCCGTTGTATCTCATCGCTCAAAGCACTTTGAGCATCTTAAAATTGTGTCAGATGCTATGTAAATGCAAACCATTCTTTATGCTTCAAATATAAAGTGCTGCATTTGGTTTTTGAGTCAGGAACCTGATGCTGGGGTCTAAAGGTTGTAACCCCACACTGTGTCCAGAGCAGTCACTCAGCAATCGTTTGCCCTGAATTGGCCAATTGGCACCCCTTCATGTTTAGTTAAAAATGAGGAATGGAATCTTGAGGTTGTGGGTCAGTAGGCAGCCCTTTCACTCAGAAACGACAGTAGTCTTCGCTAAAATAAAGAGACTCCATCTTGAGCCAACCTCTCAGCAACTTTAAAACAATCTGAAGTCAAACAGCATACCTTCATTGTCTACGAGTTAAAATCTGGAGCTCCCACCCTCTCAGTACTCTGGATCAACCTACACTACAAGGACTGTAGCAATTCAAGAAGGTAGCTCAACACCACTTTCTTCAGCGCAATTTGTATTGGGCAACCGATGCAGGCCCAGCCAGTAATGCCCATATCCCACGAATGAATAAAGAAACACTGATGCAGAGGGATCTGACTTTTTAAAAACAAAAACCACAGATTGCTGATACAATGATTAAGTTGTGCTTTGTGAATTTTTAAATATGGAGAAAGTGAGAACTCCAGATACTGGAGATTAGAGTTGAGAGAGTGGTACTGGAAGAGCACAGCAGGTCAGTCTGCATCTGAGGAGCAGGAGAATTCGATGTTTCGGGCATAAGCCCTTTATCAGGGATCATTCAGAATGGAAATATCGATTCTCCTGCTCCTCGGAAGTTGCCTGACCCGCCATGCTTTTCCAGCACCACACTCTCGAATTTTTAAATATGTTTATTTTGATGACATCAAGGGTGGACACTCTTACTCTTGGGTTTTCCACATCAGTTTGTTTGGAGGGTACATATGAATGTGTCACTGCTGAATTATAGTCACACGGCCAGGTCTTATTGGAGGAATCTGGAAGTAAATGGCCTTCAGCATCGTGTTTGGTTTAGCTGATCTCCTGAAGAAGGGCTTATGCCCGAAACGTCGATTCTCCTACTCCTTGGATGCTGCCTGACCTGCTGCGCTTTTCCAGCAACACATTTTTCAGCTCTGATCTCCAATAGACAAACATGTCCATTCCAAAGGGCTGAACTTTTATGGGGATCAAGAGTGAGAAAGGAGGCAGGAGTCAGGAACTGGTGAGAGAGTATAGATCACTTTCCAGTCACCATCACATTCTGCCAGTGGGAGGATGGTCTAAGTAGAGGCATTTTTCATAGCAGTTGAACAATGGACCATCCATTGCATTGGAAGAATAGCTGATGATAGCTGCCAACTCACCTGCAGTCCTCCTAATTGATCACTGTGTGGTCCATGGAGTGCCCTCTCATCATGGCAATAGGTGTGCATGTGGCAACATGCTCCTCACCCCACCCACTGCTCCCATTCCTACACACTCATTGGACCCTGCCTGACTGACTCTGTGACCCCCAGTCCTACCTACTCCCAAGGATAGTGTCCATTATCTGACAGCTGTTGGAGAACGGACCTCATCCCTTAAAGGATGGGAATGCCAAAGTCGGCTGAAATGCTGCAAGGAAGGGCCAGAGATCTGGAATCCACCAAATAGCCAAGCCTAGGTGGCTCATGCCCATCATTTTGTCACTGCTACCCCAATACAATCCAGGCCACAATGTGTACAAGTATCCCTTGGCACAGAATCCTAACAATAAAGTAGAAAGAAAGGACAAAGTTCAAAGTTAAACATTACAGCGATTATAGTATAGCGTGAAACATACAAAATAAGGTTAAAAGTTACACATTGCAGACCTTCTTAGTTTTAAGGAGAAAATAAAGAAATAAAGCTGAAAGTTCAAACATCACAGTCCTTCTTAAGTGCTTAGCTACAGTAGGACTGCACTCCGAGGAATCATCTTGAAACCAGAACTTCACGCTGAGGCTGATATTGATACCTGAGATTGGAATTACACTGAGAACCTCAAACATGTCAGACATTTGTCTGAAATCCCTTCTATGGCTCATCAGTAGTGTTAACCAATTTAACTTTTAATAGATGTGGAGAGGTGCTGGTGTCGTAGTAAGTAATCCAGCATCTAAGGCTAATGTCTTGGAGACATGGGGCTCAAATCTCACCACGGCAGACAACAAAATTTGAATTGGTGTGTGTGTGTGTGTGTGTGTGTGTGTGTTAGCGGGGGTCGCGTGGATGGTGTTGTTGAATTAAATAAACAGGGGATTTAGAAGGTCTCTTCAGTCTAGGAACTGACTTCGAAAAATACTTGGAATTAAAAAAACTAGCCAAATGGAAACTGTAAACACAAACAATTATCTTAAAAACCCTGGGTCAATAATGTCATCCTTACCTGGTCTGATTGACATGTGACTCCAGAGCCACAGTAATGTGGTCACCTCTTAACAATTAGAGATGGACAAGAAATGGTGACCCAGCCAGTGACACGCGACTGCTCATGAATGAATAACGAAAGTATTTGTGCAGTGTAATTTCTTGATCTGAGTTCCTACATTACAATAATAGCGACACATCAAAATAACATGATTGGCTGTAAAATAGGCTGAGACAGCCTGAAAAGAATTATAGAAATTATTTCTTATATTTCAAATAGAAATACATTTATAGTATAAATTTTTATAGATGCACCATCAAAACTATCCTATCTGGATGCATCACGTTAAAAGTCACACAATACCAGGTTATAGTCCAACAGGTTTAATTGGAATCACACTAGCTTTCGGAGCATCGCTCCTTCATCAGGTGGATACATCACAGCTTGGTATGGCAACTGCTCTGTCCAAGAGCACAAGACACTACAGAGAGTTGTGAACACAGTCTAGTCAATCACACAAACTAGCCTTCCATCCACTGATTCCGTCTATACTTCTCGCTGCACAGGAAGGCAATCAGTATCATCAAGGAGCCCTCCCAGCCTGGTTGTAATCTCGTTCAACCTGTTCCATCAGACAGAAGATACAAGATTAAACACACACACCAACAGGTTCAAGAACAGCTTCTCCCCCGCTGTTATTAAACTTATGAATGGACCTCACAAATTTTAAGTTTAATGTTGATCTCCCTCTTTGTGCACCTTCTCTGCAGCCGTAACATTGTATCCCTCCCTCTGTTCTATGACCATGATGCATTTCGTATGGTAAGATCTGCCTGTGCTGCAGGCAAAACAAAACTTTTCACTGTATCTAGGTACATGTGGCGACAATAAATCAAATCAAAAAGTGCGAAATTGTTTGATAAATGGTATTTTTAACCCCTTGCTGTCTGTTACCAGAAATGGCAATGTGTGGAAGATGCTTCAGGAAAGCTTCGACTCCACAAGTGCAAAGGAACAACAAAAATGCCAGCTGGCAGCAAGAAAAGTAAAAGCCTGCGCACCCAAACCTACAGCAGTAAGGATTGCGAATGCTCAGAGAGTAGCTACAGGATGAGTCCATCTGAGAGAAGAAACCAGAGACAGTTCCTCAGGATCCACACGACTCACAGTGAGTAGAGAACATCCCATGACCTTATATGAACTGTTCAACATCTCTTCGGAACTGGTGCTTTGGTGCCACCTAGTGAATCAATGTCACGAGTACAATTTAAATTTCAGATTCAAATAGTATTCCACCAAACAGTATGTGAAAGATGAAGACAAACAAGATAACTTATTTTTCACACATATAATATTGAATTCAGCAAACACAAATATAGCTTTAATATTGGCTCTGAATAATGTTAACATGACTCCATATTATTTTCTGGCTTAAAAGGTGAGCCTTGATTTTGCCCTTCCTTGTGAAAGAAAGTGATAATGCAATAGCAACTGACCAGATGTTAGCTTTTCCTGTATTTGGATTTTGGTCACATGAAAACAGGTTTTAAAGAAATTAAGTTTGCAATATTTACAGCATTACGCTTACCCTGAACATGACCCTCAAGAGGATGATTAAATCTAGCTGGACATGTGCAGTGATGTCAGCCAGCTCAACCTCAGCACCACCTCTCTCATCTCCTCTGCTGTTACTAAATTAGGATCACTGAAACATTGACTCTGCTCTCTTTGCTGCCATACATGCTGAATATCTCCAGCAATGTCTGCTTTTGTTGCCAGATTATCACTCTCTTTTGGATGTAGGTTTGCTCGCTGAGCTGGAAGGTTCATTTCCAGACGTTTCGTTGGCCTACTAGGTAACATCTTCAGTGGGCCTCAGGCGAAGCACTGTTGAAAATTCCTGCTTTCTATTTATCACCAACCCAAAGAAACCCAAACATATAAATAGAAAGCAGAAATTTTCAGTAGTGCTTCGCCTGAGGCCCACTTAAGATGTTACCTAGTAGAGTGACGAAACATCTGAAAATGAACCTTACAACTCAGTGAGCAAACCTACTTCCAAAACCTCAACCTGAGTCATAGTCATAGAGTCATAGAGATGTACAGCATGGAAACAGACCATTCGGTCCAACCTGTCCATGCCAACCAGATATCCCAACCCAGTCTAGTCCCACCTGCCAGCACCCGGCCCATATCCCTCCAATCCTATTCATATAGCTACAAACTTCTCAAAACTCACTATTATCACTCTCTGCTAACCTGACATCCTGTTCTAGGTGCACTGAAATTTCCTCCAATTATATATTAGCAATATTGAAGCCATTCAAAGGATGATTAATATTGGGAAATATCATTGATTCAAACCCTCTTCCTACCCAATTTCCAATGTTAACATGTTTACTGTTGACATACCTGAGGCCAGTTTACTTGGACGAGGGACTGCGGTGCTGTTAGTCCGTACAACCTCGTGTTGAACAAAAGGATGATTTTGAGCATGAGCTCAAAGGTCAATTTATTTAAGATCAGGAAATCATGGGAATGTCACATTACTCCTTAAATTGTTTCATTGCAGCAAAGCAAATGGAAATGGGTAACTCGTGTGCTTCATAAAATTATGTAATGAGCAGAGTGCCATTTATGTCGGTCACTCATTACACTAAAAAAGTTACTTTCACTGCCTTCTGTGAGCAGTGTCCACCTGCTGCTGACCAGACATAGAGTCATAGAGATGTACAGCACGGAAACAGACCCTTCGGTCCAATCCGTCCATGTCGACCAGATATCCTAACCCAATCTCGTCCCACCTGCCAGCACCTGGCCCATATCCCTCCAAACCCTTCTTATTCATATACCCATCCAAGTGCCTCTTAAATGTTGCAATTGTGCCAGCCTCCAACACACCCTCTGGCAGCTCATTCCATACATTTACCACCCTCTATGTGAAAATGTTGCCCCTTAGGTCTCTTTTATATCTTTCCCCTCCCACCCTAAACCTATGCTCTCTAGTTCTGGACTCCCCCACCCCAGGGAAAAGACTTTTGTCTATTTATCCTATCCGCGCTCCTCAAAATGGTTGTAAACCTCTATAAGGTCACTCCTCAGCCTCCGACGCTCCAGGGAAAACAGCCCCAGCCTGTTCAGCCTCTCCCTGTAGCTCAAATCCTCCAACCCTGGCAACATCCTTGTAAATCTTTTCTGAATCCTTTCAAGTTTCACAACATCTTTCCGATAGGAAGGAGGCCAGAATTGCACGCAGTATTCCAACAGTGGCCTAACCAATGTCCTGTACAGCCGCAACATGACCTCCCAACTCCTGTACTCAATACTCTGACCAATAAAGGAAAGCAAAAAAAAAAGCCTCCTTCACTATCCTATCTACCTGCGACTCCACTTTCAAGGAGCTAGGAACCTGCACTCCAAGGTCTCTTTGCTCAGCAACACTCCCTCGGATCTTACCATTAAGTGTATAAGTCCTGCTAAGATTTGCTTTCCCAAAATGCAGCACCTCGCATTTATCTGAATTAAACTCCATCTGCCACTTCTCAGCCCATTGGCCCATCTGGTCCAGATCCTGTTGTAATCTGAGGTAACCCTCTTCACTGTCCACTACACCTCCAATTTTGGTGTCATCTGCAAACTTACTAACTGTACCTCTTATGCTTGCATCCAAATCATTTTTGTAAATTACAAAAAGTAGAGGACCCAGCACCGATCCTTGTGGCACTCCACTGCTCACAGGCCTCAAGTCTGAAAAACAACCCTCCACTACCACCCTCTGTCTTCTACTTTTGAGCCAGTTCAGTATCCAAATAGCTAGTTCTCCCTGTATTCCATGAGATTTAACCTTGCTAATCAGTCTCCTATGGAGAACCTTGTCAAACGCCTTACTGAAGTCCATATAGATCACATCTACCGCTGTGCCCTCATCAATCTTCTTTGTTACTTCTTCAAAAAACTCAATCAAGTTTGTGAGACTTGATTTCCCATGCACAAACCCATGTTGACGATGCCGAATGAGTCCTTGCCTTTCCAAATACTTGTACATCCTGTCCCTCAGGATTCCCTCCAACAACTTGCCCACCACTGAGGTCAGGCTCACCGGTCTATAGTTCCCTGGCTTGTCTTTACCGCCCTTCTTAAACAGTGGCACCATGTTTGCCAACCTCCAGTCTTCCGGCACCTCACCTGTGACTATCGATGATACAAATACCTCAGCAAGCCCTCGAATTCTTCTGGCCGTGTCCAAACTCATATCACTCCGTACTGATAGATATTCTGAGTTCCTGGCAAAGGTTGCTGAGTAGAAATTCAGCCCCAGGTCCCAATTTATGTCATCTCCACCACAACCGTTAGATCAGAAAGCACCATGTGATGTAAGTGGGCCAATGTCTTTGGAGAGATTTGTAATCTATGTAATCCTGTATCCTTTCAGTCAGTCCTGGGCTTGGGCATCTTTCCTTTCAATCCGGGGCTTGGGCATTATTCTGTTTATCTCTCCCAGCTCTTCCCTCGCCTTTTGGTCAGTGACTGAAGAACTGGGAAAGATAAAAGGAAAGATGTCCAAGCCCCAGATTCCCCCACCAACAAAAACCAGCAAGTTTCTGTAAGTGGTAGCTCTGCTTTGACCTGTTTTTGGTACTTTTTAAATCTGATTTCTATAGTACTAATTCTCTCCAGTGATTTGAGTTGGCAACAGAAGGCAACCATGCCAGAGTAAGGCAGTCATAACAACACTATATTTTCAAAAGGGTTGCCGGTTTTCAACATTCCCTGCTGAGTTGAATCGGCGCCATTAGTGGCGTCTGTATTAAAATATACTTTCCCTTCCAAACAGAATTTAAACCTCGCTTCATTCACACTCGGCCAATCCGCTCGGTTTCAGTCGAATTAGAAGGTGAGATTTATGACATTGACCTGGAAATTAAAGAACTCAAGTCACTGGTGCCAAAAAATATGAGCGCAGCCTATTCCCGAGAGGAAGGTCCAGCTGAAGAGGGAGACGAGAACAAGGATGTGATTGCTGAGGGCGGCAGGAAGGCTGATGAGTCACTGCTAGATTCAGTCAAGGTCACACACAAGTAAGTCTGCCTTACTCACTGAACCGTTACGTCCCATGCCTTCAGAGGTCTAGCTTTTCTGTGCAGAGGTACCTTGAAATGGTACCAGTCGGCTGACACAGTGGTTAGTACTGCTGTCTCACAGCACCAGGAACCTGAATTCAATTCCCCCCTCGGATGACTGCCTGTGTGGAGTTTGCAAATTCTCCCTGTGACTGCGTGGGTTTCCTCAAGGTGCTCCGGTCTCCTCCCACAGTCCAAAGATGTGCAGGTTAGGTTGATTAGCCATGGGAAATGCAGGGTTCTAGGAGTGTGGGGGGTAGGTCTGGGTGGGGAGAGTTCAGAGGGTCGGTGTGAACTTGATGGGCTGACTGGCCTGCTTACACGCTATAAGGATTCAATGAAAGTACCCATAACAAGTTTTGATTGTGTTCTTTTGTGTATATTTTAAAAAGGTAAAAACAATGACTGCAGATGCTGGAAACCAGATTCTGGATTAGAATGGTGCTGGAAAAGCACAGCAGTTCAGGCAGCATCCGAGGAGCAGGAAAATCTGACGTTTCGGGCAGAAGCCCTTCATCAGGAATACAGGCACCCTCTCCACCCTGCAAGCACTCTGCCTGTATTCCTGATGAAGGGCTTTTGCCCGAAACGTCAGATTTTCCTGCTCCTCGGATGCTGCCTGAACTGCTGTGCTTTTCCAGCACCACTCTACTCCAGTATATTAAAAAAACCTCTGCTTTGACCCACAAAGCTGTCTTTTTCTGGTGTAAATCATTCATGTGCTGTTTTCTTTACTGATTTCTTTCTTGAAGGTGTTTCATTCTTGCCAATGACACCGTGCATTGTGAGAAAGAGCTGTATCAGTCAGCAAGAGCATGGAAGGACCACAAGAGTTACATAGACAAAGAGGTTAGATATTTTCAAATTGGCAGACAGCTAATATTATCGACATCGGGCAAGGGCACAGATTCTGTCAGGCTAATGGGCTCTTGCCCACCATTCGGTGAACTGGAATGTACCCCCTGTCACTTCCTTGGGAGACACCTGATGGAATCCACCATCAGGTCTTGCCTCCCCCAAATGACCCCTGCTACACAAGACATGCCCTCCAACATTTGCTGGGAAACCTGTATTGGGCACTTCCTGTGGAGCCGGTCTCAGGGTGCGATGGCAGACAAGGGTCACCATGGGAAACCAGGCCAAATCTGCATGATGGTGGGATGGGAATTGTGAGATGGCTGTCACCGGAGAAGAAGGGGGGAAGAGGGAAGGGGGATTCCCTTTGCCAATCGGGCACAGAGTTGGGCCTTTAAAGGGAACAGGGCAGCAATATAACCTCCATTTAATCAGAATCATAGAGATGTACAGCATGGAAACAGACCCTTCAATCCAAAACATCTGTGATGCCCACATATCCCAAACTAAACTAGTCCCATTACAAGCATTTAGTCCATATCCCTCTAAACCCTTCCTATTCCAATGCCTTTTATTTGTACTTGATTCCACCATTTACTCTGGCAGCTTGTTCCTGACGTGCATCACCTTTGAGTATAAAAGGTGCACCTTAAATCCCTTTTAAATCCTTCCACTTGCACCCTAAATCTGTGGCCTCTAGTTTTGAGCACCCTATGCCAGGAAAAGACCCTTGTCTATTTATCCTATCCATGCCCCTCATGATTTTATAAACCTCTGTATGGTCACCCCTCAGCCTCCGATGCTCCTGGGAAAACAGTCCCAGCCTATTCAGCCTCTCTGTATAGCTCAAACACTCCAACCCCAGCAACATCCTGGTAAATCTTTTCTGAACTCTTTCAAGTTTCACAACGTCTTTCCTATAGCAGGGAGACCAAAATTGAATGCAGTATTTCAAAAGTGACCTAACCAATGTTCTGTACATCCACAACATGCCTCATGAGAAACCACTGAATTGCAGACATTGATTAAATTAATGAGCCTAACTGACATCCTGTCAGCAGTGGTCAGGAATTCTACGTCATTTCCCTTCTGGCCTCAGAATGGATCCAGGAAGGTTTTGCCACCACTGAGCAGCTAATGATGGGAGTGTCTCAGAGGGTCGCCAGATCTCCCATGACAATGGGCTGCATTGATTCGAGCCTGAGATTTCTGTCCACTGATTCCCCATTCCCAGTGGAAAGACAGGAATGGTTGGGAAAATTTCCAGCACGAGGAATGGAATGCCCATTAACGAAGTGTATTGTCCAGGTGGATATTGAACAGAGGGTGGTGACTGTCTGCAATGGGCTGCCAGAGATAGTGGTGGAAGCGAGTACAATTTTGTCATTTTAATAACACTTAAGACAGGTACATGGAGAGGATAGGTATGGAGGGATATGGACCAAACCCAGGCAAGTGGGACAAGTTTAAATTATGAAAACTGAGCTGCATGGGCGAGTTGAGCTGAAGGGCCTATTTCCATGCTATAGACTTCTATGACTCTATGAGATGGTTGTCTTAGTTCCACATTGAAGTATAGGCTGGAGCTTGCTAGACTTTGGGTAAATAAACCTTAATCACCCCCATCATGGTTCGTGTGATGGAGCAGAGATGCAAATCCTGAGAGGACAGAACTCCAGGTATTTTGGAAGCCATTCTTAAACTGAAAACATCAAGATCCGCCAATAGAGCGTCACCCTGAAATTGATTTGCATCATCATTAACAAAATGAAGTTTTTTTTTCTGATTTTGAAACAAGAGCATAATTTTTTTTACTTTCAATTGTAGATTGAAGCTCTCCAAGACAAAATAAAGAATCTGAGAGAGGTGAGAGGTCACCTAAAAAGGAAGAAACCAGAGGAATGTGACTGCAACAAAAAGAGGTCAGTTTCTTGAGTGTGTGGTCTGAACAGGCACTCCTAATCTCAAAGGCAATCTCCTCTTCCTTCCTCTATGTCTTGAGTGCAAGGCAGAACAAGATGCATGAAACACATGGACTCTGTCCCTGCATGTAACCTTGATTTGATTTGATGTATTGTAGTCACATGCAGGAGAAAGTGAGGACTGCAGATGCTGGAGATCAGAGTGAAAAGGTGCGGTGCTGGAAAAGCGCAGCAGGACAGGCAGCATCTGAGCAGCAGGAGAGCCTTCATCAGGAATGTGTGGGAGGCCCAAGGGGACTGAGAGATAAATTGGTGGAAGGTAGCTGGGAGTGCGATAGGTAGGGGGAGGTGGTGGGTGATGGTGATAGGTTAGAGCAGAGGGTGGAGCGAATAGGTGGGAAGGAAGATGGACAGGTTGGACAGTTCAAGAGCGCAGTGCCGAGTTGGAGGGTTGGATCTGAGATAAGGTCGGGGGAGGGGAGATGAGGAAAATGGTGAAATCCACATTGATCCCATTAGATTAGATTACATTACAAGTGTGGAAACAGGCCCTTCGGCCCAACAAGTCCACACCGACCCGCCGAAGTGCAACCCACCCATATCTCTACATTTACCCCTTACCTAACACTACGGGCAATTTAGCATGGCCAATTCACCTGACCTGCACATCTTTGGACTGTGGGAGGAAACTGGAGCATCCAGAGGAAACCCACGCAGACACGGGGAGAACGTGCAAACTCCACACAGACAGTCACCTGAGACGGGAATTGAACCCGGGTCTCTGGTGCTGTGAGGCAGCAGTGCTAACCACTGTGCCACCGTGCCGCCCATACTCTAGTTTGGTTGGAGAGTCCCAAGGCAGAAGATGAGGCGTTCTTCCTCCAGGCATCAGGTGGCTAGAATTTGGCGGTGGAGGTGGCCCAAGACATGCATGTCTTTGGCGGAGTGGGGGAGGGAGTAGTCGCATGTTTTGCAAGCACTACAGGCGCATCATAGCAAAGAAAAACATACAGATCATTGGTTGTTTGGGCAGAAAGAGGCATACAAGGTTACAGCTTCACAGGAAGTGCACAAAGCAAAATCAACATTACTTAAAATTAGGTTCGCTCAACACTCTAATAATGGCAGGGAAGAAGCTGTTCTTGAACTTGTTAGTGCATACACTTAATGGTAAGGTCCTAGGGAGTGTTACTGAACAAAGAGACCTTCGAGTGCAGGTTCATAGCTCCTTGAAAGTGGAGTCACAGGTAGATAGGGTAGTGAACAAGGTGTTTGGTATGCTTTCCTTTATTGGTCAGAGTATTGAGTACAGGAGCTGGGAGGTCATGTTGTGGCTGCACAGGACATTAGTTAGGCCACTTTTAGAATATTGTGTGCAAATCTGGTCTGCTTCCTATTGGAAAGATGTTGTGAAACTTGAAAGGATTCAGAAAAGATTTACAAGATGTTGCCAGGGTTGGAGGATTTGGACTATAAGGAGAGTTTGAATAGGCTTGGGCCTAGAGTGTCAGAGGCTGAGGGATAACAGAGGTTTATAAAATCATGAGGGGCATGGATAGGATAAATAGACAAAGTCTTTTCCCTGGAATGGGGTAGTCCAGAACTAGAGGGTATAGGTTTAGGATGAGAGGGGAAAGATATAAAAGAAACCTAAGGGGCAGCTTTTTCACGCAGAGGGTGGTACGTGTATGGAATGGACTGCCAGAGGAAGTGGTGGAGGCTGGTACAATTGCAACATTTAAAAGGCATTTAGATGGGTATATGAATAGGAAGGGTTTGGAGGGATATGGGCCGGGTGCTGGAAGGTGGGACTAGATTGGTTTGGGATATCTGGTCGGCGTGGACGGGTTGGACTGAAGGGTCTGTTTTTGTGCTGTCCATCTCTATGACTCTATGAGTCTATGTGTTCAACCTGAGGGTTGGGGGACATGGAGGTACTCCTCAGCAAGACAAGAACAGAAATTCTAAGCAAATGACCTCGGAGAAAAATAACAGCACCTCCCTCCTTGTTCATTTCTAATAGTAGCCGTAAATGCTAATGCTGTTATAATGAATGCCATAATGAATAATTTCTATTTAATCTAGTTATTTTAGTAGGGACAAAGGAATGAGAAACCAAGGGAAACTGAAGAGCAAGAACAATCATCTCCATCCCTTCAGGTAGGTGACAATCTGTCTCATACATTCACAGTGATTACAGTTTTGATAAGAGATTAGAGAAAATCATTTTTACTCAATATTTGCTTGGAACTTGTTCTCCGGCCTGTTTATGAGTTTAATCACATTATGCTCTCATTTTCGTAATGGAGAATGTTTTTCTTTGAACAGTGCATGACTTGGGGACAAAACCATGATTTTTTATCCATTGTCAGCAACAAACAATATTATATCTATATTGGGCAGATATAGATGAAACTTTTATCCAAAACACATTGGAAGGCCAGCCTTTTCAATCAATATCTTATCGCTTTCCAAACAGGCATTCTTGGCAACATTTCTGTATGAGGTGTTAGGTCTTGCTAAGTGATGGATTATTTTGTGGTAAGCACATAGCCAGTTGGAATATTACTTAAGTTCACTTAGAATAGGACTCTAAATACTGATAGAGAATACACATGTCCCTGGAGTGAAGTCACCCACAGGTTCCAGGTGTGAAAACTAACTGGCTCACCCACTAGATTCCTTCTCAGCGTCAATAATTCTTATTTAACCCAAGGTGAGAGGTCAGTGAAATAATGGGAATTCCCCTAACATGAGGACCAAGTCCTTTTAAATCTTCAATATTATTAACACAATTCAGGCCCAACTTGTACTCGAAACCTGCAAGCCTGATGGGTGGGAGCTGCAAGTGTTCACTGTGGGGATTCATGGGATGGGTAGACTCAACGTTTCTTAATGAGGGCTGAAGATAACCTCCTACTCCTTTTCTTGCAAATCAAATCTTCTCATCAAATTACTTTCAAGTGTCACTTTGCTGATGTTCTTGGGCCTGGTGCTCCTTGTTGCCCAGCCCGTATCCAACATCGACAATAAAATCTGCGGTGATGGTCAGCAGAGGCCCAGCTATGGTATAAGTAATTTATTTTTGGTTACCGTGTCAATCCGAGGGGAAGGAATGCTTATCTCCACAAGGGAACCTTGGATCATGGCCTACTGTGGTATCCTGCAGCCTTCCTTCGCTTCCATTCCCATCCTCGCTGTATAGTTATTCCCATTGGACAAGCATTCATTCTGGAATACAGTCAAGTGAAGGACCGGGACTTTGTGCTGCCACCATCATGGGTGCTTCTCATTTCCTCAGGCTCCTCCATGTTGTATTTGCACCACTCTGAAAAGCCAGAGTTCACATTTCAAAAAAAAATTGTCCAAGATAGTCCTGAAGAGATGTAAGTTGAATCCATTACATTATTGGATCAGCTTGATGTTACATACCCTACCTCCGCTGTTCCATCAGTGTAACTCTGATTATGAAATAACTAACTGGACTCTAACGCCCGTACTTAATCTTTTCAGGGAAGTGGCTCAAGAGGTAGACAGTAAACTGCAACTGTTTAAGGAGAATCGGAGAAAGAAGAAAGATCGTAAAATAAAGAAGCGCTTGAGAAAGGGTGATGACTGCAGCCTTCCTGGCCTGACCTGCTTCACACACAATAACGAGCACTGGCAAACACCACCTTACTGGAACTGTAAGCAGGGGCTTTATTTTGTGTTTGTCACTAGGGTTTTCTAGGAGGTAAATCTTGGACTGGATCCTCAACACATTCCCTCCTGAGTGGGAATTTGAGATAATTTATTGCCTTGCTCAGGGTTGGTGGACCAGGGCAGTTAATCAGCTGGAAGTAGGGGAGCATCAGTGAATGTGCTGCCTTCCCACCCCTGTCCTGATTAAATCTGTAGGTGGGCATGTCTGTGGTTGCCCTTACTTTCTTGCCATCTCTTGAGGTGCTTCTTAATACCAATTTAAGGGCATCATACTATGTTATTAATGCAGCAGCGAACAGAGGGCGTGAAATGGGCAAGTTCCCATAGAAGCAAATACTTCTCTACTGATCGCTTAGTTTGGCTTTTTAATTGGAGATGCATTGACAGCCAACATGGAAGGGACCTGTGTGATGCCCATTGGCTTACACAAATGTTGGAGTCATTACTGCATCCTAGGTCACAGGTGAATGTTGGTGGGAGGGATGTTATGGGGTGAGGATAGGTGAGTGGCAGGGGCTGGCCTTCAACACCAACCCCTTTCCAATGCCAGGTTCCTCAATCACTGAGTGACTTGGATTGGGCAACAACGCCACAGTCTGTCAATGTCTATATGGTTAAACAGCACATATAAGCAGTCAGTAGGTAAGCAGTGACTGTTCCTCTCCCTTAAATTGCATTTTGAAACAACAATAACTTAAAGCTATCACATTGTAGGTTATATTTAGACAGACTACCAGGATACATGGAACATAGGAGTAGCAGTAGGCCATTCAGCCCCTCGAGTCTATTCCACCATCCAATGAGATTTTGGCTGATCTGTGGCCTAACGCCATTTACCTGCCTTTGGCCCATATCCCTTAGTCCCTTTGCTTAGCAAAAATGTATCTTGGATTTAAAACTAACAACCAATCCAGCATCCATTGCCATTTGTGAAAAAGAATTCCAAAACTCTATCCCCTTTTGTCAATAGCAGTGCTTCCTAACATCTCTCCTAAAGGTCTGGTCCTCATTCTAAGATTATGCTACCATGGATGTGACATATAGATCAACCATGATCTAATGGACTGTTGGACCAGGCTTGAGGGGACTGTTCAGTCTACTTCTGTTTTCATGCTCCTTTCTCTCGAATTACAATATCCATCCCTGGGCCACCCTCCTAAATCCACACTGGACAATGTCTGTGGTCTTAATTTTTTTTTCTCTATTGTAGACCTCCCCAAAACTCACTGCCCTAATAATTATGTTGCACAATAAATCTCTCTTTTGCATTCTATTTATAAAGCCCAAAATATTGTTTTTCTGAACAGAATCTGAAATCTGTTAACTTTAACTCAGTTTCTATCTCCACACTTGCTGCTCGATCTGTTGAGTTTCTCCAGCAATTTCTGGTTTTGTTTTAGATTTACAGCACCCGCAGTTCTTTGTTTTTTATTGTTGACCGTGATGTTATCAACCTGCATGATCACTGGGGTACAGAAACAATATTTTTGTCTTTTACTTATTATTTCTTCAATAATAGTGTTAGAGAAGAAAGGCTGGGTGGGCAGTTAACAGTAAAAGTTTATCAAATGAAACCTCTGGGTGTCCCAGAGGCAGTCTTTCGGCAGGCTTAGCTGTTACTTCCAATGTTAATGATGTGTTGTGGCCTGTTGCCAGCATTTACTCTGCATTATGTGCAATATAACACTATTGGGCCGTCCAGTTGTATCAGTGCACCCTCTCTGCTATACAAATACTATGAGTTGTTTTGGATCACACATTGCTGTGATCATCTACGGCCGGGTTCTCAGGTCTGTCACAGCAAGGCATCTTTATGTTTATAAATAAGCAAAATTTGGTTTTGCAAACCAATGAAGAGAAATTCTTTTCAATTCAACTTATCGTTAAATCTTAATGGCTCCATCAAGACAGTCCAGATTGATTACCTCATCAATCTCACTTTCCTACGCTTAAATAAGTTGTGAATAAAATGCAATTGTGTGACTCATGACTGTTTATACATGTTTGACTTTTAAAAGATCCTGATGGAGTGATTCTGAACGCACAGGATATCTATACTAAAGGAATTTTCTCATTGGGAGTTTATATTGGGGATAACATCTAACATTGGTGGATGTGTACCTTGTAGTGGGCAATGTACCCATTGTATTGCTCTGCCCTCAATGGAAAGGGACATCATGAAAGATTATAAGATTATGAGGCAGCAAATCCACAACTATCTATTTCATGATCCCGCCATATGATGGATTTTACCATAATCGTTGCATTTGGAAATGCTGTTTTCTTGTTTAACCTGAAAAAAGGCTTTTCCCTTTCATTACAGTAGGATCCTTCTGTGCTTGTACAAGTTCTAACAATAACACTTATTGGTGTTTGCGAACCATCAATGAGACTCACAACATCCTCTTCTGCGAATTTGCTACAGGTTTCCTTGAGTATTTTGACATGAACAGTGATCCATATCAAGTAAGGAGGGTTTTTTTTTGTCCAATGAAATCAAAAATTGCAATAATTATGAGACAACAAGACTGGCAAGGCTATTTCTTCGATTTATGTTTGAAACTGTTATGGTGTGATGGGGCTATCGTACTTCTAGAAGTGAGATGCGTCAGAATTACCAACCACCATATGCCTGACCACTGACCAGTCTTAGGTTCCAGGTCAGGTATTTAATATACCAAAAAGATGTGCAAGTTGTCTAAACCATGTAATATTTGCACATTCCAAACTTACAGCATCCTTTGTCTGCTGAATGTTTACTTATTTCACTCCTAAAAAGATCTGACTCCAGTTTTTATACTCTGCTACTCCATCCTCAATTCCCTAACCAGCAGGAACAGTTTCAGTCAATCCATCCTCTCTCTGCCTCTTGATCTCATTGAATGGCTAATTGGCTTGAGGGGCTGAATGGCCTACTCCTGTTCCTGGGTACCTGTGGTAATCTTCTGAATTCCAGAGAACACAACCCTAGCTCATATAATTACCCATCCATAATTTAACTCTTGGACATCAGGTATTATTCTGGAAAATGTCAGGGGTTATCTACAGATATTTGAGAAGGATTTAACAAAATGTGACACACAAAATGATGCCCTTTTTCCCAAAGAGTCATGTTGCACTGAAACTGACCCTTCGGTCCAACCAGTCCATACCGACCATAATCCCAAATTTAACTCATCCCACCTGCCTGCACTTGACCCATATTGCCCCAAACACTTCTTATTCATGTACTTATCTAACTGCCTTTTAAATGTTATAACTGTGCCCGCATCCACCACTGCCTCTGGACACTCATTCCACACACAAACCACTTTCTGTGGAAAGGAGTTGCACATCACATCCTTTTAAATCTTTCTCCTCCCACTTTAAAAATATGCATGGCCCTCACCACTGGCCCTTTGTAGCCCCTATGCCAATCCATAGCCCCAACCCACCCCCCTTTACCCTATCTCTTACAGAATCAGAATTGTAGAATTATTGCAGTGCACAAGGAGACCATTCTGCCCTTACTTTCTGTACTAGCTGTCTAAGCATTGTAATTTATGGTTAATCTCCTGCCTTTTCTCAAGCCCTACACATTGTTTATATATAAATAAACATCTATTTTACAGGCCAACTCATGTTTATACCATGGGTAAACCTCGGGGCCTATGTTACAGGTTAGAAAATAAAATTTCATAAGATAAAATAAGTGCATTGCACTTTTCTCGATCCTGAGAAAAACACTGCTATTCATCATTTCAATTTTATTCTCTTCAATAAAATTTTATAAAAATAAACAATAAGCATTGGAATTCATTGTCCCAAATCCCATAACTAGTTGTACCGGGAAAAAGAAATGCGAAATGGAGGCCCCCCCATTGTGACAATGGATCCTTGGGAAATCAGATATGTTGCATTAATGAAGTAATGGAAATCCTTAGACCCATGACAACAGATGAAATGAAATGGAGGAAAATCATTTATTTATCTTTCCAAACTTTGTTTGAAAGATTAAAAAGACTGGAGTTTTAAATCCCTTGACAGTCTTGACAGGTCCCATTCACAATTTGATGTCCCACTGAGTTTATTCATCTCTCATGCATATCCATATATACTTGTAACAATTCCAAAAGGTACTCAATCCCTCCAAAAGCATCCCTTAACTTCCCCAGAGGGCAATTTACCTTCCATAAAGTGTACCAGGACCAGACATAAAGGAGGTACCTCTCCAAAAGGCACATGACTATCCAAATTAATACACTAGTTTCAGACCTGCGTTAACCTAGTCTGATTAGCACACATCTGATTTCACCTCACCAAAATCCTGCAAGAGTGAAGGTAGCTGATGACTTAGCTCCTCTCATTCCCACTCCAGGACTCCCCCAGCACCCAGTATAGAGTTCTGTTCCCATTCACCCCACTCCCCCAGCCCCCTGTGCAGGGTTCCCCTTATCCCCCTACTCCCGGTACAGTCTCCCTTTTTGCACTGGGCTTTGCAGCTGCCCCCACCCAGACCCTTCATCAGCGGCACATGTCACTGTCACTGAAACGTGAGCAGGTAGTGGCGTAGTGGGATAAACACTGTGCTATTAATCTAGAGACCCAGCTAATGCCTAGCACCTGGGGTCATATGCCAGATGATGATGATGTTTGAGTTTAAATAAAAATCTGAAATTAGCTATCTAATAATGAATTGCTTGTTGGGGAAACACACATCTTGTTTGTCAGTTCCTTTTTTGGGAAGTAAGTGTCTCTGCTACATATGATTCCAGACCAATGGTAACATGGCTGACTCTTCATTGCCGTATGGACAATAAATGTTGGCCCTGTGACACTGCAATGTGCCTTTTACCTTCTGCTGCAGACTACATTCAGCCTTCCTTGTACTCTGAATGTTATCACCAAACAAGTACCCTGCTATCTAAACTCAACAGATCAGTTCTTGCTTCTGTCATAGTATATATCACAATGTTATTGAAAAGTGCATCATCCAAAAGCCTCTCCATAAACACAGAAGGCTGATCTGTTTTGATTTTGTGATTTCAGCTGACGAATACAGTACACATGGTAGAACGAGAAGTTCTTAATCAGTTGCACATTCAGTTAATGGAGCTGAGAAGTTGCCAAGGACACAGGCAATGCACTCCACGGGCCAAGGGTGTGGAATCAGGTAATTTTCAGACGTGAAAATATACAGCGATTATCCTGAACTCTCGGCATTAGGAAACCTCATTTAGTTGTAGCAAAATTATGAAAGAAAATTGAATTTCTGCTATTGTTGTTAACAGTTGTCAAAGAAAACATTTGGTTTGTGTTGCTTGCTTGGAATAGTATGCTTGTATTAGTGAATCATATGTGGCCACATTCCTTCACATTTTGTCAGATAAAATCTTCATGAGAAACAGCATATTTAGATCACAGTTGTTTAAAATGGATAGAATTTTTACAACACTACTGAAAGGTTTTGTAAAATTTACATTTTCATCAAGTTGTTCCAATACTGAGAGTCCAGTATAGAATTTGTTAGCATGTGGCTTTCGATAGGGCAGCCCATCAAGTTTATTCAGAATATTAAGTCAATTGATTTTCTGTCTGTCATGAAAATGTGCATTTTGGCTTTCATTTTCCAAAGCAATCCAATTTCTGACTTATTCAACAGCATTTTAACATTGATTATTATCAAAAGCTGAGTTAGTAGGTAGAGAGCTAATGACTATAGAAACATTATATATAACTTCTCTAAAAATTCCAGTTAAGAAATTAAAATTAGCACAAATTTTGATTTTATCTTTACCTTTTTGACAAATCATTTATTTTTCATCTTCAGACTGTCAGCAAATGCAGAATTTGCTGTTTAAATGTTTAACTGACGCACCACTAAATTAAAACAATAGGCAGAATCTTGAAATTACACTACGTTAGCAATCAAATGCCTAATGGGTTCATAGAAAATTCTTTCACCTGTCTTACCTGGGTACGAACACACTTACTTGAAATAGGTTCATTTTTGATTGTCAATGGCGTGAATAATATATTTGAATGGAACAAGCCAGTATTAAAATGGCACTGAAAGAGCACATTAATATTGCACAGTGCAATTTCAAGTGCTGTTGACAGCACTCCTGTTCATATAACATGGCTGTGGGCCTGAAATCCTGCTTCACATTATCTAAGCCAGGAAGGAGCCTTGAGCTGTGGATGAAGTGTTAAAGTGAGATTCATCTTGCTGTCTTGCGAGATCAGATGTCATTAGTTGAAGAAAACTTGGAGAATTCTTTTGGTGTCCTGCTCAACATTCTTAATTATCTGGCTGCTGTGGAGTTATTTCTATCAGAGATTGACTGCTACTTTTTATCTTTCAGACAACAATCCCTGCACTTCAGAAAAAAAGTATTTAATTATCTATATTGCTCTGCCTTTTTAAGTGAATGCTACTAAATAGATGCAAGTTTTTTAAAAAAATTATACTGCTACAATAAAGCTACTTAAATGTCTAGAAAATCTCTAATATTAGCCTTAAGCTACAAAACCACAAAGATAAAATGCATTTATACAAAAGAAAATGATGATTATCATTCCATTTCTGTGTTTCTTCACTTGAAGCGGTTGAAGCCTTCCACTCCCATTTTGTTTTCGTAAGGTTATCAATTTTAATTTTAATTTGATTTTACTTGTTTCTATGTAACCCAATTGTATCCTAATTCACATACTTTTCTTTCACTTTGTGACTCATCTGTACATTTCAGAGAGGTTCTGAATGATTGTTTACTTTAGGTTTAAAACTGATTTTGAAGACTTTTTTAAACCATTAAGAAGGTTGACGTGACCCAAGAAAGTAACCGTTTACAACCAATCTTTGTATTGATTACTGATTTTAGAACAGACTTGTGATGCATTAATCTAGAAGATTTCCCAATATGCACACTTGATGACTCAAATTCAATATTTGTCACCATACTGTCAGGAATTCTGAGTTAAATAGGCTCTACTCTGCCCAATAAATCAACTATCCTCTTTAAAGGGGGGGGGCATCAACAGAGGGGGGTGGGGGAGGCTGCACAGTGGCTCAGTGGTTAGCACTCCTGCCTCGCAGCGCCAGGGACCTGGGTTCAATTCCAGCCTCAGGCAACTGTCAGTGTGGAGTTTGCACATTCTCCCTGTGTCTGCGTGGGTTTCCTCCGGGTGCTCCAGTTTCCTCCCACAATCCAAAGATGCGCAGGTCCAGGTGAATTGGCCATGCTAAATTACCCATAGTGATAGGTGCATTAGTAGGGAAATGGGTCTGGGTGGGTTACTCTTCAGAGGGTCGGTGTGGACTTGTTGGGCCAAAGGGCCTGTTTCTGCACTGTAGGGAATCTAATCTAAAAAAAATTGTTAGTCATCCACATATAGGCTACAGCTATACTTAACCTGAACAGACCTTTTCCCTGTATGTTTTCTTTGATGAAACAATGGCATAGTTAGACAGAACAATTGAGCAGGTTGACCCAAGGGAACTACTTTCCTTTGGGAGGAGATACATACTGTAGCAGGAAATACTTCAGCATGTAATAGCTAGGTGGGTTAATTCCCTGCCTTTAGATGAGATGTGGATAATCCTTGCTTTCTGGAAATTGAGAACAAGAATGTTACTTGCACAGAGCCACACAGCTGAATTTAGTTGTCAAGTATTTGCAAGTTTCTGAAGTGACAGTAGTGAAATCTAAAGTTAATGTAATATTACGAACAGCATTAAGTTTGTAGAGAAGCTAATATTGAAAACACAGGTACGAGTGTCATAAGGAATCATTTTGAATTTAGAAGGAAGTATAGATAGACAACAAAATAATCATCAGACCATGTTATACCTCCCCCAATTTCTAACCTGTTGGCATCAAAGAAAATAAAACATAACAGGTTGCCAATTTGCTATCATTCATTTTACACTTGCACACAAGTTCAAAATCTATCCCTGTAGTCTTTTAAACATTTCCATTGTCTAATAAAGTGTCTACAGAAGCTTACCTTCCTAATTTAACAAGCTTTCAATGATGTAAAACAGTTTTTTTCCTATATTATTCTAGGTGTCCCAGCCATGTTGACTTGATTAATTCTTGTGTCAAAAGTTACTTTCTCCTCTTCTATTTTAACCATATCACATTATTCTTCAGGTAGTGCATGGAAAAATACATTTGTGAATGATTTACCATTCTAAAAATATTAACAAAAATTACTCTTGTATTTTCCTAATCAGGAAATAAAGATGGAGGAAGCTTTGATCAGCACAGGTATCCATACTTTTTATTCTCTTAATCAGCTTTCTTTCCAACCGATTGCATGAGCTGGCCCATTGAAGCTTTTGCATTAGATTTTGTGCACTCAGCATTCCTTGGTGCATGTCAACTCATCCTTTAACAAATAACGGCTGAATCTCATTTCAGATCATCTGTTTGACTTAACTCTGCTTTTTGGGTACCACAGGGAATGTAATATTTTACTTTTGTTGCAATCCAGTTCAGATATGCTATTCCATGAAGATGGGAATGATTTCAAACTGAAGATCATTTGATTCCCCAAAACTGTTGTACAAATGCACATTTGAAAGCACACATGAATATTCACATACTAAATCAGATCACACGCATTAACCAACATTGTAATAACTGAAAAACTGAACATCCACGAGGTATAGTTCCTGCTAGTTTTCATTGGCAGTTCTCCTAAAAAGATCAACAAAGTTCAAGTCGAAATTATGAGTATCCAGTTTCTGCAATCTTTTGCACTGACATAAGAAGTGTGGAATTGGGAGGCTTGCCAACGCACAATATCAATCAGATTGATTGACTTAATTATTATGGCAGTGCTTCTTCTCATTGCCCAGTGTACAGACCTTACATGAGTCTCTTAAAATCAAGCAGTTTGAGGTGTAACGCACACTGGATAATTTTTTAAAGTGTTAAATATATCAAATAAATTATGAAGGAATTGAATATAGTACACCAATGTAACAAGTAAATAGCTTTATATACATCTTTTATAGTCTTTTTCAGTCACTTTAAAAAAAGTTACAACTGGTAAACAATATTTAATTGTTTGGATGAACATATTTTCAATGGTATTCATAAAATTGCACCAGTTTAATACATTTAAAGTATCAGGTGATTTCCTTAATGCAAAAATAATAAAATACGATTACTTTCTGAAGTGCTGCCCAATTGTACTGGTTCACAAAAGATTTTGTGTTTATGAGTATACAAGTAATGCAATAATAATTTCAGAAAACTAGAGCAATTTTGAGTACAATTTGTGCACCATTACAGTAATATCCAGACCAGTTGGAATTTTTTAACAGTACTTGTGCTTATGTAAAGTGGGTTCAGGAAACACCTTGAAATAATTCTATTTGTAAAAACATTGAATCATTAATGCTAGAAGTTTTTAATAATTTTTCTCATGTAATCCACTTTCTTGAATCTCTTATTTTGGTAACCTTTTGTCTAATTATAATTTGCAAGCTTCACATTGTCTTTCACATCTTGAAGGATATCTTAGAAAATGAATTTACTAAATGTCTGAAAAATATGAACTTTCACTGATGAATAGTGTGAGTTTGCATCTAGTATAAGCTCAATAAGTTCCACAGCTTGACAGAACAGTTCATGAAACTGTTCCGTGGAGTTTCACGAGAGACAGCACAATTATTTGGCACAAGTCACACAGGGCCATTCCCCAACAACTCTGGGAACTAGCGTCATAAAAACATGGTATAGACCTGGGGAGAAGACATCATCTGATCTCCCAGTAACAAAATGGAATGAAGTGCAGAAAGATCTTGAAGTGATAGAAGTGCTTCCAGAGACTGGGAGACTTTTCAGTGTATTGCCTACAAAGATTGAGAATTAAGGGAAATATGTGCTCTGAATTTAAGACTTTTCAAATAGATGGCAAGAGAAAAGTAATGATTTTATATGCTTGTTAAATCATCCCATCCTAAAAATAAAGAGTTCAATTACAGGTTTTCTACTTAAAACACTTTCTACTGAAAACAATCTAAAATAAATCAGGATATTTACATAAACTCAAAATGATGTATGTACCTAATTTAATCTTATCTTTAAAATCTAACTGATTGATATTTGCCTCTTTTTGTTCCTGCTACCTGGTTGCCAGGGAACAGCAGCATCGAAAGTGGCCAAAGTTGAGGAAGCCTAGCTTCAAGTCCTTGTGAGTGACTAAAAGCGATTTATTAGTATTCATTCTTCAAATAGGGAAGATATCACTGTTGACATGTCAGTTAAAACTTAACTCTTAAGTTTTTGATTTCCATGCATCCCTGTTTCTTCAGTTTTGTGGTCCTGACTCTTTTATCTTAACTCATCATTAAATATGTTGTGGCCGCAAAGTATTTATTATCATGGTTTTATTGGAAAAAGGGATAATTGCACAGAAGTCGCCATAGCTATAATTTGACAGTCGGGATTGCAAGGAATTGAATACTTTTGACATTATATTGCATGGCAGTGGCATCTTTGTTAAAGCACATTAGTGCCGTTTCAGGGTGTACATTGTTGTTGCGACAAATAAAAGGTTCTGCCACATCTTGTCTCTTTCAACAGGTCCTTTCTCATTCTCAGACAAATGAGGGTTTCTCTTTTTTCTTGCTTTATGCTTAATTCAATGATTCTTTAAATTCTGAAGCCAGAACTGCCTCTTTCTATTTTCAAGATCGCCGTGGTATCATCTGGTGTCAGGTTTGCTTACTGACGGGAGAAAGGAGAAGGAGGTTATTATCTGGAGGAACAGCAGTAGTGACAGGCCCGCCAGTTCAGTATCTGACCCTCCTTTGTTTTGAAGGCTGAGTTAGATTCTTGATCAGTCACGGAATCAAAGGGTTACGGAGAAAGGGCAGGAAAGTGGATGTGAGGAATGTCGGATCAGCCATGATCCTATTGAATGGTGGAGCACGCTCGAGGGACCGAATGGCCTACTCCTGTTCCTAGATGAAGGGCTTTTGCCCGAAACGTCGATTTTCCTGCTCCTCGGATGCTGCCTGACCTGCTGTGCTTTTCCAGCACTACTCTAACCTAGACTCTGATTTCCAGCATCTGCAGTCCTTGTTTTTGCCTACTCCTGTTCCTGTTTCTTACGGTCTTATATCTACTAACAAAGTGGCGTAATAAATGGCGACTAAGCTCCATCTTCAAAAAGCAACAATTCTGCATCACTAAAGGCCATTGACTAGAAGCCCCAGATGCCATTTACAGAATAAGAATGACAAACGATTGATAGATAGACATCTTTGATAAGGGAAAGAGTATGTCACACAGAGTGATCCAAAACAGAAATAACTAGAATTACCTGCACAAGTGTAAAATTATTAAATGAAATGCTGGCACTTTAGGTTCTAGTAAAACCAGAAGCAACCTCACCGATGTTGGCAGGTTTACCAAATTTAGATATTGCAAGTCCTGGGCAGGAACAGCACAGTCTGTAGGTCAGTTGGGGATTATTACCCATCCCAGTAAGAAGGAATCACAAGTGTTGCCATGGCTGTGCTTGTCCTATTGAGGTTTTGGCAGACCAGACACATGTGATTCCTTATGTAAACTGAAGATTCAGAGTAGTAAGGTGATAGTCTCAACCCCTTTCCTGATGCCCCTGATACCTTTGACTCCCTTGTTAGCCAAGAATCTACCTAAATCTGCCCTTAAAGTATTCAATGACCCTGCCTCCACAAGGTCTCTGGAAGAAAGCTTTTATGCCAATCTCCATCATAAATGAGAGGCCTCTTATTTTTAAACTGTCTCCCCTGGTTCTTGACACCCTTACAAATGGAAATACTTTTTCAGCTTGGATCCTGTCAAGTCCCTTCAGGTCCTTATGTGTTTCAAGAGTTAATCTCTCATTCTTCTAAACTTCAATGGTTACAGGTCCACCTAAGCAACCTTTCCGCATAAGATCACCTCTTCATCCCAGGAGTCAGTTGAATGAACCTTCTCTGAACTGCTACTAATGCAATTATGTCCTTTCTTAAATAAGGAGATGAAGATTGTTCACAATAATCTAAATGTGGGTCTCACCAATACCCATTTTTTTAACTATAGCAAAGTATTCATACTGTTATATTCTGTTCTCCTTGCAATAAATGATAGCATTTTATTTGCCTTACTAATCACTTGCTGGACACGCAAACTAACCTTTGATGGTTTATGTACCAGGGCATTCAGATCCATTTGTACCTCAGAGTATCTCTCTCCATTTAAATAATATGCTGTAGTTTTAATTTTCCTGCTGAAGTTGATAAGTTCATAGTTTCCCAAATTATGTTCCATCTGCCAGATGTTTTGGCCACTCACTTAACCTATTCCTATCCTTTTGCAGATTCCTTATGCTCTTTTCCCACTTTACACTATTATCTATCATTGTATCATCAGCATATGTAGCAACCATAGTCCCTTCATCCAAGTCACAAAGTTAGACTTTGAATAAGTGAGGCAACTGAACTGATTCCTCTGGAACTCCCCTTAATCATACAAACCCAAAAATAAACCAGTTATGCCTCTTCTTTCTTTCCCATTAGCTAACCAATCCTCTATTCATGCCAATATATTACCCATTAATCCATGAGCTTTAATTTTGTCAAGTAATGTTTTATCTTGTTAAAAACCTTTTGCAAATTTCAATTCACCACATGCACAAGTTCCCCTTTATCCATGTTGCTTCTAGTTTCCTCAACTATCTCAAATTAGTTAAACATGATCTCCCTTTCACAAAACCATTTTGACTCTGCCTCATTCCATTGAGACTCACGTTTTCAGTTTACCATCTGTCAGAATTTTGGAAGATTAAAACCAATGCATCCACTATCTCAGTAGCCACTTCTTTTAAGACTCAAAATGAATTTCATTAGGACAGCTTTTAGTTCTAAGAATTTTCCTCTCCCTGGTGATTGTAATTGTTGCAAGGTCCGACCCCTCTTTCACCCTTTATCCAATCATGTCCTTTTCTTTGCTGACAACTCTCCTGCCTTGCCCCATCACCTAATACCTCCTTCCTCAGTCACCCATCTGAGTTTCCCTGATCTCAAAACTCACTATCTAGGGGGCAGGAGTCTTTGTCAGCAGTGCCCAAATGTTAGCAGTCATTCATTTGAGTCACAAGGTTTTGCCCCACTCCAAAGACTTAAGTACAGATTCTGAGGCTGACATTTCAGTTCAGAATTGAATGGTGCATTGGTGGCAGTGCTGTATTTCAGATGAGATCCATACAATTCTATGATCCTATTAAAATAATGAACCACAAAGCTTTCACTGCTGCTCTCACTAAAGCACAAGCCAACCATTTACTCCATTGATGTTTATGAGAACTTGGCTATATTCGAATTGGCTGTTGTGTTTCCTATATTCCAAGAGTAAATGAACATCAAACGTACTCTGACCATTCCCTGCTCTACTTCTACAGGGAATCACTTAAAGGAGGCAAAGTATTAAAAAAACTGCACAAACCTGATCCTTATTTTGAAGGTTTGCCCTTAGATGTATCTCCCAATTAGGTTCTTGTTCCTGACAAAGGGTATACAATAAAGGTAATATCAACTCCACATCAATGAATTAGCTTGCATGGCTGATGTACAGTAAGATGAAGCATAGCGTCTTTTATGGGACGGTGTATTTATAAGAGAGGATAAATCAGCTCATGCTAGTGAACTGCACCTCATTATGTTTGTAAAATACTGCTTATTCCTACTGACCGATTTGTTCACTTTCTCTCAGAGTTCGTCACCCACTTCACTAATAAAACTTTCTTTTTAGCGTGTAAGCTAATCGTGTTGTTGCTGCAATCCTGCTTTGGTGTCCCCCCCCCCCCCCCCCCCCCCCGCAACTTCTAACCATTTGTCATTTTTCATTGCCTTATGTTCACAAGAAGAAACCTATCCAGCCACCTGATTGTCCAAACCAAGACTGGGAGGTTAGGGAAGGGGATGGAGGGATTGTGGGGGGTGGATGAGTAGCCATCTTTTCTGCTTGCTCTGTGTTGATTTTGTTTGGATTTGCTTTTGATTTTCAGCTTTAATCATTTTCCCTAACTCTCACAGGCCATGCCGTTCATTATAGATTCATAAGATTTATTGTATTTCCATGTTTTTCCCTATAATACAGTTTTCTTAGCTTGTTTTTATGTCATCATTTATTTACTGCATATGACATTTTCAAAACAGCTTAAAATACAGCTTTAAAAATTTCCCAAAATTTTCATTTTCAATTTTCTGGCTAATTGGGGGAATGCAACTGCTGGTTAGTTTCCTGGACCAGGTGAGGTGAACCTTAGGATTTTAAGGAAAAACTGAACGAATTGTGGATGCTGTAAATCAGAAACAAAAACAGAAGTTGTTGGAAAAGCTCAGCAGGTCTGGCAGCATCTGTGAAGAGAAATCAGAGTTAACGTTTCGGGTCCAGTAACCCATCCTCAGAACTCCTAAAATTTTAAGACCTTGCCCTTGTTAAGTTTGGAGGGCTCTTACAGAGATATCAGGCAGACAATGTCATACATTTCCACAGATGAATGTCTAAGCAGGCAGACCACCACAGTAACCATAATTACTGGGGCATTGGGAGATGAGGTTGTGGTTAGTAATCATGGAGGCTGGTAAGGGGGAAATAAAGCCGGCACGCAGCAAGATTACTTTATGCAGAGTACCTCACTGGGAAGCCAGAATACAAATCTGACCCTTTGATAGTATCTTCCACCTTGCTGCCAGTGGAAATGATTGACAGGTGCTTGGAGCAGAGTCTGACCAGTTCTATTGGCTTCTATTTGCATCTTTTGACCAGGATGTTTGTGTTGAAATGGGCCTCTGGCCTGATATAAGCAAGTAGCTTAGACCTCTGGCATTAGAGCCCTTTCATAATAGAGTGGCCCACAGCAGCACTGTGTGAGCTAGGAAAGCTGCTGTCTCCTTGGCCTGTTTCCATACTGTAGGAATTCTGTTATTCATGAATATGATGTTATTACTGCTTTGCTTATACCAGACAAACACAAGTAAAGTCAATGTATTTAAAATGTGAATGTGTAATAAAATCATAAAGCGATTTCTTTACAATATAACATAGAAACTCTGTTCTACTTCAACTTGGTGACAGATATGAAAGTAGCAATGTGGGTCAGCTAGAACAAAAACAACAAACAAAAATAGTTAGAAATACGCATCTGTGGAGAGAAAGACAATTATCTTTTCAGGTCAATGATCTTTCATCAGAACCAGATGTGGGACAGCTACCTGTTACAGAAACCTTCCAATTTTCATTCCCACTGGAAACAGTGAGTGGAGTTTTATTCTCACTCTTGTTGGTATGGGAAGCAAGAATTGTTCAAGGCAGAAACATTTTTCTTAATGATTGACTTTATTGGCATTAAGACAGTCTTATCGATAGAGATGCCTTCAAGCTTGTCCAACAGTGCGATTTGAAACTCAAAATGATAAATCTTCTGTTTCCGGGGACTGAGTGGTTAATTTGTGGACATCCTCTTTGAACTGCTTCTGATTCTGTCTCCTAATGATTGCAAAATGGCTGTTTTACATCTCAGATTAGATTCCCCTACAGTGTGGAAACAAGCCCTTCGGCCCAACAAGTCCACATCGCCTGTTGATGCAGCAAGATAGCTCACATATATTTCACCCCTTACTCTTTTTAATGGCTTAAAAAACCAGCTATCATCGTAATGACTTATCTTCATTAATAATCTTGTCTTTCTGTCCATGTAAGTCTCTTGAACTTAGCAGTTAGCCTTCAACAGTCTGAAGCATTGATGATATCTGTGGTAACATTGGAGCTTGTAAGACGTCACGCAACACCAGGTTATAGTCCAACAGGTTTATTTGAAATCACAAGCTTTTGGAGCACTGCTCCTTTGTCAGGTGAAATTGAGGGAAGTGCAAAGGAATAGAATTAATAGGCAGAGAGATTTCAAATAAACCTATTGGACTATAACCTGGTGTCATGTGACTTCAGACTTTATCCATCCCAGTCCAACACCGGCACCTTTAATCAACATTAAAGCTTGGTAAGCATCCCAGCATGCCTTCTGATTTCAGTCAAGTTTGTCAGTTCTGTGTTCTTTTGTTGCGAATCAAATTCTGATTTTTTTTTGTTCACTTTGTGGGATGTATGTGTTGTTTGCTGGATCAGCATTTATTGCCTCTCCCTAGTATTTTACTGAATAATCCAGGGTGTCCAGCCGATTCTGCTGATTTCACTTCACAACTGCGATTGAAAGTCGACATTGAGAAGGGAGGCTGTTGGTGGAAGAGTTGGTGGGCGGAGGGGTGGAGGGGCAGGGAGTTCTGAAGAAGGACTTTTGCCCGAAATGTCGATTTTCCTGCTCTTCGGATGCTGCCTGAACTGCTGTGCTTTTCCAGCACCACTCTAATCCAGAATCTGGTTTCCAGCATCTGCAGTCATTGTTTTTACCTAGTTCTGAAGTAAGGACAAGGGAGTGAGACCTAAGGGTTCAGGTAGATAGTTCCTTGGAAGTGGTGGTGAAGAAGGTATTCGGTATGCTTGCCTTCATTGGATAGAGTATTGAGTATAGGAGTTAGGACGTCATGTTGTGGCTGGACAGGACATTGGTGAGGCCACTTTTGAAGTACTATGCATAGTTTTGGTTACCTGCTAGAGGAAATATGGTATTAAATTGGAAATGGTGCAGAAAAGATTTTCAAGGACGTTACTGAGACTAGAGCATTGGATTCCAAGAAGAAGCTGAACAGGCTGGGGCTGTTTTCCCTGGAGCGTCAGAGGCTGAAGGGTGATCTTACAGAAGTTTATAAAATCATGAGGGGCATAGATAAGGTGAATAGCAAAAGGCCTTTTCCCTGGGGTAGGAGAGTTCAAATCAAAGGGCACAGGTTTAAGGTGAGAGGAGAAAGATTTGGAAGGGATCGGAGGGGCAATTTTTCACACAGAGGGTGGTTCACATGTGAAATCAATTGCTAGAGGAAGTGGTAGATGCAGTAGTTACAAAACTGAAAAGATATTTGGATAGATACATGAATGAGAAATGTTTAGAGCGATATGGGTCAAATGCAGGCATGTGGGACTAGTTCAGTTTGGGAACTTGCTCAGCATGGACATGTTGGACTGAGGGGGTCTGTTTCCGTGCGGTAATGACTAAATGACTCTCTGAGTCGCTTATGATGGCGAGCTCAGTCAGGCACTGATTGCCTTTGATCAAGGAATCCCCATTCCCGAGGTAAGAAGCTCTCCAGGTCACTGTAGTGATCGTATGACTCACAAAATAGTTCTTGTCTTTATTGGGGACTCAAGGTCTAAACTGCTTTCTGTGCTTTAGCAAATGGCTCTGACCTCTTAGTGTGGTTATATTGAAATTAAATGTTGGTGACCATCTGTCAGTAAGTAGCCAATATCAATTTTGAGATTATTTTATCATTGTATCAATATTTTTGAGCCAGACACTAAATTTTGATGGTGAAATCTCTCTACCAGATATAATTTACAGGAAAGCAAGTAAAGGCACAATTCTGCAGATGCCTGAAATCTAAAACAAATTCAGAAAAAGCTGGAGAAACTCAGCAAGTCTGACAGCATCTGTGGAGAGAGAGAGAAACATAGTTAACATATTGAATCCAATTTGACTTTCCTGCAGATTTCAACTGTAAGGATTTCCAGATGTGTGTGTTTATATGCGTGTGAGAGATTTTATATCACCAAATCAAACAATAGTCACAGCACACAAGTAGGCCATTCAGCCTGTCAAATCTGTGCTAGCAATGAGCAATTCACCTGCTGTTATTCCCTTGCCTTCTCCCCATAGCCCTGCATATTGTTTCTTTTCAAATAACAAACCAATCTATCCTGAATGCAGCAGTTGGATCTGCTTTCACCAAACCCTCAGGCAGTCCATTCCGAACATTAATCACATGATGCATGATAAAGTTTTTCCTCTTATTGCTGTTGTTTCTTGGAATTATATCAAATCTGTTTTGTCTTGTGTTGATCCTTATACTACTGGGAATAGTTTCTCCTGACCTGTTCTGTCCATGCCCCTGATGGTTTTAAGCAAACTGTATCAAATCTCCTCATAACCTTATTTTCTCTAAGGAAAATGACACCAAGCTGGGGGAAGAGTGAATTGTGAGGATGGCGCTGAGTAACTTCAGAGGGGCATTGGCAAGTTGGCCAAATGGGCAGACACCTGGCAGATGGATATCAATGCAGAGAAATTGGAAGTAATGTGTGTTGGCAGAAGAAATCTGGAGAGATAATACAGGCTCAATGGTACAACACATGATCAATGGGGCAGCACGGTGGCTCAGTGGTTAGCACTGCTGCCTCACAGTGCCAGGGACCCGGGTTCTAGTCCCGCCTCGGGTAACTGTCTGTGTGAAGTTTGCACATTCTCCCTGTGTCTGCGTGGGTTTCCTCTGGGTGCTCCGGTTTCCTCCCACAGTCTAAAGATGTGCAGGTTAGGTGAATTGACCATGATAAATTGCCCGTAGTGTTAGGTGAATTAGTCAGGGGTAAATGCAGGGGGGTGGGTTTCTCTTCAGAGGGTCAGTGTGGACTTGTTGGGCCGAAGGGCCTGTTTCCACACTGTAGGTAATCTAATCTAAACACTGAGGGAGATACAGGAGCAGAGGGACTTTGGGGTTCATGTACATGATTCTCAGAGGGTGACCAGGCAAGGTGAAACAGTTGTTATAGAATCCTTGGGTTTATAAATAGAGAGATAGAGTATAAAAGCAAGGAAGTGATGCTGACCCTCTACAAATCATTGGTTAGATCTCATTTGGAGTAATGGACACCTTATTTACAGAAGGATGTTAAAACCCTGGAGAGAGTGCAAAGATTAGATTAGATTACATTACATTACAGCGTGGAAACAGGCCCTTCGGCCCAACAAGTGCACACCGCCCCGCCGAAGCATACCCCTTACCTAACACTACGGGCAATTTAGCATGGCCAATTCACCTGACCTACACATCTTTGGACTGTGGGAGGAAACCGGAGCATCCGGAGGAAACCCACGCAGACACGGGGAGAACGTGCAAACTCCACACAGTCAGTCGCCTGAGGCGGGAATTGAACCCGGGTCTCTGACGCTGTGAGGCAGCAGTGCTAACCACTGTGCCACCGTGCCGCCCACTGTGCCACCGTGCTGCCCACACCGGGAATGAGGGATTTTAGATGCAAGGCAAGGTTAGAGATTGGGCTTATTCTCCTTGAAGCAGAGAAGATTAAGAGGTGACCTTACTGAGGTGTTAAAAATTCTGAATAAGAGTTAAGAAGGAGATTCTGTTTCCACTAGTTGGTATGTCAGTAATGAGGGGTCACAATTTTAAGATCGTCAGCAAGAGAGCTGGGAGTGAGATGTGGAGAACTTCTTTACTCAGAGGGTTGTTACGATTTGGAATGTGCTACCTGGGAAAGTCATGAAGGTTTCAAAAGAGAGCTGGATATATTTGAAAATAATGAATTTAGAGGATTAAGGACATAGGGCTGGGTAGCTCGTCCAAGAGCTGGTAGAGACACGATGGGCTGAATGGCCTCTTTCTATACTGTAAAATTCTATAATTCTATGAGAACAGTCAATCTTATGAATCTCTTCTGCATCTCATCTAAAGCCTTCACATCCTTCCCATATCTGGATAAAAGGCAATAGTTGAAGTTGAGTCCAACTTCCAACTTAACTACGTTTGGTGCCATTGGCTTGGGACAGTCTGCACACCCTCGATGAACTATCATTTTCCATACCACCAGTATTTTCAACAGAATACAGTTTGAAGAATGGATGCTTTAGGGGACTCATTCACTTCCTGCCTTTTATTTTCTTAAGTACCTGACACTTTCCATTGTCTCTCTCCCCGCATACTCCCTTTGTTATCTAGAACTAATAACATTGTCAAACCTTTTGCTTTCTAAATACTATTTGAATAAATTTAGGGGATTATTAAGGGCAGTATTTAATAAGATGAAAATTAACTTTTAACTTACACTGTGTTTACAGCATGCAAAATATAAATGGCTACACAGAAACGCCCTCAAAGGAATTTCTACATCGCTATGAGCTTTTGCTTGTGGTCTATTATTATTTCTGCTTCTAAGAATTCTTCATTTCCCTGTTGCATCTGGTAAAATGGCAATGTGCACTTTCTCAATCTGTTCTTTGTGCTGTGGGATGTTTTACCTTTAGTTTGGTTGTAAGTAGCAAGTTGTTATTGCAGCAGGTGCATGCCTGCCTGTAAAAGCTGTACATCAGCTATGGGCAATGCCCTATCTGTGAAAATAATCGACTCTGAATCTTTGTTTCTGTCAGCAGAGGACAGCTATGGGATGGATGGGAAGGCTAATCCAATCAAACTGCCAAACTTCACAGAATATATCAGCTGGGAAGGACTTGAAAATTTGTACAGTGTGGATGAAAGCTTGTTTGAACACAGGCCTAATTATAGCCTTAGCTTTGGAGACTGGACTAATTACTGGAAGGATGTAGATAGAACATTTGCACTGTTGAAGACTTTTTCTGGACACATTAAAACTTCTGAGCCCATTGCATTGACTAAGGGCGGGACTCTTGATTTAATGACCATTGACACCACAGCACTGGACATGGCATCTACTGCATCACCTGTTTTGGAAAATGTATTCTTTACTGAGCCAGAGGGTGAATCTAGTGGCCTGACGTTATGGGAGATAAAAGAAGAACAACCTGACGTACTTATAAACTCAATGAGTTCAACCTCAAGCATTACAAGTGGCAACAGCGCAAAGGAGAAAGTGATAAATTACAATCACATACCAGATAAGCATTTTTCAAATTCTGAACGGTGGAGACATAATCAGACACAAGAACTGATAAAAGAATGGGTGGAGCTGGAAAATGAGCTGGGTGTCAGCGGAAATGGCCTGACAGAGATTGAGACCAGGCACAGCTTTGTCCTGCCACCAAGTGACGTGCTTCCATCACCCAGCAATCAGAATGAAGTACAGGATGAGAAGCTGGACATATTTGAAGATCAAATCTATCTTCCTGCTGGTTCTGTTGGTCAGTTTTATCATAATGCTTTCACAATTCCTGATGAAGCCAGTGTCAGCAGCAATGAGAGATCAGCAAGTGGCCAACTTCAGGAAGAGCCCCCAAACAGTGGAGAAGGAATCCTAAGGAATGTCAGTACAGAAGGCAGTGCCTTTCCCCCACCATCCATTCATTAACTCACAACCCATTCATTATTTATTTGGACAGTTATTAATAACAGTTTGATTTTTTTTGTACAAAATCCATTTATACTGTGAGGTCCAAACAAAGCACATTCCATTTCCATCAGAGATACATTTCACGACAGACCAACCATTGGCAGAAATATCACAATTTTATGTTAGCAGCGTTGTCCGGAATGAGGGAATAAGTTATATTCCTCTTATAATTGAACTCTTTTTCAGCTCTTTATATAAATATGTATTTAAATGTTCAGTGTTATGTAACTGGGATCAAAATGTCCCAATGTGCGGCAAGAAATTCTCCAAGCCTGTAAAAATGTCACTGGTTTGGCCAGACTTAGAAGGTCTCATGATTGTGAGCTATCCATTCCAAAAAGCCCTCATTGTAGACACTAATTCACCATCACAAACAATGTATAAGTACAGCAGTGTTTTCTTCTTACAAAGTATTTTTGCACTTTCATTATTCTTCACAAAATATTTGCAGACTTTGGCTGCCAAGTGTGGATGTATTAACGGTGCAGAGCATTGGCTCAGTAAGTTTTTTTATCGGGCTGATCATTTTAGCCGTAATGTGTAAAGGAAATTTAATTCTGTGTTCTTCACACTGTAATGTGCTGTCAGTTATCAGCTTTTTTTTCTAAAATATTTTCGGATTGTCATTTTGTTTTTGCCATTGCTTTCTTTTAACCTTTGCCTGTTTTGAATCTCTTTTTAATGAAGGAACAAGGTAAAGTCAAAGTGCTGTATTTTCTTTCATTTCGTTACTTTTTCCCATTTCCTGTCACAGTGCACACGTGATGGGACATGATGTTTAAAGGGACACTGTACTTCTGAAAATGGTTTGCAAATTTTCTTTGTGGTTTAGGGATAAGAATCATCTGTCACTTCTATCTTGACAACATTGAGTGCATCTGTTAATAAGATGCACTTCTAATGAGATTTCACATTAATTATGTTTGCAAGCACTTTTTCATGAATATGGTGCCCCATTATGAGTAAAACTTAGGTAAAAGTACTTACAATTTACTTGATGTGTCACTGTTTTGATAAATCTGTTTATAGTTTAAAAGCCTTTTTAGCATAACCCCTAGATTTATTTGCATGAAGGTTTGTGTAATCTGTGTCAGTTTTACAGTGGTCACAGATTTTGTTTGGATTATGCATTGTCAACATCATACACTTCTTAGCCAATGTACACATGGATAGGTGAAAGATACCGGACTAAGTGCAGTTCATGATATTTTGTTCAAAGGGTAAAAATTTGTATCAGTGTGCTTTTTTTTGTCTGTAATCAACATTGGCCACACTATTTACTGGCAATTACATGTTGCTTGTTTCTGGATAAACTTGCAGTGATTAAACCACAATGCTTAATCCTTCTGTGAGGACATAATTATCATTAGAAATGCAGAGTGCAAAAGGTGCCAGAGTCAAAACTGAATTAAAAACATAGGAATGTTCATAACAGTCTATGTGTGGTTATCATACCCTGCAATGAGTTAAAGATTTGGTCTTTTTGTGTAAGAAACTCCTCATATTTATTAGCCCAAACCTTCTCTTCCAACTGTTGAAGACATAAGTTGGGAGATGGGAGAAAGCGAGGACTGCAGATGTTTGAGTTGGAAGATACACATATTTTACAGGACTTGTGGCTCTTATTCAGATCACTGCTGCTGTTACTCCCAGCTTCTTCAATCTGTATTTGTTGATACAAGTTTGTGGAGGTAAAGGGAAGAAATAATTCAAGTAAGATTAA
Source organism: Chiloscyllium plagiosum (assembly GCF_037043375.1). Classification (NCBI taxonomy): domain Eukaryota; kingdom Metazoa; phylum Chordata; class Chondrichthyes; order Orectolobiformes; family Hemiscylliidae; genus Chiloscyllium; species Chiloscyllium plagiosum. The sequence continues at coordinate 10,140,963 of NW_028270142.1, forward strand.
AAACTGAGAGTGGAATTTTCCACAGCAGTTTCAGATCCTGTGAGATGGGAGGGGAGATCCTAGAAATTGACACTTAGAAATGGGATCCCAATCTCGTCCTAAAATAACTGCACAGAGGCAGGTAACCCGTCACCAAATTACCCTTTATTTACTTGTACACTGACCAGCCAGCTGAAGACCTTCTGAATCCCCTGTTCTCTCTGTCAGCCAGGGCTCCCTTATTGGCCCAGCTTAACAATCCCAATCAGGGATCTCATGGACAATGAGATACACCTGGCCCTGCTTCCAATCAGTACACATCAAATTAGGGGCTTATGCCTGAAATGTAAATTCTTCCGCCCCTCGGATGCTGCCTCACCTGCTGTGCTTTTCCAGCACCACACTCTCAACGCTGGTCACCAGCATCTGCAGTCCTCACTTTCTCCTAGTATACATCCCCGTGCTGGTTTTCCCTGATGTGAGTTCTGAGTTCTGTAAGTCCAGCTCGCAAACAACCAATGTAACTAAAAATGCAATTAAGAGGCATTTTAAAAAATGCATTCCTTCTTTCTGACTAGCACACAGCTCCTAAGCTTACAGCTGTGCTTCTCCATGGTCATCCAGGTAAGTGCACAACAGAATGAAACTGCTTCAGTGAGGTGCAGTGTTGGGATTCCTGATCAGTAACACTGCAGAACCCCAGCTATAGACAAGCCAGAGGTTCTTATACTCTCAGAGAGCATGATCACTGCTTTCTTTTTTTAATCACAGCTTAACAGACGATTGCCAAGTTCATGGAAAAGCATTTCCCTGTACACCACTTTGTTCATTTATAATTCGGAGACGCCGGTGTTGGGCTGTGGTGTACAAAGTTAAAAATCCCACAACACCAGGTTATAGTCCAACAGGTTTATTTGGAAGCACTAGCTTTTGGAGCGCCGCTCTTTCATCAGGTGGTTGTGGAGTACACAATTGTAAGACACAGAATTTAAAGCAAAAGTTTACAGTGTGAAATTACACAGTGAAAAATACCTTGATTGTTTAAGTCTCTCATCTGTTAGAATGACCATGTTAGTTTCACTTCTTTCATATGTAACTCACAAAACTTTTTTTAAAAGTCACATTCTCAGTTTACATTGTTAAAGTTAACCTGAGAATGAAACTTTTTTAAAAAGTTGTGATTTACATATGAAAGAAGTGAAACTAACATGGTCATTCTAACAGATGAGAGACTTAACAAACAATCAAATTTTTTTTCAATGTATAATTTCATTTACGTCACACCGTAAACTTTTGCAATAAATTCTGTGTCTTACAGTTGTGTCCTCCACAACTACCTGAAGGAGCAGAGCTCCGAAAGCTAGTGCTTCCAATTAAAACTGTTGGACTATAACCTGGTGTTGTGGGATTTTTAACTTAGTTCATTTCCAGCTGCATGATCCTGGCTGCCAGCCTTCTGCCACTCCCCCTTCAGTTCTGCAGAGGGGGCAGAGGAAGATTCCATTCCAACATCAGTACCTCTCTCCTCAACCCCATGCTCCCGCCAGCCTGTGTCACAGTGGATGAATAGAAGGGTCACCATTATATGTTTAGGAGCTCACAGCAAGCTTCCTCAACAATTTACCTTTAGTTAATACAGTACGTTTCATGGCCTTGGGATCTCTCAAAATGCTGTACAGTCCATAAGTACTTTTGTAGTGTTGCCACTGTTCAGATCCATCTCAAAGGCAAACCCTCAACTGCAGATAGACAATCAGCTCTCACGATTGCCTTGATGATCATTCCGTGAGACAGGGAGTGGGAGGATTTGTAGTCTTTGCACGTTCACTTCAGGAGGCAGTGACTTCAGACGTTAGCTCAGGTTGCAATTGGGTCAGCTGATGTGAGATGCAGTCATGAACCTCATCATTTGCAGAGCTTGGAAGGATAAATTGGCCCTTGGTCACGCTTCTACTTCTGAACCTATGAGCAATGTCCATCAGGAATCCCAGCCATGACATTCCAGAATGGAGCTGAATACGATTAACTGCCGCTGATGACTCACAACTCCTCATAGATCCATCAGAACATAAAGAAGACTCACCGGACTCAAAACGTCAACTGTTTCTCTCTCCACAGATACTACCAGACCTGCTGAGTTTCTCCAGCAATTTCTGTTTTGTTTGAAATTACCAGCTTCGATTGGTCGGGCACTGGGTCATCCTTCATTGTATCAGCAATGTCAAGAACAAAAAGAAACTGGCGGAACAGCTTTCCTGAACCATTATGAACAGGATGAGTCTGTCAAAGAAAGACACGGTGGCACAATGGTTAGCACTGCTGCCTCACAGCGCCAGAGACCCGAGTTCAATTCCCGCCTCAGGCGACTGACTGTGTGGAGTTTGCACATTCTCCCCGTGTCTGCGTGGGTTTCCTCCGGGTGCTCCGGTTTCCTCCCACAGTCCATAAATGTGCAGGTTAAGTGAATTAGCCATGTTAAATTGCTCATAGTGTTAGGTTCAGGGGTAAATGTAGGGGAATGGGTCTGGGTAGGTTGCGCTTCGGCGGGTCGGTGTGGACTTGTTGGGCCGAAGGGCCTGTTTCCACAGTGCAAGTAATCTAATTAAAACCTGAACTTGCAAAGTACTTTAACAATCTCCCCTACCATTGGGATTGCACTATTCTCCATAAAATCATGATGCCGGAGCCAAATTAGGCCATTCAGCCCATCGAGTCCCCTCCCCCATTCGATCATGGCTGATATGTTTCTCAACCCCATTCTTCTGCCTATCCCCCACTAATCATAACCTATGTCTGTCATAAATACACTCAACAACTTGACCTTGATATCCCTCTGCGGCAATGAGTTGCACAGATTCCCCATTCTCTGGCTGAAGAAATTCCTCCTCATCTCAGTTCTAAAGAGTTGTCCCTTCACTCTGAGGCTGTGCCCTCAGGTTCTAGTATCACCTACTAGTGGAAACATCTTCTCCATATCTACTCTATCCAGGCTGCTCAGTATTCTGTAAGTTTCAATGAGATCCACCTTCATCCTTCTAGCTTCGATTGAGTACAGACCCAGGGTCAGTGGTTAGCACTGCTGCTTCACAGCGCCAGGAACCCCAGGTTCGATTCCAAACCTCGGGCAACTGTCTGCATGAATTTCCTCTGGTCGCTCCGATTTCCTCCCACAGTCTAAAGATGTGCAAGTTAGGTTGACTTCGCCATGCTAATTTACCCCATAGTGTTCAGGAATGTATAGATTAGGTGCAGTAGCCATGGGAAATACAAGGATAGGGTAAGGGGATTGGTCTGGGTGGGATGCTGTTTGGAGGACAGTTTGGTGTAGACCTTTTGGGCCCAATGGCATTCTATGGGTCCTCAACCGCTCCTCACATGATAAGCCATCCATCTCTGGAATCAATCTTGTAAACCTCCACTTGATCCCCTCCAATGTCAGTACATCCTTCCTTAGATATGGGGCCCAAACTGCTCTGAATATTCCAAATGGTTTTGACCACAGCATTATACAGCCTCAGCAGTACATCTCTGCTCTTGTAGTCATGTATTATATCCAGCTGTACCGTGGGGATACAAAATAAACAACTATTTATTCTGAAATAGAGATTGCTAGAAAAGCTGAGCAGGTCTGGCAGCAGCTGCGGAAAGAAATAAGAATTAACGTTTCGGATCGAGTGAACAGAGGAAGGGTCACCCGCCCCGAAACATTAACTCTGATTTTTCTCCATAGATGCTGCCAGACTCGCTGAGTCTTTCCTGCAACCACTATTTAGGTTTCTGATTTACAGTATCTGCAGTTCTTTTGATTTTTATTAACAATTTAGTTTGCTTCCTGGGACTATCATCTCTGGCCTGTGTCACATTGGGAGAATAGAATGGTCACCACTATATGTTTAAATGTTCACAGCAAGCTTCCTCAACAATGTACCTTTGATTTTGTTATTTTAAAAGATTCCATAAACCCACTTTTTAAAACTAAAATTACTTTAGTTAATACAGTACTTTTCATGACCTCAGATTCTCTCAAAGTGCTCTATAGTCTATAAATACTTTAGAAATGTTATCACTTTTCAGATGTAGGAAAATCAACAACTAAGTTTGTACTTAACAAGCTCTCACCAATACAAAGTGATAACAATCAGATATTCTGATTTGCTGATCATGATTGAGAGTTAAATATTGGCTAGGCCACCTTAAGTGCTCACCTATTTGAAACAATCCCACAGGATCTTTAAGAGACATACCTCTTTCTGATAAACTTGGTAACTGAAAAAAAGCTCTGCATTATAAATGTAATATCAAAGTTTCCAACTCTACTCAGATCCAAAAGACACATGCTAATTATTTCTGTCATGTGCATAAAATACAAATTGAAAATCCTTTTGCATTTTCCATGCTCCAATAATGTGATCTGCATCAGTTTTATTTTATTGACAACATATCAAGTATTTCATGTAAACAGGTTGTTAATGAACATGATGTTTACAGATGTTCCTGATAACAAAAGGAAGCAATTAAAGGCTTTACAACAGTCATTTTACAGTCTTTGAAATAAATACATTATCAATAAACCAATTATTTAGAAAACTTAAATATCGACTACAGTATACTTCAAAAAGAAATGGACTTATATAAGTCACGTTTTTGTTCGTGACAAGCACACCGCATATACATCCAGTGCAATTGATGCGATTGTTTTAAACATCGTCTTGAAAAATACAAGTCAACTCCTGTTCCCATTGGACCCCCCTACCCTCCGCCGTGGAAGGGGTCTATTGATGATGCTGCTGGTAGAGGTATGTGGTTAAAATGCCCACTCCAAACATTGTATAAGAATTGCATTCACCTGCACTCAATGGATCTTTACTGCTTTTACTCAATATGTTCTTAATCCAGTGATTATCTGAGGGTTATGGTGTGCGCTTGGTTACCTGATTTCAGCTGCAAAGGCAGTAAACTTTTGATGAGGAAAGTATTCCAGGTCCTGTCTGCTATCCTGTGTTCCCTGTTGAAAGTACTAAGTCAGAGTGGGTTGAGCTTGGCTTGTTGATTAGATTACATTACCTAGAGTGTGGAAACAGGCCCTTCGGCCCAACGAGTCCACACCTCTGAAGAGTAACCTGCCCAGACCCATTTCCCTCTGACTAATGCACCTAACACTATGGGCAATTTAACGTGGCCAATTCACCTGACCGGCACATCTTTGGACTGTGGGAGGAAACCGGAGCACCCGGAGGAAACCCACGCAGACACGGGGAGAATGTGCAAACTCCACACAGACAGTCGCCCGAGGCCGGAGTTGAACCTGGATTCCTGGTGCTGTGAGGCAGCAGTGCTAACCACTGTGCCACCGTGTTGAGTAATGGACCAATGCTCACTGTCAATACACACACATGAGTAACTGAGTGATGTATCGAGAGGAACAAGCACCCATTAAATATTAGCAAGGAATCACCACCTTTGGGATAGCAGGGAAGATATAACATTTGCAAAGTTGGCAAATACAAAGTCGGTAGCTAAAAAAAACACCTACTTTAGGATTCTGGCATATTTAATCCAAGGCATTTGTTGTTAGGCCAAGGAGTGTACTCTATGAAGTGTTCTAACTTTAATCCCATCTTTCAAAAAAAAACATTTCTACAAAAATTTAATTTTTGTAAATTATGTAAATTTAATTGAGCGATCTGAAATAAGAGTAAAACTTGCATTAATGGTCATCTGTAGTTGTAATCACCTGCTTTGAGCAGCTATTTTTCCCCAGTGCTAACTGCACAGTCTTTCACTTTAGAACCTGACCACAAAAGTAGATTTGCACTAATTTTGTGAATTTATCATACTGCAAACCATCACTCATTCAACCTGGATATAATCAAATTAATTTGTGAATTTCCAATCAGAGACATTCCCCGCTCCACACAATAAAAGCACAACCACATTAGGATTTTCTATTAACATAATTACGTCACTGTCTTTATCTATTTCAATTATGAACTACAGTATTTATACAAAAGAGCTTCTATTGAACACAGTTTACAGAATATGCAGTCTCAAGAGGATACAATGTCAGATGTTTATCCATGAATAGATTGCCCTGAGTGACAGGCTGTGCTATTGGTTAAAATATATACACACACTTTATTCAAGTTATTACAATCTGACTTAAAATATTTTTGAACTTGTAAAGGAAAAGGCCAGATTTATAGCATTGATATGTTGGAATAGATAAGAAAGGAAGCAGAGAAGCATTAAAAGGTAGGGAAACTAAATATCTATAAAGGGTCAGTCTTGTGAGACAAGCTGTGCACATTAATAGTTGCTTCAATTAATAGTTTCAGCAAGGAGTAAATGCATTTTGAGCTCTCTCACCTAATTTGCTGTATGGCTTTGACTGGATTACTTACTATAGGCCTCCCTAAACTCCATCCAACTGTCTTCTACAGAATGGATGAGATCTAAAGTTCAGAAATGTGAAGACCATCTAACCTTTAGAAACTATACTAGTATGACATTATACAATTTAAATATTGTTCTATAGGTATGTGAAATAATTGGAGGCATTTTGCATTGGGTGAATTACAGTCTCTGTGTTACTGCAATGAGATATGTGAATTACAATCTCTGTGATACTGCAATGAAATACGTTTCAGGCATTTCCTGGAAAGGAAAGCAAACTTAAAAGTGCATGCAGATGAAACATTAGTGAACATATATGCAATATTGCATTTCAATATTCAAGTATTTCAAAGTTTTCTGCATCAGATATGTTTTATAACAAAAAAGTGAATTGCAATTATATAAAAAAAACTTTGGAAATATATTACATGTTCCATTCCAATTATTTTCTCTACCATTAAGTGCAATCAAGATTTCTTATTAAATCCTATTTTATTTGTTCTGTATTCAAACTAAAACTAACAAGATGCTGCTAAATGACAAAACTGAACAAACTTAGTGGTTAGATATATTTACCAGTGAACAAATGTCGAGTGACTGTAGTGCTTTAACTGAAATAGTTGCAAAAGGAGACTAAAATCATGTATAGCAGTTCTTGTAAACATTGAGCTTTGCTTTTACTCTGGCCTTAGTGTATACTTTTAGTACAGTTGTAGGATATATTGTTGTGCACATTTTGGATAGGTACCTTAGCTATTCAATTCTGTTAGCAATATCTGACTAAAACCAAAGTTGATCCTGATCTAAACTAGAAACTGCTTTAGAAATATTAGCCGATAAATGAGTAACAAGACATTATCTTATGCTCTTATGACATGCTTCAGTGAGAGCTTTTAAACCATTTAAAATAAACACATTGACAGCTGTGTTAAGGCAATGGATAAAGGGAGGTAATTTGCCCACATCACTGTTAACAGAAACAATGACCCTTTCTAGGCCTTGTGATTTTCCATTTCTTAAAATATATATGAGTTAATAAAATTCTGATCTCGCATTTTGTGTTTAAAGAAAGATGACTTTGTGTCATAATTCATGGCAAACCATTTCCTTATTTGATGGCAAACACACAATGCTGCTGTGTAAATTATATTAAAATGAACTGGTGCATTGCTCAAGTCAACAAATCATAAACGTTTTTTAAGAAGTCAAAGTAAATGCCATTCACTTTAGCTGGAAAAAATACTTCAAACCTGTTAATGCTCACTGTAAAAATATAGTGGAGAGTTCATCGGTAATGTGGCTCTGTCACCACCCAGTATTTATTCAAGACATGGGATGGAAATGAAGCGATTTCAGGGAACAAAGTCTGACCTGATTTTATTTTAAATCCATCTGTTTGGATGAATTTTGATATACCTCCATAGCCACGATGTCCTTATGTGTGACTTGAACCTGGTACTTCTGGCCCAGATATTTGGACACTGCCACTGTGCCACAAGACCCTTAAACAACCAGACTGAATCCTGAAACTTTGGACAGAACCAGGAGCCTTTAAATCCCCAGTCAAACTGAGCTATTTTGGCCTTAAACCTGGTATTTTTCAGGCCTCTAAATTAGACATAAATGAAGGGACCATAATCTGTTTTTGAGTCCCTGTGGGAAATTAGCATCCTAAAGCACAACAGCATTGCTCTGTTCCACTTCCTTCAGTGACTAACGGTGAGTCTGAAAACACAAAATCAAAAAGAATTTTCCAGGGAGCCTGCTGGAGCAAGACTCCCTCCCTCACATGACCATACTGCTTCCCCACATCCTTCTACCCACTCCACCAAACTCATACCAACACACCATCCTGGCAGCACCGTCCTGACCAGTGCCCTGAAATGTATCTTTTAAAAAGATACATGTGGAGATGCAACATGTGTCAGCTGCTCACCAGAATAAATGGAACATTTGAGTACAGGAGTTGGGAGGTCATGCTGTGGCTGTGCAGGTGAGGCCAACAATTCTGGTTGCCTTTCTACTGGAAGGATGTTGTTGGAAGGTCACAGAAAAGACTTGCAAGGACGTTGAGCTATAGGAAGAGGCTGACTGAATAGGCAGGGGCTATTTTCCCTGGAGTGTCGGAGGCTCAGGGGTGACCTTATAGAGGTTTATAAAATCATGAGGTGCATGGATAGGGTAAATAGACAAGGTCTTACTCCCAGAGTGGGAGAGTCCAAAACTAGAGGGCATAGGTTGAAGGTGATCGGGGAAAGAATTAAAAGAGACCTAAGGGGCAACATTTTCACACAGAGGGTGGTACGTGTATGGAATGAGCTGCCAGAGGAAGTGGTGGAGGCTGGTACAATTACAACATTTAAAAGGCATCTGGACGGGTATATGAACAGGAAGAGTTTAGAGGGATATGGGCCAAGGGCTGGCAAATGGGACGAGATTAGGTTGGGCTATCTGGTCAGCACGATGAATCTGTTTCCATCCTGTACTTCTTTATGATTCTATGAATGAGGTTACTTCCCAGCTCCTTCCCAGTGGGGAACACCCAGTTGGTCAGTCATTCCAGGTTGGAAAATAAATCTGTAGCAACATTCATCCCACCACCTCTGAAAACGCACAGGGTATAGCCTTAGCAGTTATGTAGATATTGTACACCCAGAGATTTATAGCACCCCAGACTTACACCCAGACAGGTTTCAGGGTTAGTTTCTGGGTTTGTGTGAAGCTGACAACTGCTGCACTCAATGACCATACAGCACCACATCAACCTCAAACAATGACTGGGAACTGCAGTGCCTAACCAGTCTAGAGGCTAGAAATCTCATGTATCAATCCCAGGGCAGACTGTCCCCAAACATTTACATTTTCTCTACCTTTGGGAGTCCAGGTCTATGCCTTGGCCACCACTCCCAAAGTTCTAGAAATTGCAGCCATCTTTACGCTAGAATGAGACACTCAGGAGTGAGCAGAGAATTATGGGGTTGGAGGGGAAGGAAAACGTAGAGTTCCAGAATCCAAGCCCATTCCTACCAATTCCCAGGTTTCACAGAAATGGATCAGCGAGAGGAGCAAGCAATCTATTTCCAAGGAGGCAGGCCAATCACTGGAGTACTTTCAGGAGGCTGCATATGCCATTTTGTCCCAATTCTTATCTTTTACCACACGAGGTTCAGAATTCCCAATGAATTAAAAAGATGCAAGTATTGGATCAGTGAGGTACGTGGCTCTCACGTATTGCCTGTATGGCAAGAAGAGAATGTAGAGGCCCAACTCCCCACCTACTGCTAAAATACCCGAATCTCCTCAAATGATGGTGATTCATTTAGATAGATCCACCCCAGCAATGTCTGACTGATCTGACATTTTCCTCCTTTGACACTTTTATCAGGTATCCATCAAGCAAGCCTCTCTGTTGCGACAAATGTCACACAAATGCCAATGCCATCCTGCTGTCCAATTTAGCGGGATGTCCAGGAAACATCCCTTCGAAGAATCCCTGCTGAAAAAATTAATCACAACCTCCATGGTGCTTTCTTCATTTCACTCCCTTATATGGAGCCCTTCCTCCTTGTGAAATTAAACATGAGCAGGGTCCCTCCTTTATAAAGATGACTGCACCCGATGTGCTTCCCAAGCTGACCTGTCTGACTTGAAACAGAAATCTACTTGAAACAGCCCAGAAATGTTTGATCCAGGCTTTCCTTTTGTGCTTAACTAAGTCTCACATCAGGTTGACGTCAATGAGCTGGGTTACACACGTGGGTAAAGCAGAGTAACCTTAGCCACAGCTTAATAGTCTGCACCCATTTTTATTTAGCTTTATAGTTAGCATCTTTTATCTTGTTCCACAGGAAGTAACTAGCTGGTTTCCCATAGAAAACACAATATCCACTTCTGTAAAATACAGAAAGATATTCAAAATGCAAAACAGGCCAGGATTCAAAAGATAGTTTTCAAGAACAAGTGAAAACTCATACCTGAAAGATTTGTGCCTCTTCCTTATTTTTCAATGCAGATAAATTTGCTATTTATTCGCAATATTCTTTGTTTTTATGTTTCATCTGCAAGGTTTAAAAATTTTTCTTTTATTTTACTCAACCATTTCTAAAGGTTTTCACTGTCGGGTTTTCCTGGCTGTACCAACTGTTGCCACCCGAGTGCTAGAGTTTATAACATTAACGTCTTAATGTGAGTGCAGGTCCTCCTTCTCAGAAGTGGGTCATTATGCCACCATCTACTGAACTCCCAAAGGGAGAAAACTGGTAAGACTTGGCATTTAACTTCTTGCCCACCCTGCAAAGGCACTAGACATGTCAACATTACAAATATCGAAAACGAAAACAGAAAATATTGCGAACACAGGACAAGACTATCAAACTCTGAATTTCTTTTCAATTGCTAGCATCTTCTGTTTTATCTTTACAAGGTTTTACAATATGACGTCTTGCAAAATATTCCTCAGGATTTTAAATAATCGCATTAAAAATGGTTATTGCGCACAATTTATTAGGCCCAAGTCAGGAATTGTGGTAGGTTTTCAACACGCCAATCGAATAACACTGGTCACAACTTATGGAATCACGGTGGAGTTGACAGGCAGATAGTTTCTGATATGACCTGTTCACCGTAATGGAAGTTTATGCCCCAGCACCATATTCCCAGTGGAAGCTGCAATAACTGACAGTTTGAACAAACAAAGATTTCTAACACATCACCTCGAACAGATCAGAATAGCATTTAATCAAAAATTATGTGGAAGCTTCTCGAAACAAAAATGTCTCACTTACACTGATTCTATTTTAACTTCCCTCCATGTTCACCAATTGTCTCTGTTCCTTATTCCTCCAAAAACCGACATAAAATTGACTCAGAGCATGAGTGCAAATGATCACTCCGTAAGATTAAAAAGATACAAGGTATCTGAGACTCTTAATTTTGTTGAGGTATCTGGCCCTTCAGCCTACTGTGGTTGGTTTATCTGGTTGGTGTATGTCACCATTTCAAACTTAAAAAAAAGGCACAGGTTCTGTGGCTTACCTGGAGAAACTTCCCAAAGGGTGTTTTTTTTTTGTCAAAGAACTAAAGTTCAAAACCACCATCAGTATTTGTGTTTGACAACTTAACGCCCAAGGTGGCTCAAGTTTGAATTCAATCAATATTGAACTGTAATGTCATCCAGTGTGTTCTTGGCTTTGAAATTTCCTGCCTCCTGGAGTGTCCCAGGAAATGTCTGTGCTACCCGCTGGACTGGTCCAAAATCAGTTCGATATTCATTGTCTTCAGCCCTTGTTTGAAAGGTAGGACATGACTGAGTCTGTGCATAGTTGTGCTGGGTCCCTGGGTTACTGATCAGCTCACTGACAGTGCTTATGGGTGAGGCTGTACGTCGCCACCTTTGCAAGTGGTCTTCTTTATGCTTGATTGAGTACCAGGCTACAAAGATGAAAATAAAGCCGACAAACTTGAGACCAGCTGCCAGTCCAAAGTAGACAAACCTAAATGACGTGACGTCATATTCCCAGCAGGAGCCAATCACACCACACTCCTGTTGCCAAAGCATGCAGGTCGTATCGATCACAGCCCCGAAGTAGATTGGAGTCGGAATGTAAGCTGGAAGGCACAGAAGAGGTTATGTTCCAATTAGGAAAGTTGTGTGTTTAACAACTTAACAACAAGATATTTAACAAATTTTTTAAAAATAATTAATGGCAGAAAAGTTGGACGATACCCAAGTCACAAAGGAGTTTAGAGTCTAACTTGGACTGTTTGGATGAATATCATTAGACAAAACTTATGTACAAGTATCCCCTGTTTTCCAAAAGTTCACTTTACGCCACTTCACTTTTACACACCTGTTTTCGCAAACCGAAAGAAATCCGAAGAGGCTTTTCGCTTTTACGAGATTGGGCGAAAGTTTTCCATATAAGTTAAAGCTTCTTCGCTTTATGCCATTTTGGTTTACGAAAGGTTTCAGAGAAATGCTCTACTTTTGGATAGCAGGGGATATCTGTAACAGGAGCACTGTCCACTGACAAACTGCATGCGACCTGTGCAGAAACCAACAGGATGCCATTTCACTGAATTTAAAGGGGGTGGAATCACTCTTCACAAAACTCCCAATAATTTACTTTGTGAAATGCAGAACAATTCCTTGCTATGAAATAATTTACTGACATAATTATTATTTATTTATTATTATGAGTGCTGACAATTTTAAAGTGGCCTTGTGCAATATTGGTGGAATCTTCCATCGGGAATACAGAAGTGAGTGATGCTGCTGTGGTTTACATGTCATTCCATGTCATGTAGCACAATTAGATGTTCTGATGAGGCAGGTATCTTGGAATTTATCCACAGCACTATTTGCAAAGCTACAATATCACAAACATATACACATTGTTTGAGTCCTATGCTTACTCACATTGCCATGATGCTTGTGTTCCAATACAGTTGTTGAAACTGTGTGATTGCTTGACATCAACAGTATCATTGAGAACATCGAAGATGACAATCTGATAGTTTTATTACCCTTCTCATCTCCCAGCTCATCCTCAGCCTGCCATCTGTGGCAAATTACAGCTGGTACATTTCAAACCACCCTCCTTTCTGTCAACCCTGGTTTCCTGTTTCCTGACATCCAACATCTAAGCTGTAGCAGCTGCAGCAGGAAGAGACAGAGAAAACAACAACGCAGCAGAAATCAGGACACATTGTCCCTCAATCTGACACTGGCTAAAAAGCCACCATCTGTGATATTACCCTTCTCAGTATGAGCTGCTTCTTGGGGTGCCCGAGGAGCTGCATTCAATTTGATCTGATTTAATTTATTATTGTCCCATGTACCGAGATACAGCGAAAAGTATTGCTTTGCATGCTATCCAGGCTGATCAGACCCTACATAAGTACATCAGGGTAATAGAACAGAATGCAGAATATAGTGTTACAGAGAAGGCGCAGAGAAAGATCAACTCTCATATATGAGAGATGCGTTCATTAGTCTGATAACAGCGGGGAAGAAGCTGTTCTTGAATCTGATGGTACATGTTTTCAAACTTTTGTATCTTCTGCCTGACTGAAGAGGGTGGAAGACACTATAACCAGGGTGGGAGGGGTCTTTGATTGTGGTGGCTGCTTTCCAGTGGTGGCAGGAAGTATAGATGGAGCCAATGGATGGAAGGCTGGTTTGTATGATGGACTGGGCTGTGTTCACAACTCTCTGTAATTTCTTGTGATCTTGGACAGAGCAGTTGCCATACCACATTGTGATTGGTCTGGATAGGATGCTTTCTATGGTGCATCTTTGTCAACATGCTGAATTTCCTTAGCCTCCTGAGGAAGTGGAGACGCTGGTGTGTTTCTTGACTATATCACCAATGTGAATGGATCAAGACAGATTGTTGGTGATCATCACTCCCAGGAACTAGATGCTCTCGACCATCTCCGCCTCAGCCCCATTCATACATACAGGGGCATGTCCTCCACTCCACTTCCTGAAGTCAATGACCAGCTTCTACATTTTGCTGACATTGAGGGAGAGATTGTTGTCTTTATACTATACTGCTCAGTTGTCTTTCTCCTTCCTGTAGATACTGCCCTCTCCACTTGGAGGGCTTGCTGCTTCTGTAGTCAGCAACTCTACAGTCTGAATTCCAAGCTGTATCTATCTTCTAAAACTTTAAAACTTTTTTAAAAAATTGCTACACATTTGACTGCGGTCCAAACATCTAAACTTTCAAAGCTTTACTTTTTGGTGTATGTGTAATTCTTGATCGCACTTTAGGATAATTAAATGCAAACTTCAGTTAAAGAAGCTGGAAGCCATACCTAAAATTGCACAGAATGTGACATTAAAGCCATATAAGCAGCTGTAGCTTCAGAGAAACAACTGCTGACTACTCCGCTCAAAGCGATTCTTCCACAAATAATCATAGATTCCCGACAGTGCAAAGAAAGGCCATTCAGCCCATCACGTCTGCACTGAACCTCTGAAGAACATCGCACTCAGACTTACCCTCACCCTATCCCCATAATCCTGCATTTCCCACAGCCAATCCATCTAACTTGCGCAACTTTGGACTATGTGAGGAAACCAGAGCACCCAGAGGAAACCCACAGAGAATGTGCAAACTCCACACAGTCACCTGCAGGTGGAATTCAACCCCAGGTCCCTGGCACTTTAAAGCAACGATGCTAACCACTGAGTCACCATGCCATTGTGAAAAGAAGGAGTAAAACTCTCCATGCTTTTGTGTCAAATGTAGCATTAAGGAAGATGTTGCTTATTGCTGGATGGCTATCAACTCAGCCCTAAAACATTGAATTGGGATTTCCTGATCCACCACCTCAAACATTTGCTCCTTCCACAGTCTGGCTTCAATGTGTGTAATCTACACTACAACAACTCCTCAAGGCTTCCTCGACAGCACCTCCCTGGGACCTTCACCACCCAGAGAGACAAGGCCAGCAGATGTATAGGACATTGTACACTGTAAGCTGTCGTCCAAGTCACACAGCACTGTTCACACATCTTCACTGGGTCAAGACCTGGGCCATCCCAGGTACCAGGTATTGTAGAGTACTTCACTATAAAGACCGTAATGGCTCAAGAAGGTGACCAGCCAGCACATTTTCTTCATTAATTGAGGGGGATGTAAGTGCCACTGGCTAGGCCTGCATTTATTACCCATCCCTAAGTGTGACTCCAGACTAACGGCAATGTTGCTGACTCCTAACTGCCCTCTGAAATGGCTCAAGAACACCAGTCAGTTCAGGCGAAAAACAGGGATAGGAAATAGACGCCTGGCCCAGCCTGCAATATCCCTGGCCCATGGAGGAATTTAGAAACAAATAGTCAGTCAGCCACATTAATACTGGCCTGGAGTCACATGTAGACCAGACCAAGTAAGGATGACAGATTTTCTTCATGACAGGGCATTAGTTACCCAGATGACTATTTACATCAATCAATGACCGAGGCTGTTCTGGAGTCAATGCATGAATCAATCCATGTGTAAATTGGAACACAATGTACAATATAAAGGAGCTGTTCATAAGATCTAGATTTAGATTTTATTGTCACAGGTACTCAAGTGCAGTGAAAAGTGTATAATGTTGCCATGCACGGTGCTAAGTAAGTACAGGAAATGCTTGCATTTCAGGTCATTAGAACTACACCAGTGTATGGGATCATGTTCAAAAGTCAAGGACCCCTTGTAGTTGCCACTAGATTAATTGCCTATTTTGGATTTTTATTGAATTCAAGCATCACATTTTTCCACGGAGAGATTTGACCCCTAGAGCGTGAGGTTCTGGATTACTAGGCCTGCGGCATCACTGGTATACCACCACCCTCTCCAAATCAACCACAGCTAGGCCAGAACAGAGTCACCAATACTCCGGAATGAAACAAGTAAAACTTCTATTCATAGGGTGCAATACAAGGTGTTGACAGTTGGTGGCATAATTGTGGTGCCCAAACTCACGGCTAATACGTATCTGTAGTTTCTTTCACTCAGCAGCTTGTCGGATTATAAAAGCCTTGGCCACAATTATGTTCTGCTCAAAAACACAAACATCATGCCATTTGCTGGATTACATGACTGTTCCATCGAGCCAACACTCTTTTCAATGACTGTGTAACTCAAAAAAGGGCACACGCATGTGCACACAACCACCACACAGGCTGGAGCTCTTAAAATATAGCTACAATCTGACTGGAGAAAATTCTGGAACTGGTTGCAGCCAAAGAAACACTGAACTTTGTCACCATGAGGGAGGAAGCCTGTTCAAAACCATGATGGTGATGTCCTGGTTGCAAGTGACAGGAACAGAGGTTCTCTACCTGTAAGGGACCAAAAAGCCTCCCACAGAAACTTTACAGAAGCAGAAAGTGGTTGTGGTTCCTGTCATAAGCGTAATTCTGAAGACCTAGTTGTAGTGTCGAAAGCGAATGCATCTTCCAACGCCATTAACAGCACCAGGAGTTCCGTTCACTCACTTTCAATAACCATTATCAATCACAATTCATACCTAAACTTCATAGCTTCACCTCACAATAAGCACTGCTGTAAGTCTCACACCCACAGCTGACAGACTGCGCATGCAGTCAGCTCTTCAATGATAACATCACACAACACTTCCTACTATACTTGCCTTTCTCTTGAAAGATGAGGCGATGAACAGCTGGAGAAAGCAGCATCTAACAGGGAAGGGACAGGCGTGAGTGCATATCCTCTACCCAATGGAGCAGATACTGCTTGAAAGCACTGGAACTCTCATCACTGAGACAGTGGCAGAGCTGAAACCATCAAAGGTGATGATATACTCATCCTCCTTCTCACATCCCACTGACCCGGCCCCAAATGCGTATACACACACACACACACATTCATATATTCACACACACATGCGTGTACACACATATACACACGTCCACATGCACACACACACATGCATACACATGCACACACATACACACAGATGCAGACACATACACGTGTGCACACACACACACAGCCAGACACACACATGCATGCATGCGCGCACACATATACACACACGTGCACGTACACACAGTGGTACATACACACACGATTTACAAGCTGCAGATGGTGAAAACATGCATGTCATTCTTTCTACAAATCCCTCCCCTCGGCCTTCCTCCTTTGAGTTACCTGAGTTCCAGGGTTAGATGCTGTTGGAAAGATAGAAGAAGGTGCAATAGAGGAAGGGGATGTGTAAGGAAAGCATTACAGCTGTACCTAGAGAGGACAGTTCTGAGGGATCGCTCAGTGAAACTACATGTGGAACTCAGAAATAAGAAGGGGATGATCGATTTAATGGGATTATACAATAGACCCCACAATAAGTCAACAGGAAACCGAGAAGCAAATATGTAAGGACATCGCAGATATTTGTAAGAATAATACAGCTGTAATTGTAGGGGATTTTAACTTTCTGAATATAGTGTGGGATTGTCACAATATCTAGGGCTTGGATGGTGGGGAATATGACAGGAATACAATAAACTAGTCACTTACCAAGGGTTCGTAACAGAACAAATTGCATTCCCAGAGCAAAAGGTCTCTCTTGATCTTCTACAGACCTAAAACAGGAAAGTATTTAATTTAGTTTGTGCTACTACATCATGAAGAATGAAACGTGTGTTGAAGGCACAGAGATCTGATTTTCTAAGCCCTGTTTTGAATCCTCATGTTCCCACAGGATGCCACATTGTGGGGCTAACGTCCAGCCTGCAAATGCCATTATAAATTACACACCACATATTTCTTCACTTTTTAAAATTTCATTCCTTTCCTGCAATTTCCAGCCATAAAGAAATGTCAATGGCTTACTCCTAGCTCTCCATGTTCTCTGTTCTACAGCTGAGGAAGGGATGGGGAGGGAATATTTCCTCCCTCCTTGGGCAGTGCTTCATCAGTGATTTAATTCTCTCACTGGAAAAACAGAACAAGGAACAGTGTGTTGCTAATGTCGTGGACATGTCAAAAGTAGAGGCAGACAGATGTATGGGCAAAATAGATTTTTGTAAAAGTGTCACTTATCAAAAGCTAGATAACCCCAGGGCTGCAATGAGATGCATTGCCCTGTATGCATAAACAGGAAAACACATGATTTAGTTATGTCCTTTCTCACTGAAAACTTACGCAAATGTGTTCAAACATTGATTCCTGAGGCGTGTATCCTAGTTTCAGATTGTAATGTGGCAAGCAGTACATAGCAAATTAGACACCTAAAAATCACATGCTTGAAATGGGCATCACAACACTTGTACAAGTAATACAGTCACCATAGTCATCCCAGACCATATTGAGTGTGTGTGAGAGAGAGAGAGAGAGAGTGTGAGTGCATGCTAACTGGAGGTGGTTTAACCTGAAGGTCACCATATCTCAGGCGAGGGGAAAGGTTGAGATGGTGAGTCCTTGCTGGTAACGTTGGCTCGTGTAGGAACTGAACTCACATGGTTGGCATTACTCTGCATCGTTCACCAGTTGTCCAGCCAACTGAACTAACTGAACCCCTGGTATTTTACAGTGCTTCGTGGCCCGTGGCTGAGAAGTGGCAGATGGAGTTTAATTTAGATAAAGGCGAGGTTCTGCATTTTGAGAAAGCAAATCTTAGCAGGACTTATACACTTAATGGTAAGGTCCTAGGGAGTGTTGCTGAACAAAGAGACCTTGGAGTGCAGGTTCATAGCTCCTTGAAAGTGGAGTCACAGATAGATAGGATAGTGAAGAAGGTGTTTGGTATGCTTTCCTTTATTGGTCAGAGTATTGAGTACAGGAGTTGGGAGGTCATGTTGCAGCTGTACAGGACATTTGTTAGGCCACTTTTGGAATATTGTACGCAATTCAAATCTCCTTCCTATTGGAAGAATGTTGTGAAACTTGAAAGGGTTCAGAAAGATTTACAAGGATGTTGCTAGGGTTGGAGGATTTGAGCTATAGGGAGAGGCTGAATAGGCTGGGGTCTGTTTTCCCTGGAGCATCGGAGGCTGAGGGGTGACTTTATAGAGGTTTATAAAATCATGAGGGGCATGGATAGGGTAAATAGACAAAGTCTCTTCCCTGGGGTGTGGGATTCCACAACTAGAGGGCATTGGTTAAGGATCAAAGGGGAAAGATATAAAAGAGACCCAAGGAGCAACTTTTTCATGCAGATGGTGGTGCATGTATGGAATGAGCTGCCAGAGGATGTAGTGGAGGCTGGTACAATTACAACATTTAAAAGGCGTTTGGATGGGTATATGGATAGGAAGGGTTTGGAGGGATATGGGCCAAGTGCTGGCAAATGGGACTGGATTAGGTTGGGATGTCTGGTCGGCATGGACAAGTTGGACTGAAGGGTCGATTTCTGTGCTATACATCTCTATGACTTTAGGTCAAATGAAAGATATTCAAAATAGTATTTTTTAAAATGTCCGTTCTCAGTTTCAGACTCTTTCTGTGAAAACCACTTCTCGATGGCCTGATGGACATTGTTTCACGATTCCTGATTAAGAGCTCACGCTTGAAACGTCGATTCTCCTGCTCCTTGGATACTGCCTGATTGGCTGCGCTTTTCCAGCACCACACTTTGACTCTGATCTCCAGCATCTGCAGTCCTCACTTTCTCCTGATTATTTCACAGCAGTTATGTCCCAACTGAGTCTGTTGTGATGTCTGGAAAGAGTCACATTGGTGTGTCTGGCATCACATGGAGGTCAGATCGGACAAAGATGAGAAAATGCCTTCCCAGAAGAGCACAAATGAATCAGTTGGGTTTTTACAGCAGTCTGACTCGTCCGTGGTCTCTCTTTTTTAAACTGATAACAGCTGCTTATTTCTATATTTTCTGAACTAAATTCAGAACATCAAATTGCCATTGTGGGATCTGAATTCACATTCTCAAGATTACTCATTCAGTAACGTAACCAGCATGTGACCAACTGGACGACCAAGCATGTTGAGAATTCTCACTTCCAGCTGATATCGGGAGGTAATAAATAACTTGCTGTAATTTCATAATAGAGGTGTTCAGGTGGAATCAAGACAAGCAAGATTTGTGAATGTCACTGGAGAGCCAAAACAACTTCTTTCTCAGCTGTTAGTAATGTCACATACCAAATAACTTCTGCTTGCAGTCACTATGCTGCATCTGGAAACTGTGGAAAATTCAGGAACTCGTAAGCGTGTTATATGTCAGCTACCTCAATCACTTTTTTTTAAGCTTGTGCCTCTGTGCTGTTAATAGTGACAAAGCTTTTTGCCTCCTCAACATGAGATTCCCATGGCTTTGTTTGCTTTTGCTATGCTTACATAATTAAGAAACCAGAAATTGCTGGAAGAGATCTGGCACATTCCGTGCAGAGGAATTAGAGTTAATGTTTTGGGTTGAATGACCCTTCCTCAGAACATTGAGGGTCCCGAGGAAGAGTCACTGGACCTGAAACGTTCCCTCTTATTTCTCTCCACATTTCTCTCTGCTGCCAGACCTGCTGAGCTTTTCCAGCAACTTGTCTTCATTTCTGATTTGGATTTTATTGCTTATTTAGTTAAATTGTTTCATAATTCAGTTGCAGGTTAAGTTGAGAGTAAAAAAGACAGTCATTTTAAAGGAAAGGTAAATGGGCATATTGGAGTCATTCATGGTTCTAAGGGTCACTGGATCTGAAACATTCACTCTGTTTTCTCTCCACAGATGCTACCAGACCTGCTGAGCTTCTCCAGCGATTTTTGTTTGTGTTTCTGATTTGCAGCATCCGCAGTTCTTTCGGTTTTTATTATCCTGAAAGATTGTCCATTCCACGAAGACTGGGTGCAGTTTTCCCATTTTCTGTTGGAATGTTTTGTTGAGTGAGGTTTATCTTGCGTGGTCCACCGTGGCTCTGAATAATCTTGTTCACATAATCTTCTGCTTTCACCTCATCAGCAATAACTGGGCTATATTGGCCGCCTTTCTCAAGAGATTCCACAGAGGTACTGACCATTGGTGGGATGTTTCAGTCTTCACACAGGTACCTCTGGGCCTCAGTGCCCACTATATCCAGGGTCAGACACTGAGCCAGAAACTGCCCCTCACACTGCGCTGTTTGACAGTCATCCCCAAGCGCACTCTCCAGGACAGGGAGCTGGAGGTGCCAGAGACGAAGAGAAGACAGAGTCTTGTTTCCCATGGATCTCCACAGAAAAGTCACACCTTCAGATCAAACCAGCCATGGCACAAACCAAAGTTGAGGTCCTTGCCGTTGCCCAAGGGGAATCAGAATGCTCAGCAGCGTGGGAAGAAAGATCAAGGATCTTCTGTGTTTCTCTCCGTTACCTCATACTCAGGCCCAAAGACCATAAGATATAGGAGCAGAGGCCATTCTACCCATCCAGTCAGCTCCACCATTCAATCATGACTGATATGTTTCTCAATCCCATTCTTCTGCCTGCCCCATAACCCTTGATCCCCTTACTAATCAAGAACCTATCTACCTCTGTCTCAAATACATTCAATGACTTGGTCCCCACAGCCTTCTGTGGCAATGGGTTCCACAGATTCACCACCCTCTGGCTGAAGAAATTCTTCCTCATCTCAGTTCTAAAAGGTCGTCCCTTCACCCTGAGGCTGTGCCCTGAGGCATTGCGTCTCTCCTACTGGTGGAAACATCTTCTCCATGTCCAGTCTAACCAGGCCTCTCAGTATTCTATAAAAGTTTCAATCAGATCTCCCCCTCATCCTCCTAAACTCCATCGAGTGCAGACCCAAACTCCTCAACTGTTCCTCATATGACAAGCCCTTCATCCCCAGGATCATTCTTGTAAACCTCTTCTGGACCCCCTCCATCATCAGGTAGGCGGAGGTGGGTACTGCAGATGCTGAAGATTAGAGTCAAGATTAGAGTGGTGCTGGAAAAGCTCAGCACGTCAGGCAACATCTGAGGAGTGGGAAAATTGACATTTCAGGCAAAAGCCCTTCATCATTCCTGATGAAGCGCTTTTCCCCAAAACTCAATTTTCCTGTTCCGCGGATGCTGCCTGACCTGCTGTGCTTTTCCAGCACCACTCTAATCCTGACTCCCTCCAATATCAGCATATTGCTCCTTAGATATGACCTGAAACTGCTCATACTATTCCAAATGCAGTCTGACCAGAGACCACAAGGCTACCTCTCACTCTACAAACACCTTTCACCAACGTGCATGAACTACAGCTCTGACTAATGTAGGTATTATGTCCACTCAACAACTCCCACCCACCTCATCGTTTCAAAGTTCTAACCCTGCCTGCCCTCTGCACTTCCTCCTCACTCACTGAGGATACATAACCATCTCTGCTGCTCATGCAGCAGTACTAACTGTTTCTCCATCCACTTTCATCATCCTCAGTTCTTTCCAATGTCTCACTGCAGGAAACATTGGCCCATCAGGCCCCTCACTCCCCACGAGGAAACAATCCTCCATTTTTCCCCAAAAGGAGCATTATTGCTCATGGAGGTAATGGGAGACCTCCACACCCAACTTACCCAGTTAAATCTTATTTGGTTATTGAAATAATTCCACAGAGGTCAAGATCCCATCACAAGGCACCTTTTATTTAGAAGTGGAGAGTCCTTGACACTGATCCGGTTCCCTCAGAGCCAGCTCTCAGAGTGAACTGAACCTCCGACATTCCTGTTTATATCTGTCAGCCAGGGCTCCCTGATAGGAACAGGCCAACAGCCCCAATCAGGGAACCCATACTCTATGAGGTTCACTGGCTGGTCTTGTTTGTAGCTCCTCCTGGGGTGTTTTAGCACAGGGTCAGGGTCCTCCAACACTGCTTCTGATACAGGTGGTGTTTAATGCACAGTAGCCCACCTCTTGCACTTGGAGCATATTGGGAGAAATTCACTCTCATCTTCAGGCGGCAAAGGCATCGAGTCTGCGCTATCTGCCGTGTCAATCTCAGATTTAGAAGTATTTCCAATGCTTTACAGTGAGGGAGAACCCACAAGTTCCAGACCAGTCCGAAAGGCTGTCAAGGAGCCGGGCACATTTTGTTCCCTCACTGTTTGAGAGTTTGCAGCTTTCATTTGTTCCACGTGTTTGTTCAGGACTATCGCATCTACCCTAAGTTTGTGTGTCACCGAACCCATTCTTGTGTTGACCATGTTTCTTACCCATGCAGGGCCATTCCCATGATTCCTACACTAAACTTTATCCCATGAAGTAAACTGTCTCCCTTGCTTGGCAGAGTATTGTCTGTGGCATTGTCAGTCCTGATGCCATTTCACCCTCACTCCCAGTTCCAGGAAGATCAGATTTAACCTGGTGTGGAGTCTTCTCCCCATTAGCAACTCTGCTGGAGCCGTCCCTGTAGCTGCATGTGGGGTGGTCCTTTTATCAAATAGGAACTGGGACGGTTTGGTATCTAATAAAGCTGTAGGCTGTTTCTTCAAGCCTGCCTTCAAAGTTTAGGCTGCTCTTTCTGCCAGACTATTGGATGATGGATAGTGTGGAGCTGTCCTTATATATTGAATACCTTTCGACTTTAGGAAATACTCAAAAACCCTGCTGGAAAACAATGGCCTGTTATCTGTGATCAACACTTCCAGGAGCCCGTGTATTGCAAAGGTCGTGTGTAGTTTTTCTAACGTTGTCCCTGTGTTTGACGAATGAACTCGGTGTACATCCAGCCACTTTGAGTGGGCATCCACAATGACTAAGAACATGGAGCCCATGAAAGGACCGACATGGTTGATGTCTAACCAAGTCTAGGGTTTACCTGGCCATTCCCACGAATGTGATGGAGCTGCTGGAGGCAGTTTTTATCCTTTTTGGCTGTCTGGGCACAGCCCTACCAATGTGGCTACGTCTGCATCCAATCCTAGCCACCAGACATTACTTCTCACCAACATCTTCATTCTGAAAACCCCTGGATGACCCTGGTGGAGTTCAGCCAATATCTGGCCTTTACTTGGGACAATCCTGCTCCTCATAATAATATGCCGTCCTCTACTGTGATCTGGTCTCTCCGGGTCCAGAGTTGTGATGACCCTTCAGTTTCCCTCATCACCACCAGCTGTTTCAGTTTTGCCCGGATTGGATCTTTCTGCATCCAAAGTCTGATATTGTCAGCGGTGACCAGAAGGATGTCTCCCCCAGAGAGTATAAAACCAGAATGGATTCATCCAGTGGCAGTATCACCGGTGGTGTATCCACCAATGGGAGGCGGCTCAAGGCAATTTGTCACTTGGCCTCTCAGATGGTGTTCCAACTTGTAATTGTACAAAATCAGAATAAGAGCCAACTGCTGGATTCTACCTGAAGCTATGGGCGGCACGGCCCTGTCCTCTTTAAGTAACCCTAGCAGGGGCTTATGGTCTGTTATTATTACAAATTTATGTCCATAAAGGTACTGCTGAAGCTTTCTCACACCAAAGATGACCACCAAACCTTCCTTCTCTATCTGGGTGTATCTTCCTTTGATCGCCCTCACTTTATCGTCCAATTGGTGTTACCTGGTTTTGTTAACTCTGCAACCCAAGTGGGTCACTTCTCCTGGTCCACTGGAAAAAGGGCGCAGGTTGATGTTACCCCAAAAAGCAGTCTGGTACATTGGTACAAACCTTGATGGGTATTCACTGGAGCATACTCTGGGAATCCTCATCTAATCACAATTGCAGGTACGCATGGCTCATGTACAACCTCGTGAAGGATAGTCCGCCATCTGACCAACACCACTATAACCCCAACATTAACACCGTGCTCTTATACCATGAGCCACTACTGACAAAAGCAAGTGTTCCATATGCCTTCTTAACCATTCTATTCAGGTTGTCTGCCAACTTCAGGGATCTATGAATAATTACCCCAAGACCCCCCTGCTCCTCTAACCTACCCTTTGTCCTGCCATTCATTAAACATTCATCCACCCTGTTCTTCTTCCAAAGTCCATCACCTCGCACCTAACACAGTCAAATACCATCTACCACTGGTCTGCCCATTTGACCAACCCATCGATATGCTCCTGTCACCTACAACCATCTTCTTCACTACTAATCACTCTACCAAGCTTGGTGTCGTCTGCAAATTTCCTTAACATTCCCCTACATTTTCATCGGTATCATTCATGTATATAACAAACCAGCCATTACAGGTGGAATTTAATACCTTTCCTGAGGCAGGTTTTGGAGATGGGACAGCATTCAGTTGTGTCAGAGGTTATACACTAGGGACCCAACCTTCTTGTTTCTCACCAACCTTTTAGTCCCTAGTGGGAAGGCTCATGGATGGACATCTTGCCCTGACGCCAATTGAAGCTCTTTTAGTGAGGAATTATTGCCAACATAAGGACCACAATCCATTTCCACTGGTATTCAGTCAGCAGTAGGATATCACATTGTCACCTGATACTACCGCTCTCCTGGTGGTACTAATGGCTTCAAGGAACTGACAGTGTCTGACTGACTGGCAACTCTTAAGCTAGGGATCCCAGGATAGATCCACCAATAATCAATTAATATCCTGACTGGCCCTCGATTCAGCCAGCCTTTCCCAATGAAGGTGGTGATGTGAGGGTCTCCATGATAACCACTGAAGAAGCAATGGCATGTAGATTATAGTCAGCTTACTGTTAGACAAGGAGGAATGGGAAATGCCTAAGTCCTGGCCAATCATTGACTTCTTATAAAGAATTAAGAATGAAATTGTCAGTGACAGCAATCACCATGGATACATTGAGTGGTACACAATAGTGCACTTGTTCTTAAGTTCTTGCTTCACGACAGTATTGTCAGCAGCAGGTACAGGGAGATGTGATCGATCTGGACAGAGAGAGACACACATGGTGTGGTCATTCCATTTCAAAGGCAGCTTGGAAAGTTTACCTCAGGAGATGCCTAAACGGATGCTGATTGATTCATGTGACAGAAAGGATTAAATCAACTTTACATCACTTGACCTACACCAAAACCTTCACCAGGACATCATTAATGAAATGTGTTGATGAGTATACTCTGTGATGATGCTGTGGCTTTAAGAGGTTATTTTGTCCTTTTTCTTGGAAGAGAGGTTGTAAAGCAGAGGCACTGAGCAGGCTACCAAAACCACAGAGTAAACAGCTTGTGAGCCTTGGGTTTTTTTTAGAAATTGGAACAAATTAGCGGGTATTTGAGAACACCAGCCAATCCCTCTGCAAGTTCCCCTCCAAGCCACTCCCCACCCAGACTTGGAAATGTGACGCCATTCCCACACGGTGGCTGGGTCAGAATTCTGGAATTCCCTCCCTCCGGCATTGTGGGACATCCCACAGCAAGGAGACTGGAGCGATTCAAGAAGGCAGCTCACCCTCATCTTCTCAGGGGGCAATTAGGAACAGGCTACCCAGCTCAAGTCCCATAAAAAAAGCTCTGAATGAGGGATGCACCTTGGTGTGCGCCCCTGGATACGCAAACAACAAGTGTCACCACGTACTGAGGTTCAATCCGTCTCCCTGGTGTTGCGTGGGATGGGACTGGCCCCCCCCCCCTTGTTGAGTATTCGGACCGTTCCGTATCACCCGGTCCCTCGTAAAGCAAAGCACCTTTGGACCAGCAGTCCATCAGGGAGAGGTTGGCACGAGACATTACCTCGAGACCCTTCCCCCCCCCCCCCCCCCCCGTGGGATAGGGAGAGAAGCTGGATCGTGTCGGCAGGTCCCTGAGCAGACTGTCCGAACGCCTCACCACTCTCCAACGAGCATCACCACTGGTGCTGGCAAACGGCACTGGATTGGGGTCAGGGAGATCTGGATCGAGTGGGACCAAAGGGTTTGTTTCCATGCTGTACGTCTCCATCACTCTCTGACATCGGTGTTGAGAAGGGCACCTCAGTCTAACCTTCCAGAGCAGCTGACCTTATCAAAGGCTGAACTGAGATCCATACAGACTACATCTACCAACCTGCCCTCGCCAACCATCCTGGTCACTTCATCAAAGCACTCGAACGAGTTTGTGAGGCATGATCTCCCACGCACAAAGCATGCTGACTACTCCTAATCAAACCCTGCCTTTCCAAATGCACTTACGTCTTATCTCTCAGAATCCTCTCAAGACAGAACGTGGTGGTGGAGGGTTGTTTTTCAGACTGGAGGCCTGTGACCAGTGGAGTGCCACAAGGATCAGTGCGTTTTGTGATTTACATAAATGATTTGGATGTGAGCATAAGAGGTACAGTTAGTAAGTTTGCAGATGACACCAAAATTGGAGGTGTAGTGGGCAGCGAAGAGGGTTACCTCAGATTACAACAGGATCTTGACCAGATGGGCCAATGGGCTGAGAAGTGATAGATGGAGTTTAATTCAGATAAATGCAAGGTGCTGCATTTTGGGAAAGCAAATCTTAGCAGGACTTGTACATTTAATGGTAAGGTCCGAGGGAGTGTTGCTGAACAAAGAGACCTTGGAGTGCAGGTTCATAGCTCCTTGAAAGTGGAGTCGCAGGTAGATAGGATAGTGAAGAAGGCGTTTGGTATGCTTTCCTTTATTGGTCAGAGTATTGAGTACAGGAGTTGGGAGGTCATGTTGCAGCTGTACAGGACATTGGTTAGGCCACTGTTGGAATATTGCATGCAATTCTGGTCTCCTTCCTATCGGAAAGATGTTGTGAAACTTGAAAGGGTTCAGAAAAGATTTACAAGGATGTTGTCAGGGTTGGAGGATCTGAGCTACAGGGAGATGCTGAACAGGCTGGGGCTGCTTTCCCTGGAGCGTCGGAGGCTGAGGGGTGACCTTATAGAAGTTTACAAAATTATGAGGGGCATGGATAGGATAAACAGGCAAAGTCTTTTCTCTGGAGTGGGGGAGTCCAGACCTCGAGGGCATAGGTTTAGGGTGAGAGGGGAAAGATATAAAAGAGGGCAACCTTTTCACATAGAGGGTGGTATGTGTATGGAATGAGCTGCCACAGGAAGTGGTGGAGGCTGGTACAATTGCAACATTTAAGAGGCATTTGGATGGGTATATGAATAGGAAGTGTTTGGAGGGATATGGGCCGGGTGCTGGCAGGCTGAACTAGATTGGGTTGGGATATCTGGTCAGCATGAACGGGTTGGACCGAAGGGTCTGTTTCCATGCTGTACATCTCTATGACTCTATAATAGAAGCAGCCTGAATGGGTGTGGTCAAGCTCTCACAGATCAAGGATGTTTAGTCAGCTTTAATCAGTTGCTGTTGTGGCCTTGAAGAAGTGGAAGCTATTTTTCCCTCTCTCGATTACAGCCTAAAGCTGAGGGTTCTCTTCCTAGGCTGCTGGATGGAACGTGTGACAAAATCTGAATTTGCTGTTTTGCCAAAGGTTGTGTTTATGGGATGTTACAATACTGGAGCAGTTAGTTAGTAACGGTTACTGTATCTATTATTTTGTTAAGTTTTCCAATAGATTGAAGTTATTCTAAGTTCCTCTTTCTTTGGTTATATTTTAAGACAGTGTTTAAATAGACTGTGTTTTGCTTAATGTCGAGTAGTTTGACCGATTGGATTATATCTGGGACATGGCACTTTACATTTGCCTTGAAAAGGTTAGGGTCTAGGCTCCTTTCTTAAAATATTTTGAGGGGGTTTCATCTGGTCCACAACAACTCTGATACAATCTTTTGCATTTGCATGCCTAGTTGACTTCAGTCTAATGGTTACAGGATCTTACCTGAGTGTTACTATGATTACTGATGGTTGTGCACAAGCTGTGATGAGCGTGACGATGAAAAGGAATATCAGGAAAGGGATCAGTGTGTTGCACGTCCGTTCACACTTGCCAGACACAGCATAGCCATTTTCATTCAAATAAGTTTTCACAATGACCAATCGGAGCTGATTTCTCTGACCGACCGTAGGGGGCGTTATCACCTGCCGGCTTTGAACACAGGCACAGTCAGTGTAGTTCTTCATCTGTAAAAACATATTTGAGACTCAGGAAGAGGAGCACTCTTTTAACTTAATTTGTCTTCTTTCAGTCACTGCAGGAATTCTTGAGACAGCTACTGCACAAAGTGGTACCACTCCTATGCAGCTGTTCTGTAACATAATTCAATCATTTTCCTACTAAACACAGACATGTCAATAAAACAATTCCTTAAGAAAATAGCAGGAACTTATTAATATATGGAAGAAAAGTTAAATTACTGGAAGGACATCCACTATTTCACTACTTCAGGTATTGTTTATTCTCCATTAGTCGTTATCCTTTTACACTACATTATAATTATCCCTCCTTTACACACAAATTGCCCTTTTTAATCATAAATCCCCCAAGATTTCTTACAGGAAATGTTAGAAAAAATACTTCTTTAAAGTTGTGGTTTCTCTCCCTCACCTTTCTTAAAAAAGTCAAAGTTGGAGCTGCAATTACATCCTGCAGCATTGTTTTCACTTTTGTGTTACAGAGATTAATATTGAAAGTACTCCACCTGCCTTTTATTATAGCAATGTCCTGAACTCTGTATTTATTGAGTGAATGGCTTAGACGCTTCCTCAAATTTTATTTTAATAGTTTAGTGATACTTAGTGACATTAACGTTGATTTTATCTTCATTGACTTCAACGGAAATTAAAGTCTCCAATTTTACACTCATGCGTAAAATCAAACTCACCCCCAATGCATCCTCACTGTGGGTGTCAGACAGCTACACAGGAATGTTATTTTGACATTCACAGCTGTGTGGTAGCAGTTACTCACCCCTGTGCTTTCATTGACAACATTTGAGCAACCAGCCAAGCATGGACTGAAGTACGTGATCCCATCTGATCCACAGACAGGCTCATACTCATGGGTTCTGCACGCACAGTTCACATTGCAGCCCCCTGTTAGATTTCTGTGAGCCATTGTGAGTGAAGGGCTGAAAGAAAAATACAAAGAGCTGTTTGTAATGTCATTCCTTCTATTAACAAAAAGTACTGAGCACGCTATTTCATTATGCCTTTCAAATAGAACGATAGCTATCGAGATTTCTTTTTGCTGACAGTAGATAGGTTTAGGCAGACATTGAAAATGTCCTTCTGAGTCTATGTCCCCAGTCACTAATTAGTGGCTAACAACTCCGTAGGTCATATAATGGTCAAAGCAGGTCAGTATATTTCAATAATTTCTGAACCATCTTTCTTTTTTTTCTTTATCTATGTCAGTTGATATAAACTTCCTTTGCTCCCGTATCTTCAGGAGAGATTTAGGAGCACAAGGACTCATGTTCATCCCTCAAGCCTGATCCAGTATTTAGTGAGGCCATTGCTGATTGGCAACTCAATTCCTTTGGTCCAACTTAGAATTTTTTTTCTGAGAAACCCCCAACAATAAAGTAAAACACTATTAAACAATCCATAATTAAACTCTAGTATATATTTATAAAAACTATTATGCATTGTAAAATGCTCATGTATAATAACTATTCTAGTTTAGCTTTTGTGCTCGTCCTAAGAACAAAAACTATTCTGTACTTGGTACAATTTCCAAATGACAATGGAATATTCGTGTAAACTCTAAGCTTCTGAGGAACGCTGGTTGAAAAACACTGGTGTAAATGTTGAAATGTGTCATATTTCTTCTACAAATTGAGAAAAGGTCTTAAAACATTCAGAACCGTTGAAAAATATGCTGGTAAAACTCTTCTGTCATGTTGTGGTCTATTATGAACACACGCCTGACTTTCAAATAAGTGCTAAACAATTTATCTCAGCATGGGGGCTGTGTTCATATTTTAATGGAGAGTTTTAAGAGATTAACAGGTTATCTGGCTTTGATGTGGATGATGCTTTATTATTTATTTTGCACTTACTATTTGAAGGCATTTAATTTTTATAAATGGGTTTTATGAATGGAGAGGCTCTTTATCCCCAGCATGAATTGTTTTTGAAGATGTCAGCTCTGTTACATTGTTACAACCGGGAGAAACAATGGCCCCTCGTGGTATTACTGCTGGAATGTCAGCACAGTTAATGTTCTGAGGATCTGGGTTGGAATCCTGTCATGGAAGATGGTGGAACTTGAATTCAATTTTAAAAAATCTGGAGTTAAGAGTCTAACGATGTCTGAATCTAATCGATGGGTGGAAAAATCCATTTGGTTCATTGATGTACTTTAGGGAAGGAAACTGCCATCCTTACTTGGTCTGGCCTACATGTGACCCCAGACTCACAGCAATCACTCTTAAGTACCCTCTGGGATGGACAATACATGCAAGCCTAGTCAATGATGTCCTCATGCTGTGAATAAATTGAAAAAGAATTAGAAGTTTATTCTTTTAATGCCTATTTCAAACATATCCTAAGGTCTGTTCATAGTCAGTGTCTTTGGAGGATACATGAAGTGAATGGAGAGAATACAAAATGGCTGTGGAGACATGAGGGGAATAGGGACAGTTATAGTTTCATAGTAATAGAAACAGGAGTAGGCCATTTGGCCCGTCGAGCTTGCTCTGCCATTCATTAAGATCATGGCTGATCTATCCATCATCTCAGCTCCTCCTACCTGCACTATCCCCATCATCCTTAATTCCCCTTCCATGCAAAAGCCCATCCAACTGTGTCTTTAATACATTTAATGAAGCTGCCTCTACTGCTTCCTTGGGCAGAAACTTCCACAGATTTGTTACTCTTTGAGAAAAGCAGTTCCTCCTCATCTCGGTCCTAAATCTACTCCACCCTAATCTTGAGGCCATGTCCCCTAGTCTTTCTCACCCACCAGTGGAAACAACTCTATCATCTATCTCTTTCATAATTTTATATGTTTAATTTTATATGTTTCTATAAGATCCCCACTCGTTCTTCGAAATTCTAGCAAGTACAGTCCCAGGAGGCTCAACCTTTCCTCATAGCATAACCTCGTCATCTTCAGAATCAACCTGGTGAACCTCCTCTGCACTGCCTCCAAAACCAGTATATCCTTCCTTAAGTAAGGAGGCCAGAACTGTGCACAGTACTCCAGGTGTGGCCTTGCCAACACCTTGTACAATTGCAGCAGAATGCCCCTGCTATTAAATTCAATCCCTCTAGCAGTGAAAGCCAATATTCCATTTGTCTTTCTGATTATCTGTTGCATTTGCAAATCATCTTTCAGCAGTTCACATATGAACACTCCTAAGCCCCTCCGCACAACAGCATGCTGCAATCTTTCACCATTTAAATAACACTCCGACCTATTATTTTTATTATGGGCTTAAAAACAATTTTACAGAGATCCCCCAGTGAATTCTAACGGGACCCATCCCAATGGACATGCTCCTGTCAAGTTCCTCAGTAACTCGAGAAACCTGCACACTGCCCGGTCATGTCTCCGAGAAATTAAAGCCTAAGCAGAGTTGGTGGCCCGGTGGTATTGCCACTGGACTAGTATTCCAGGAAAATGTGCTGGTGACATGGGTTTGAGTAGTACTTGCTGAATGGCCTTTCTACAAAACAGCACACCCATGTAACTCCTATTAAACTCTTCAAGTGCCATTAGATTATGGTGCCTTTAAGATAATGGTGTGAATTGGCTCATTGTAGTGATTGGAGCGAGGGCCAACTGGATCTCATTGACTATGAGATTCTTGATTGGGATTGGTAACTTGGGGCCATCAGGGAGCCCTGGCCAACAGATATAAACAGGAGATTAAAATAGAGTCTCCACATTCTAGGGACTACGTCTGAACTGGCTGGCTGGAGCCCATGTATCGGGCACATGTGAATATAAAGGGTTTCTTGCTGACAATTTGACAAAAATATTCCTGTTTAATCAGACTCTATGATTATAAATGTGAAAACACTTTGCATATATCAAACTGTATGACCAACATGACATGCCTGGTTTTGTGTAAACAGAGGTATTTTCCAACAGTGATTTAGCAGCTTGTTTCACACCATGCCCATTTTATGTTTGTTTGAAGTCAACGGAAAAGAAAGTCACTTGCAGTGTGGAACGGGCTGTCAATTTGCTATCATTGAGTTTGCACTACTGCTGAAGACCAATTTCACCCTCACAAGCAATGCAAAATTCAAATTACAGAACAGAAGAGCAAAATGTAAAGGAAGATCACTCTTACCCTGTGGTGTATGGTATATTAATACCCCCAAGATTAATGCTTTCACAGCCAACAATGAAGAGTGTAGAGAAACACAATAAAGACACCCCACTGCAGATCATAGCAAGTTTTGCTGATTCTCGTGCACCAAGTTTGAGCTTTTTAATTATGTAGCCCCCAAGGATAATGCCAACTCCAGCACTGGGAACAATGATCACACCTGAAAGTAAAGCAGAGCATTAGCTTACAAATCATATACTGAACAGAAAGCTATACTCCATAGAGGAACTCTAAAACTCAACACATGACAGACTGGAGTTTGCTAGCACCATCACTGACTGTATTTTAGCCTGAATGGTTTGTACAGAAATTGCTTAAATGTTGAAATATAAAGATCATAGTGTAAATGAGATTAGTCAGATAGTTCTTTCATTCTTAACTACTTCACTTTAATCACTTGTCCTCTTGCTACCACTTCTAAATTAAACCTGAACATCTCTTCAAGTTATACATTTTGTTACAACTTTCCCACTCAATTTTGTATCATCTGCAGTCGAGGGAAGTAACTCTATTGCAGCCTAGACAGTAAGGTATAAGGGTCCAGTTACAGTTTCTCAGTTAATGCCCCCCGTTTCATGTCTATGTAACCAATACATTATCAATTCAAATTTCCCCATCGTTTTAATTTCTACAACAAATTGTATGTGAAAAAAATGAACATTTATTAAATCTACTCTCAAAGACTCAATTTGCTACCTTTCCATTTTTGAATGAACTTATCTCTTTTTTTTCCATGCTGTTTCTAAATTTCAGTTCAAAAATTCCTAGGAATGCCATCCTAAAAATTTGAAAAGTATTAACAATTTTTTAACTTTTCATTCTGCTTCTGCAAGTGCCTTCTGGACCTAATTGAGAATCATGCTGTTTCAATTTATATAGCGCTATTTTAGTTAGTAAAATAGCAATGCTAATACTTGACAGAGAAGTTTAGGAAAATGGACATTGATTCTGGAAGAAAACAAAATTAAGAGCCATGACTAAAAGATTGGCCTTTCAAATCTCTAGATTAAATATTCAGCAGGAACTGGCAAGAGGGCCTCAGTAGACATAAGCTATCACAAACATTCCAGTTCTCAGGAGGTTGACTTAGTTTCCAATTAAGATCAATTTATTTTGATTATTCATAAAATTCCTGATGCTGTGGCATATGGTTCTGACTGAGTTTTTCTTAAGAAATATGATTGCCGGCAAGCGGAGATAACTTTGTAGAGTGACAAAGAGGTCAAAACAGGTTAGAAACATCTCAAAAATTTTAAAAACACAGAAGTGAGGAAAATGTAAAAATTTTAAACTAAACATTAAATGTAGCAGAATTCATTTTGCTGAGAAATCCTGAACAAGTTCACAATTATTCGTGACTAGATTCCGCAATTACAATTTATCCAAATAAAAAGCTTGTTTCTACAGCACCTTGCATGAACTCTGGACTTTCGAAACTGTTTAACTAGCCATTTGTGATGAGGGCAAACTAGTATTGACAGCAATGTAGCCTGAACAGATCATTTGGAGACACCTTGGTTTGTATCCTGAGATATTTGAATTCTGTCTCCTCGTTCAGTTAGTTAAAGCTGCTTCAGCGAGCAATGGAACTCTAGATAGGAAGTTCCTTCCAGTACAACTCCAAGTGGGTGTCAAGATAGGCTAGATCAAAGAGAAGTAACAGTAAGCCTACAAACTGGTCCATGAATTGGACAGTTTCAGTCTCATATGGAAAGAAATTGGATTCAGCAACACTGTGGTGCTAAAGGAGAGAGAAAAATTCCCTGAAAATTGTTTTTTCTTTCTAAATACTGCTTTGGGAATAATTATACTGCCGAAAACATCTTCATTATGCAGACAAAATGAAGACATTGATTTAAACTGTTGTCTTTTATCACAATTACTTCAAGCAGACTGGGACTTATTGTTAAAACTTGGTTTCAGTATGAGCTACTGCCGGGTTCAGATCTGTGTAATCAGACTGAATGTTATCAATAGTCATTTCAACTGAAGACAGATGCATTACATGGACTGAGGACACCCTGCTTTTTTTCTCTTACACCTTGGAAAGACACAAGGGGGGATTCTAAATGAAATAAAGGGAAGGCAAGTTTGGACCAGATGGGAGGTGGAAATCAGTCGAAGTTTCTTTTTGACTTAAGCCTTTCCCCAGGCTCCCCATTGCCGGCTTTTAATGGTAGGTGGGTTAGCAATTAGCCCAATTAAGGAAGTGGGTTGAACATGGAATATGAAAATGAGACCACAATTTTTAATCACCATACTATTAGTGCCATCTACTGGATGAATAATGAGGCTAATGTCTAGAGGCATGTGTTCAAAACCCACCAGGGCAGATAGTGAAATTTTAAGTTCAATTAAAATCCAAAATGAAAAGCTAATGGCTACCATGTAATCACTGTCAATGTTTATAAAAACCTTTTGGTTCATTAAATCTGCCAGTCTTGCCTCAGCAATGTACCTCAAAGGGCAATTAAGGATGAACAATAAATGCTGAACCCAGGTGTAATATCCACATCATTCAATAAATGAAATAACTTTACTGCTACTGGTTGGGCTTTCTGAACCACCAGGGAAATCAGCAACTTCCTCAAAGGAAGGACTTGGTGGGTTCAGGAAGTCATTGCCTTTACACTTACTTCGTGGATTCAGGAGAGTCTGTGGTCAAGGCATCCACATGCCATCTCTCCTCGAACCGCCCACCTAGTTTGTCACCAGTTCCCTCCCATTTGAACCTTGACTGTGCTGTGGTGATGAACATTCCACTCCCTGCCCAACTGAAAGGAGTCTCATGACACCAGGTTATCGTCCAACAGGCTTATTTGAAACCACAAGCTTTCAGAGCACTCTCCTTTGTCAGGTGAAGTGACTTCACCTGATGAAGGAGCAGCGCTGTGAAAGCTTGTTATTTCAAATAAACCTGTTGGGACTATAACCTGATATCATGTGAATTCTGACTTTGTCCACCCCAGTCCAATATTGGCACCTCCACATCACAATTGAAAAGAAAGCAGGGTACCTGAGTGTGGAATGGATCTCTGATATCACTGACATTCTGTGGAGTTAACTATCCACTGTGTGGAGGTGAATTCTGAATGATGAGTTTCTGCTTGCCAATCAGTCAAAATTCCACTTCTATTGTAACTTAACACAATAGGAGGCCATTTGGTAATGGGAAGCTCCTTGAAAGGCCACTTCAAATTAGTTCCATACCCTAACCTTTGTCTATAACTCTTCAAGTGTCCATTCTCCATTTTGTGTATGAGTAATATCACCAGCAAAGTTTCCCAAGCTGGAACTATTAGCTTCTCTAATCAAAGGTATTTTGGAAATGGGCAAGTGTGTATCATATTCTTTGACAGGGTAAAACATAAAAGTCATTTTAAACATTTGAGGTTATGCAAGAGTACATCACCATTTGTGAAGGCTTGGTTACTATTAGACAGTCACCTCCTTTGATTTTGATTATAACACTCTCGTATAGGAGTTAGCAGATTAGTTTAGTTATAATACAGGATCAAAGGATCTAAATGCGCTTAAGTTTAACTTCTGTTAGTGTGTGATTAGTTTGGAACTATACAATCATTTCTGACTTTTATCTTTTCTGACGGTACCAACTGAACGTGTAAGAATATTTGACCTTGCCCACCCTGAAAAGGGTGACATTTGTTAGCCACTTATACATATTTTTAATGTATTTTTTTAAGTATAACTCACTGTGTAATCCTCTGTATTATTTTGATATTGTTGTGTTTAAAGTTATAAATAATTTTCAATCTGTTGTTAAATGTAAAGTTGCTCTTCAAGATGCAACAACGATAGTAAAACAATATTTCCCAGCAGGATCCATTGAAAAAGCAGACAGTCAATTTATATTTTACATCTAGAAGTGCTCTTACACACAACTGAACAGTTTTTACTCCTGATCACAAAATAATCTATTAACCACCACCAGTAAATCACCCAGAGGGTAGTAGTTGATGGCAAAGTTTCTTCATGGAGTGCCGTCACTAGCGGTGTTCCGCAAGGATCTGTTTTGGGACCATTGCTGTTTGTCATTTTTATAAATGACCTGGAAGAGGGGTTAGAAGGTTGGGTGAGCAAGTTTGCGGATGATACGAAAGTCGGAGGAGTTGTTGACAGTGAGGAAGGACGTGGCAGGTTACAGCAGGATATAGAGAAGCTGCAGAGCTGGGCAGAAAGGTGGCAAATGGAATTCAATGTAGCTAAATGTGAGGTGATTCACTTTGGGAAGAATAACAAAAAGATGGGGTACTGGGCTAATGGTCAGATACTTGGTAGTGTGGATGAGCAGAGGGATCTTGGTGTCCATGTACACAGATCTCTGAAAGTTGCCACCCAGGTAAATAGTGCGGTGAGGAAGGCATATGGCGTACTGGCTTTTATTGGTAGAGGAATTGAGTTCCGGAGTCCTGAGGTCATGATGCAGTTGTATAAGACTCTGGTGCGGCCGCATCTGGAATATTGTGTGCAGTTTTGGTCGCCATACTATAGGAAGGATGTGGAGGCACTGGAACGGGTGCAGAGGAGGTTTACCAGGATGTTGCCTGGTATGGAAGGAAGATCGTATGAGGAAAGACTGAGACACTTGGGGCTGTTTTCATTAGAGAAAAGAAGGTTTAGGGGTGACTTGATTGAGGTGTACAAGATGATTAGGGGGTTAGATAGGGTTGACAGTGTGAACCTTTTCCCGCGTATGGAGTCGGGTATTACAAGGGGGCATAGCTTTAAATTAAGGGGGGGTAGATATAGGACTGAAGTTAGGGGTAGGTTCTTCACTCAGCGAGTCGTAAGTTCATGGAATGCCCTGCCAGCAGCAGTGGTGGACTCTCCCTCTTTATGGGCATTTAAGCGGGCATTGGATAGGTATATGGAGGATAGTGGGTTAGTATAGGTTAGGTGGGCTTGGATCGGCGCAACATCGAGGGCCAAAGGGCCTGTACTGCGCTGTATTCTTCTATGTTCTATGTTCTCCAACTGATTAATTTATATGCAAAGTCCATTAATGACATTGCAGATCATTAAAGGTAAAGACAATGAATTAAAAATGATTGATCTAATCAACAACACTCACGGATGCAGTAAGGTGTGACTGACTTAATTTGGAATTCACATGAGGCAATGTGTTCATCATGGTTCCTAGCCTGATGGTCACCATGCACTGTATGTGCTTCACCCAACCAATTAGAATCAAATCATGCACTGCCTGGTCCAGGGTTCAGGCATACATGAGTTAGGTTGTGGTTGTGATTTGGAAAGGTTTAAAAAGATCTGCTTTTCACTGGTTTATTGTGCAGAAAGCAGCAAGATTACAAAAGAAGAATGAACCCCAGCCAACAGAGGACACACATCACTTTAAATTAGTGGAATT
Organism: Chiloscyllium plagiosum; assembly: GCF_037043375.1. Taxonomy (NCBI): domain Eukaryota; kingdom Metazoa; phylum Chordata; class Chondrichthyes; order Orectolobiformes; family Hemiscylliidae; genus Chiloscyllium; species Chiloscyllium plagiosum. Next base: position 10,179,272 of record NW_028270142.1, read on the forward strand.
CACTGCCTCTGCTGTGGTAGTTCTGATTCCAAGACAATTTATGAACCTTGTCTAGATACACTCATGCCTGGAGCGGTTTTGCCTTTGGTCAAACCCTGAATCTTACAATTAATATTAAACTGAATTTCAGAGTCGTGTACTAGGATGTGATCAGCCAGTTATGGTTATCCAGCATTTTGCGTACACGCTTCTCGTGACATCTTTTAATCTTTAGCCAGGAGATGGCCAGCACTGAAGCACAGATTCTGGTCAGACTTCCAATTGCTTTGATGTACATTTGTGGGCATGCTGTGTCAGGACTTTACAACCAAGGAACATAGATTTTGCATAATGAAAAAGGAAATATTAATCCAAAAGCAAAACTTCTCGGGCTTAAAAGCTGGAATTGTACTACCACACCGGAGACAACAACCTGGAAGCTGAAAGCCCTCCATCTGGTCTCCTTCCTGTCGGAAGAATGTTGTGAAACTTGAAAGGGTTCAGAAAAGATTTACAAGGGTATTGCCAGGGTTAGAGGGTTTGAGTTGTAGGAAGCGGCTGAACAGGCTGGGGCTGTTTTCCCTGGAGTGTCGGAGGCTGAGGGGTGGCCTTATTGAGGTTTATAAAATCATGACGGGGGTCATGGATAGAATAAATAGACAAAGTCTTTTCCCTGGGGTGGTGTAGTCCAGAACTAGAGGGCATAGGTTTTGGGTGAGAGGGGAAAGCTGTAAAAGTGACCTCTAAGGGGCAACTTTTTCACACAGAGGGTGTTGCATGTATGGAATGCCAGAGGAAGTGATGGAGACTGGTACAATTACATCATTTAAAGGGCGTCTGAATATATATGAATTGTTAGAGTTTAAAGTGATATGGGCCAAGCACTAGTAAATGGGACTAGATTAGGTTAGGATATCTGGTCGGCATGGACAATTTGGACCAAAGGGTCTAGTTCAGTGCTGTACATCTCTATGGCTCTATGACTCCAAATGCAGCACACTTTCCCTCCAGCTACTTCCATTATATCTCACATGAAGGGTATTTGGAGGCTGTGCATGTGCCAGAAGCCTTCCACTGGTGGAAGAATGTCAAGCAGTCATATTCTGGCTCATTTGATGCAACAAGTTTAGATTATAACTGAACAACTCAACATCTGTGTTTGTACTCCTGCGAGGAAAGAGCTGTGAATTCTAATTGCTAACAGTGGTAGCTGATATTACAAATCTGGTCATCATGTAGGAAAGATACTGCTTCTAGATTTGTAAAACGAAATAAAATGTGTTCAACTTGTACATAAGTAGTGAACCCCAGAGATTGAAATACTCATCGATATGGATAAGGAACTGAGGAATAGAATGTGTTCATTGGTCAGTTTCTTTGCCTGATGCATCTGAGATGGTTTTGCTTGACATGCATCAAGTGTTTATGATCTGATTATTTTGATAAGGAGGCAAGATGAAACTTAGATGGCATGACTTATATGTCCAAATTAATATTCATTTATATTCCTTTCTGTTAACTTCGGTTGAATGTTTTTGGCTGTTTTCTTTGCTAATAGATACTTTTCCTTCATTTGTAGAAAACAAGTAAAACGTCTCATTGTTGTTTCATTTTTGAAATAGATTTTAGAAGCTATTTGAATAAATACATGAATGGGAAAGGTTTAGAGAGATGTGGGCCAAACACAGGCATGTGGGACTAGTTTAGTTTGGGAAACTTGGTCGGTGTGGATGTGTTGGATTGAAGGGTCTGTTTCCGTGCTGTATGACTCTATGACTCTAATTATGTTCAATGTATTTGCCCCTCACTCATCAGAAAACTTGCTTTCAGCTGCAAGACAGTGCCGCCACTAATATTATTTAAAGGGTTAGAAACCCAATTTACACTGTGACTTATACTCATTTCTGCTGCTGCAAAGTCTTTGGACATACTGTGAAATGGTTTTTGGCAGGTATTTGGTAAGTCTGGCAGACAGAGGGAACAGAAGTAAGTGACTGCCAACAGAAACTGCTGCAGCAGATAAGGAGACATCAGTGACAATTCCAATGGTCCTGCAACATGAGAGGGAGGTAGCACAGAGGGAGAGGAAGATCTACATAATGTTCTCTGACGGCTTAGAGTTGGGTTCCTCCCAGCTCACTGACAGTGCCAGGTGACTCTGCGTGTGTGCCATGCCCACCTCATCCATGCCAACCAAGTAGCCTAAACTGATCTGATTTCATTTTACTGTATTTGGTCCATAACCCTCTAAACCTTTCCTAACCTGTCTAAATGTCTTTATTAAATTATGAGAGGCATAGATAAGGTAGATAGCCAACAGCCTTTCCCCAGTGAAGGGGAGTCTAAAACTAGAGAGTGTGGGTTTAAGGTGAGAGGGGACAGATACAAAAGAGTTCAGAGGGGCAATTTTTTTCACACAGAGGGTGGTGAATCTTTAGAACGGACTGCCGGAGGTAGTGATGACAGTGAGTACAATTTTGTAATTTAAGAAACATTAGGTTAATTGTGAAAAGTGGGACTGTGTGGACAAGTTGGGCCGAAGGGCCTGTTTCTAGGCTGTTAACCTCTATGATAACAGTGGTTAATGAACACTGCAGATCAATTTTTTAATTATTAATTCTATCTATAAATATATAGATATATAAATAGTCATGAATAATTCAGAGATGTGTAACTCTGTTTCAGCCATTAATATATCAAGACATCCTTAGAAGATGCCTCTTCATTTACTTTCCTGGTGAGTTTTCCAAATGAGAATTTCCTTCCCAGTTTATTTCTTGTGTTACCCTTGGCAACATCCCCTGGCAACTGTTGTTGCTGTTGAGCTCTATAATATATCGGATGACAAGAACAAGGAATTTGTTTTATTTGGCATGGTTCATGCTATGCAGCTAAGAATGGTGCAGTGGCAGGAAATAAAACTTTGGTATTGCATCTGCCAAAAATATTCCACTATGGGTATGCATAGCTCATGGCCAGCAAAATTATTATTTTTATTAAGCATTCTTACCAGTTCAAGTGTCTAAAATGGTCTCTGTGCTCTCCAGGGACTTAAAAACAATTTTCTCTTGCAAGTTAGGATGGGAACCAACTCCACACTGAGTTCAATTTCACACTGATGTTATAACAACAACTAATTTATATTTTTATAGCTCCTTTAATGTTGCTAAATATCTCCAGACACTTCATAAAACTAGGTGAAAGTGAGACTAAAAGAGAAAATGCTGGAAAATCTCAGCAGGTCTGGCAGCATCTGTAAGGAGAGAAAAGAGCTGACGTTTCGAGTCAAGGGTCAGTTACACCCGAAATGTCCGCTCTTTTCTCTCCTTACAGATGCTGCCACACCTGCTGAGATTTTCCAGCATTTTCTCTTTTGGTTTCAGATTCCAGCATCCGCAGTAATTAGGTGAAAGTGAGGACTGCAGATGCTGGAGATCAGATTCACAAGATTAGAGTGGTGGTGGAAAAGCACAGCAGGTCAGGCAGCATCTGAGGAACAGGAAAATTGATATTTCGGGCAAAAGGTCTTCATCAGGAATGACCTGCTGTGCTTTTCCAACTTCACCAAACTAGACAGGTAGTAAGTGGATTGAACAGTATGGTGCTGGAAAAGCAAAGCCGGTCTGGTAGCATCCGAGGAGCAGGGAAGTCAACGTTTATACCCGAAACATCGATTCTCCTGCTCCTCAGATGATGCCTGACTGGCTGTGCTTTTCCAGCACCACACTCTTGGACTCTAATCTCCAGCATCTGCAGTGCTCACTTTCTCCAGGTAGTAAGTGGATGAGTGATGTCTAAAAGTTTACTCAAATGGAGATAGTTTAAGGAGGCAAAAGTGGAAGGACTGAGCTTTAAGGAAGAATTTCAGAATTTGAAACCTGGACGACTTAAGACATTACAACCAATAATGAGCCAACTAGATTGAGGAATTCACAATAGACCAAAGATGAAGGTATGGAAAGTTGTCAGAGGAGGAGCAACAATAGAACAGTCAGAGCAGGGTGTGAATCCAACAGTTAATCTTTATCGGTTTAACAGAGTGATGGGTGAGAGGAAGTAAATGTGGGATGCAATACATGAAGTTTATGGAGAGTGCAAGTTGAGGACATGCAGAGCATTGGAATATTTGGGTCTCGAATTAACAAAAATATGGATGAAGGTTTTCAGAACTGAGGCAAAAAACATAACTGTGATCTAAATAAGATGGTTTTAATAATGGAGATAATGTGGCATTAGAAGTTCAGTTTAAGAACAAATAAGATGTTGAGGTTACAGTCCGCTTAACTCTGAGATAGTGGCCAGCTAAGATCACAAGGGAAATATAACCAAATGTGTAAGCACATGTTTATATTAATATGTATTAAAATACCTGAAAACATAGAGCTGACTTTATTGTCTTTACCAAATGAGAGTTATCTTCACATCCAACCTGGCCAATTACTTCTGGTGGCTATGACAGCAGGTAACCACCTAGCCTCTCTGTGGCAACACCTCCTGACTCCTCAAAGCCTGACCACTATCTATAAGACACAAGTCAGGGGTATGACGAATAGTCTCCACTTGCCTGGATGAGTGCAGCTCCAATAATGTTCAAGAGGATGGAAACCATCCAGGACAAAGTCCCTGCTTGATTGGCACCCCATCACCACCATCAACATTGGGTCCATTTGCCACTGATGCACAATGACAGCAGTGTGTACCATCTGCAAGATGTACTGCAGTAACTCACCAAAGCTCCTCTGACAGAACCTTCCAAACCTACAGCTTCTACCACATACAAGGGCAGCAGACACATTGGAACATCATTACTTGCAAGTTTCCCTCCAAGCCACACTCCATCCTGACTTGGAATTAAACTGGCATTCCTTCATTGATGCTAAGTTAAAATGCTGGAATTCCCTCCCTAGCAACACTATGGGTGTACCTGTAATGACTGCAGGTTCAAGAAGGCAACTCACCACCTCCTTCTCAAGGACCAGGTCAACTTATAAATGCATAAGCAGTGAAGCCGACAAATAGTTTATTTTAAAAACTGCCATTCATGAAAGTCAACAGAATACAAAGGTTGATGAACAAATTATATTAACACAATGTACATTATTGCACTGAAGAACTTGATCAATGTATGGGACAGACATAGCACACTATTGCATTATAATACATTGATTATATCAAATAGTGATTGATGACTATGGTTTATGCAGTAAGCTATAATGATCATATCTACACTAACTTCAATAAAATTTAGTTGGACAGTAAGCATTTAGCAGAGCAATCTCTCCACAAATGCATTCTGGACACTGTTACGTTATTTTAAATTTGTAGTTGTGCTATAACTGAAGGTTAATTTGTTAAAACCTCTTTTGTAAATGTCATGAAAATTCTTTTTACAATATTAGGTAAATTTATCAGCCAAAGTTAATCAATGCTTTTTTTAAAAAGCATAAATTCCAGGAAATGCTAGCAATTTGTCTCCCTATCTTTGGAAATTACTCTACAGAGTTTCCACATTTAGCATCTGTTGGCACATCTACAAACATTGCAGGTGACACATCTTCTCTAGATCCATTGCCGAACCAAGGGATAAGTGGACCACTTAATATGAGACTAAAGGAGCTGATCATGGTGGTGCTCAATGACCCTGGACTGAGACAGAGGGGAAAGAAAACATCAGATGTTCTTGCTCCTGACCGCTATCAGGCTTGAGAGTGCATTTTGCCAGATGTCAAGTGAGGACAGACTCAGCCTCAGAAATGAGGTCTGATTTGATCAAATTGCTGACTGGCATTCACATTCTAGTCTGCTTATCGTTGAGAAACTGCTCAACAGCTAGCTCCTGGGTAACTGCATCCCTTCAGGGTAAAGGAGAAATAATATCTAATCACTCATCAGGCAAATTTCAGAATGGAAATCTTTCATTTGTATAGCCCTTCTGCTGTAAACATCCTTGTACGTTGCAAGATATATCACATCAGTTAATATGGACAAGTCTGATCAGAAACCTTTGGAAATTAACTGGTATCGCTAAGTATTTAGTCTAATGTTTTAATATTAAAAACACCTACGTTAAATTTCTAAAATTATTCTTAAACTATCGGGATGACTTTTCTGCCTCGGTACAGCCTATGGAAAGAATATGTTCATGAAGCATCCCAAAGATGTTATATACATAATTAGATGGAACACTGCTCACATTTGTTTATTGTCATACAAACCTCTACACCTGATCAAATATACTAGCCACAGGCACGAGACAATCTGATCCATTTGGTCATATGTGAAATAGGAGTCTATAATTCAGGCATTATAACCTGATCTACGGCCCAAGAAAATCTATATTTCTACTGCTAACAGTAACTTTGCAACCCAAAATGTTAATGTACACATCTTACCAGTGTAAATGCTTGCATTAGATGCTGGGATGCCAAACTGAGATTCAATGAACTTGGGAATGAAGGTAATAAAAGCGGTGACGATAGCACTTTCTGCTGTGTATGACAAACTCACAAACAGGAATGTCATGTTGCTCAAGATCCTGACAGCAGCTTTGGGAATGTCTATAAAAATGACAAGAGAAACACTTTCACCATGAATGAAACACAATGGAGAGGAACACCTATGGACAGCTAATGTAAAATATAGCCCATTCGCACTTTATAAATGGCAATGTCTGAATTTATCGTTCAGAGAGATGGATAATGAACAGTTGAATGTGTGCACAGTTCTTAGAACACGTCGAATATTTGTACCTTTGTACAGATTGTTTGTACTCAGAACATGTAGAACATTTGTAAGATAGAGCTATCAAACAGGGAGCACAGAAATTGCATTTAATTAACAATTCCAATGATGTTATTGCGTTTGAAATGTCACCTGTGTTTCTTTCTCCACAGTTGCAAACCGACCTGCTGGTATGTCCAGCACTTTCTGTTTTTTGTTACATTTAATAACAGATTGACTCATTCAGGTAAACCCAAGTAGGAAATCACCAGATAGCTATTTTGGCGATATCCACATTGCCCAAATAATGACAGTACTATGGATATTAAAAAAAACATGAGTGGCCAAAAGTTAGAATTTAAAACAAATGAAAAGTAATAAACTCAGCAAAAATATCTGATGTGGAGGTGTTGGCATTGGACTGGGGTGGACAAAGTTAAAAATCAATGACACCAGGTTATAGTCCAACAGGTTTATTTGAAATCACAAGTTTTCAGAGCTTAGCCCCTTTGGCAGGTAGCTAGTGGGGCAGGTTACAAAGGACAGAGAATTTCCAAGAAAAAGATCCAAGTGTCATACAAAACTAGATTGCTGTGAAGTCTGTAATCACTTAGAATGGTGATGCAGGTTTCGATTGATTAATATGCAAATCCCAAAATCTACTGCCCCCGAGATAACTTAAGGTTTTAACAGTATATAAAAAAAGGCAAAAAAATTAATTTTACCAAGGTTCAATATGACATAATGCCCACGAGTGCATAACAGTCAATAACTGGATTATTGTCACAGTTGTGAGTTAATAATGTGAAACAACAACCCTAATTTAACAATTTCAATCTGTAATTCTTCGATGACAATGTAGCAGCTACTGCAAATTATGATATTGGTATGAATTTTAGAAGAGCACAGATACATTAAAAATACGTACTGAAGATAAACATTCCATCTATGAGGTCACCCCTCAGCCTCCGATGCTCCAGCGAAAACAGCCCCAGCCTATTCAGCCTCTCCCTATAGCTCAAATCCTCCAACCCTGGCAACATCCTTGTAAATCTTTTCTGAACCCTTTCAAGTTTCACAACATCCTTCCAACAGCACTATTCCAAACGTGGTCTAACCAGCCACAACAAGATCTTCCAACTCCTGTACTCAATACTCTGACCAATAAAGGAAAGCATACCTAACGCCTTCTTCACTATCCTATCTACCTGCGACTCCACTTTCAAGGAGCTATGAACCTGCACTCCGAGGTCTCTTCGTTCAGCAACACTCCCTAGGACCTTACCATTAAGTGCATAAGTCCTGCTAAGATCAGCTTTCCCAAAATGCAGCACCTCACATTTATATAAATTAAACTCCATACGCTACCCTCAGCCCATTGGCTCATCTGATCAAGATCCTGTTGTAATCTGAGGTAATCATCTTTGCTGTCCACTACACCTCCAATTTTGGTGTCATCTGCAAACTTACTAACTATACCTCTTATACCCACATTCAAATCATTTATATAAATAACGAAATGCACTGGATCCAGTACCAATCCTTGTGGCACTCCACTGGTCATAGACCTCCAGTCTGAAAAACAACCCTCCACCATCACCCTCCGTCTTCTACCTTTGAGCCAGTTCTGTATCCAAATGGCTAGTTCTCCCTGTATTCCATGAGATCTAACCTTGCTAACCAGTCTCCCAGGGGAACCTTGTCAAACACCTTACTGAAGTTCATATAGATCACATCTAACGCTCTTCCCTCATTAATAGACAATAGGTGCAGGAGTAGGCCATTCTGCCCCTCGGGCCTGCACCACCATTCATTATGATCATGGCTGATCATCCTCAATCAGTATCCTGTTCCTGCCTTATCTCCATAACCCTTGATTCCACTATCCTTGAGAGCGCTATCCAACTCTTTCTTAAACAAATCCAGAGACTTGACCTCCACTGCCCTCTGGGGCAGAGCATTGCACACAGCCACCACTCTCTGGGTGTAGAAGTTTCTCCTCATCTCTGTCCTAAATGGCCTATCCCGTATTTTTAAGCTGTGTCCTCTGGTTCGGGACTCACCCATCAGCAGAAACATGTTTCCTGCCTCCAGAGTGTCCAATCCTTTAATAATCTTATACGTCTCAATCAGATCCCCTTTCAGTCTTCTAAACTCAAGGGTATACAAGCCCAGTCGCTCCAATCTTTCAACATAAGATAGTCCCGCCATTCCAGGAATTGACCTCGTGAACCTACGCCGCACTCCCTCAATAGCCAGAATGTCTTTCCTCAAATTTGGAGACTAGAACTGCACACAATATTCCAGATGCGGTCTCACCAGGGCCCTGTATAGCTGCAGAAGAACCTCTTTACTTCTATACTCAATCCCTCTTGTTATGAAGGCCAGCATGCTATTAGCTTTCTTCACTACCTGCTGTACCTGCATGCTTGCCTTCATTGACTGGTGTACAAGAACACCCAGATCTCTCTGTACTGCCCCTTTACCTAACTTGACTCCATTTAGGTAGTAATCTGCCTTCCTGTTCTTGCCACCAAAGTGGATAACCACATATTTATCCACATTAAACTGCATCTGCCATGCATCTGTCCACTCACCTAACCTGTCCAGGTCACCCTGTAATCTCCTAACATCCTCCTCACATTTCACCCTGCCACCCAGCTTTGTATCATCAGCAAATTTGCTAATGTTACTATCAATACCATCTTCTATATAATGTAAAAAGCTGCGGTCCCAGCACTGATCCCTGCGGTACCCCACTGGTCACCGCCTGCCATTCCGAAAGGGAGCCATTTATCACTACTCTTTGTTTCCTGTCAGCCAACCAATTTTCAATCTAAGTCAGTACTTTGTCTCCAATACCATGCACCCTAATTTTGCTCACTAACCTCCTATGTGGGACTTTATCAAAGGCTTTCTGAAAGTCCAGGTACACTACATCCACTGGATCGCCCTTGTCCACCTTCAGAGTTATATCCTCAAATCAATCTTCTTTGTTACTTCTTCAAAAAACTCAATCAAGTTTGTGAGACATGATTTCCCACGCACAAAGCCATGTTGACTATCCCGAAACAGACTTGGCCTTTCTAAATACATGTACATCCTGTCCCTCAGGATTCCCTCCAACAACTTGCCCACCACCGATGTCAGGCTCACTGGTCTATAGTTCCCTGGTTTGTCCTTACCACCTTTCTTAAATAGTGGCATCATGTTAGCCAACCTCCAGTCTTCCGGCACCTTACGTGTGACTATCGATGATACAAATATTTCAGCAAGAGGCCCAGCAATCACTTCCCTAGCTTCCCACAGAGTTCAAGGGTACACCTGATCAGGTCCTGGGGATTTATCCAATTTTATGCATTTCAAGACAACCTCTTCCTCCTCTGAAATATGGAAATTTTCTGAGATGTCACCATCTATTTCCCTACATTCTATATCTTCCATGTCCTTTTCCACAGTAAACACTGACACAAAATACTCGTTTAGTATCCCCCCTGTCTCCTGTGACTCCACACAAAGGCCACCTTGTTGATCTTTGAGGGGTCCTATTCTCTCCCTAATTACCCTTTTGTCCTTAATGTATTTGTAAAAACCCTTTGGATTCTCCTTAACCCTACTTGCCAAAGCTATCTCATGTCCCCTTTTTGCCCTCCTGATTTCCCTCTTAAGTATACTCCTACTGCATTATTACTCTTGTAAGGATTTACTGGAACTCTTCTGTCTATACCTGATATTTTTCTTAACCAAACCCTCAATTTCTTTAGTCATCCAACATTCCCTATACCTACCAGCCTTTCTTTTCACCCTCACAGGAATATACTGTCTCTGGATTCTTATCTCATTTCTGAAGGCTTCGCATTTTCCAGCCGTCCCTTTACCTGTGAATATCTGCCCCCAAACTGCTTTTGAAAGTTCTTGCCTAATGCTGTCAAAATTAGCCTTCCTCCAAGTTAGAACTTCAACTTTTAGATCTGGTCTATCCTTTTCCATCATTATTTTAAATCTAATAGAATTATGGTCGCTGGCCCCAAAGTGTGCCCCCACTGACACCTCAGTCACCTGCCCTGCCTTATTTCCCAAGAATAGATCAAGTATTGCACCTTCTCTAGTAGGTACATCCACATACTGAATCAGAAAATGTTCTTGTACTCACTTAACAAATTCCTCTCCATCTAAACCCTTAACACTATGGCAATCCCACTCTATGTTTGGAAAGTTAAAATCCCTGACCATAACCACCCTATTATTCTTACAGATAACTGAGATCTCCTTACAAATTTGTTACTCAATTTCCCGCTGACTATTAGGGGATCTATAATACAATCCCAATGAGGTGCTCATCCCTGTCTTATTTCTCAGTTCCATCCAAATAGCTTCCCTAGATATATTTCCGAGAATATCCTCCCTCAGTACAGCTGTAATGCTATCCCTCTTCAAAAATGCCACTTGCCCTTCTCTCTTGCCTCCCTTTCTGTCCTTCCTGTAGCAATTCTATTCTGGAACATTAAGCCGCCAGTCCTGCCCATCCCTGAGCCATGTTTCTGTAATTGCTATGATATCCCAGTCCCTTGTTCCTAACCACGCCCCTTCCATTGAAATAAATGCAGTTTAATTTATCAGTCCTACCTTGTTCTCTACTTTGTCCCTGCCTGGCCTGACTGTTTGACTTGCTTCTCTTCTGAACTGTACCAGTCTCAGAATGATCTCTTTCCTCACTATCTCCTGAGTCCTACCCTTCCACCATGCTAGTTTAAATCCTCCTGAGCAGCTCGAGCAAATCTCCCTGCCAGCACATTAGTCCCCTTCCAATTCAGGTCAAATCCGTCCTTCTTATACGGGTCACTTCTACCCCAGAAGAGATTCCAATGATCCAAAAATGTGAATCCTTCTCCCATACACCAGCTCCTCAGCCATGTGTTCATCTGCTATATCCTTCTATTCCTAACCTCACTATCGGGAGTAATTCAGATATTACTATTCTCGAGGACCTCCTTTTTAAATTCCTGCCTGACTTTCTGTAATCTCCCCTCAGAATCTCATCCTTTTCCCTTCCTATGTCATTGGTTCCAATGTGTACAATGACCTCCTGCTGGTCCCTCTCCCCCTTGGGAACATTCTACACCCTCTCGGAGACATCCGATCCTGGCACCAGGGAGGCAACACACCATTCTCATTTATCGCTGCTGGCCACAGAAATATCTGTCTGTGCCTCGAACGAGCGAGTCCCCTAACACAATCAATCTCTTGGAACCCGATGTACCTCTCATTACACTAGAGCCAGTCTCGATACCAGAAACTTGGCTGTTTGTGCTACATTCCCCTGAGAATCCATCACCCCCTACATTTTGAGATGAGGATAGCCACAGGAGACTCCTGCACAGCCTGTCTATTCCCCTACTTTTCCTGGAGTTAACCCATCTATCTGACTATCTGAAACTTTTCCCCCTTCCTATAACTGCATCCATCACACCCCTTGCTCTTGTAAATTCCTCATTGCCTTTAACTGTCTTCCAACTGATCCATTCAATATGATGGGATTTGCAACCAATGGCATTTATTGCAGATATAATCCTCAGTAACATGTAAACTCTCCTGAAACTCCCACATCCAACAAGAAGAGCATATCACTCTACTAAGGGCCATTTTTGTTTCTTTCAATCTCCAGACGCAGAAAACAGCACCATCTTATTCCTCTATAAAACACTGCTCCAGGGTAACTTAATATTTATGGCTTATATTTTAAAGTTTAATCAAGAGACATAGCTCAATAAAACATGTAATCAAGGAGAACCCATTCTATTCACTACTGCAGACTTACAGCAAGGCCACACTTAAAACTATTCACTTATCTGTTTCTGTGCTGTCACCTCTCCCACACAGGTTCTCCAAGATCAGTTGTGAATTTCACTGTTTGTTAATTTTCCCAGAATCACTTTGATGTCCAAAGATACATGAATTCAACAGCAAAGGCAGTAACTGCGCAGGTTCACTGCTGTGTCAGTTAGCAATATGGGTTTCTTTCTCTCTCTCTCTCTCTCCTGCACAGACGTGACCACGTGCTGCCTTTGTCTGTTCCTCTTCCTTTTGAAATTGCCATTGTTTTGACTTTATTTTTCTCCAAAGTTGCAAAAAAATGCAACACCATATAAAACAGTAATTGCTGTTCTTGGAATTCGAGGAAATCACCTCCAACACCTTCAATACTTCAAAAAAGGAGCAGCCTGTTACAGCCAGAAATGTTTCCCATCCTCTAGGCATAGGTTTAGGGTCAGAAGGGAAAGATGTAAAAGAGACCTAAGGGGCAATGTTTTCACGCAGAGGGTGTATGGAATGAGCTGCCAGAGGAAGTGGTGGAGGCTGGTACAATTGCAACATTTAAAAGGAAACTGGATGGGTATATGAATAGGAAGGGTTTGGACGGATATGGGCTGGGTGCTGGCAGGTGGGAGTAGATTGGGTTGGAATATTGGGGTCGGCATGGATGAGTTGGACCGAAGGGCCTGTTTCCGTGCTGTACATCTTTACGACTCTATCTGTGTTATTCTTGTTGAAAAAGGCATATGCTGAAAATTTTCATCTTGTATTCGTCAGGATAGAATTACAACAATACCAAGTCTCAAAGGAAACAGCAATTTACACAGCCTGGGGAGAGACTCCTGATCAGCTGGTATGTAGGCAGTCCACTTACTAACCAATCAGCATCCTCATCTCATGTGCTGTAAACTGCTGGTCCCTTTGAGATTTGCTGTTCCTGAGATTTTGTACTGATAAGTACATTACAAAAACTTTCAACCTTTGGTTCCAGCAATACTCATGCTCTGTACTATCAAATGATTATGTTATGACCCCTATTTCACCAACTGGAATCCATCTGCAAAAATAATCTATGATGGGCTGAATGATACAATTCATGGTGTAAATTGAAATGTTATTTAATGATAGATTGCTTTTTACATTAACTATATGAGGTTTAATATCTCACACAACTTGTCAACCAGCAGTGGAATAAATCCCATTTCAACATTATTGATAACATAAATCAAAATCCCGAATTTGTTGACCTGGTTTCCTTTGAAGCTGGGACTCTTTCACAATTAACTTAAGAGGGAAATAATTCACAGTTACAAATAACATGCAATGCTCCTTGAACAAAAATATTCTTTTCACATCACAGGTACAGAGGCAATTGAACTACAAAGAAGGGAAAGGCAATATCTGTCCTGTTAAGAGATGTTATACATACGTTACAATTTCTTTCTTGTGCTGCATATTTTGTGTCCCGAGTGACTATTGACTGCTCTTTGGAGAAGGCTCTGTTGCACAATTTAAGTGAGCGACTCATAGCTCTACACACCCAACTTTAATCCAGTCAGGGACAACTAAGTGAATATTTGGAGGGGGGGGGGGGGAGTCTTGTGTCACTGTGGTAGTATCCCTACCTTTGAATCAGGAGGCCTTGATTCAAGCTCAGGCTCCAGAGGTGTGTAATGACATCCCAGAACACACTGATTAAAAAATATTTTAAAAAGCATGAATCTTGTTCATCCAAAGAGCTACTAGTATATTTCACCATAATCTTCATGAGGGCAGGGCTGATGTTATCCTACCAGAAACCGGAGGAAACGGTGGTTGATGGTAATGTTGTTGGAACAGCAGTTTCCAGCTTAATGTTCAGTGACGTGGGTTCAATTCCCACGGTGATGGTGGGGGGAGTTTGAATTCAGTTAATAAATCTGGGAAAATCAAGCTAGTGGATTAATGCTGACCTTGAAATGACCATCTTTTGTTTAAAAGGACACCCTTTTGGTCTACATGTGACTCCAGACCCACAGCAATCCAGATGCATTTAACTCTTAACTACCCAATGAAACAGTCTAGCAAGCCTCTTACTTCCAATAAATGCAAGCCTGGCAACTGACTCCAAAATCTCTTGAAAGAATAGAGAAAGTAAAAAACATGAATTGCAACGTTAAATCACTTTTTTCTTTTAGAAAAGAGATGTTGTAGCTACTGACTGGAGAGGTGGAAAACTTCTCTAACATCGGGACACTGGGAGTTAGATTTAAAATTAGTTGTTGGTGCACAGGTTTGCTCTGAGTTGGGAATCTCCAGAGTGAAGGGGAGGCAGGCGAGTGTTGCTGAGTCCACAAGGGTGGTGGACTTTCTAGTAGCCCTTACCATCCAGGAAGAGCAAGCTCACACTGTTCAAGAAAGCCTTTGGCCTCCCCTCTGTCCATCACACACTCCTTTCCCCAAAAAATCTTCAATTGGTGACCTCGCCCTGACCAGGTGCAACGTGTGCTCTTCCACTGCTTTCACTCACTGCTCAATCTCATTGCCATGGAGACACTGAATTTAAACTTCCTTATTTTGATAACATTTGTGGAAGTAGTCTAAATGCTGCCCAATACTTACACCAAATGAGACTCTTTTTCTCACGGTTAAGAACAAAGGACTGAATCTTACATTTTCTTGACTAATTGTGAGTCATGTCGGGTTTGCTGGAGGTATTTTCACTGTGGGGCTGAGACAGTGCTCTTGCTGTATCTTACCAATATATAGCCATTCCCGTCCCGGTGAGATACATCGTGTCCAATTTCTGCCCCATCTTACCATGCACCGTTCCCAAGAAATCTCACAATTCAGCAGATAGCTGCTCAGTGTTTTTTTTAGTTACCGACTTTGTATTTGCCAACTTTGCAAATGTTATATCTTCCCTGCTATCCCAAAGGTGGTGATTCCTTGCTAATATTTAATGGGTGCTTGTTCCTCTCGATACATCACTCAGTTACTCGTGTGTGTGTATTGACAGTGAGCATTGGTCCATTACTCAACACAGGGGCTCAGTGGTTAGCACTGCTGCCTCACAGCACCAGGGATCCAGGTTCAACTCCGGCCTCGGGCGACTGTCTGTGTGGAGTTTGCACATTCTCCCCGTGTCTGCGTGGGTTTCCTCCGGTTTCCTCCCACAGTCTAAAGATGTGCCGGTCAGGTGAATTGGCCATGCTAAATTTCCCATTTGGTCTGGGTGGGTTACTCTTCAGACTTGTTGGGCCAAAGGGCCTGTTTCCACATTGTAGGTAATGTAATGTAATGTAATCTAATCTGCACCATCTTTGAAAGGCCGTTGCACACCCGGAGAAGTGCTGACATTTGGGAGCCACTCTGCTCAGCTTTGGAGACTGAGGGGAGAGCTGGAGAAGGGGGAGTTGGCCCCACTTGAGGTCCTGATGGACGGGGTGGTCCAGAGGAGAGCAGCATACTTCCTGGATGGCTGGCAGAGGCGGTCACAACACCATACAATGCCAGCCTGGTCCAGGATTGCTATTGCCTTCATTATTGCCTACTGTTTAGCTGGTTGTGTGCACTGGAGGGTATATCTCAGAGAGCTTCCCAGCTTTAATAATGCCAGGCAGGTGCAACACATACAGAGAGCCCCCAATGGCCAGGGAGTAGGGACCCTCGATGTTTGCGTGGCCAACATAAAGGTAAAGGCAATGTCGCCAAGGTCCCTGAGGGCTGCTCTCTCATCAGAGAGTTGACTGGGGTTTAACCTGAGGGTCACTACATCTCAGTAGAGGAGAGAAGTTGAGAAGGAGAGTCCTGAATGGTGACACTAACACAGCACACTGATCTACAACAAGATGGATGTGCCCTTGAGGGGGGACTGAGACACAGCACGGCCACTGTCTGGGTGTCTGACTGTGCCAATTGCTGATGTGAACGATAAAGAAAGGTGTATATGCCACACCTTAGGGGACTAAGGAAAATTCGACACGTCCATAATGACCAATTTTTATAGATCCACCATAGAAAGCATCCAACCTGGATAAATCACAGCTTGATATGGCAACTGCACCCTCCAAGACCACAAGAAACTACAGAGAGTTGTGAACACAGAGCAGTCTATCACAAAACCTAGCCTTCCATCATTGACTCCGTCTATACTTCCCCTCAGGTAAGCAGCCAGCATAATCAAAGAACTCTTCCATCCCAATTAGACTCTCTTCCACCCTCTTCCGTCAGGCCAAAGGTACAAAGGTTTGAAACCCGTACCATCAGATTCAAGAACAGCTTCCTCCCCACTGTTATCAGACTTAGGAACGGACGTCTCACACATTAGAGTTGATCTTTCTTTGCACATTCTGAGTAGCTGTAACATTATATTCTGCATTCTGTTCTATTACTCTAATGTACTTACGCAAGATGTGATTTGTCTGATTAGCACAGAATACAACACTTCTCACTGTATCTCAGCGCACGTGACAATAATAAACAAGATCAAATTAAATTAAATTACATCAAAATGTCAGTAGGTACTGGGTGAATATGAGACTCCAAGTGAAGCAGCCTGATCCATACATTGGACTGGGTGTCGATCCCTGGGTGGTAACTGTACATCATGCAGCCATACACTGCTCATTGTCACTTTTTCCCTGACTGGCAAGTCTGGTTTGCAGAGAGATGCCTGGATGGTGGCAATGCCTCCTTGAATGTTGGGTGCCAGTGCCCGTGGTGGTAAAGTTATGTGTGGTTAGTGCTCGGAGATCATGCCTAGCTCTGCAGTTTAGCCAAGGGCCAATGGGCACTCATTCCTAACTGAGCATCCTCCCAGTCTTCCTAAGCTAAATCTTTCACTATAACCTCTGTTACCTTCTGCCACATATGGTTCTCTTGTTTGCCTTTATGCATGTTCACTATTAACTTCAACCACTCCCTGTGGTAGCGAGTTCCACACTCTCTTCAGACTTTAGCCAGAGGTTTCTTCTAAGTTCCCTATTTGATTTCTCAGTCACTGTCTTGCATTCTTTGACAGCTGCTCATGTTCCTACCACAAGAGGAAATATTCGCTGCATTCAATCTATCAAAATCTTTCATGATTGTAAAGATTTCTATTAGAACCCACCTCTGCCTTTTATTTTTCCAAGAAGCAAGGGCCTCAGATTCTCAATCGTTTCATGTTATGTACACCCACACATTTTTGGTATCATCCTCATAAATCTTCTCTCTGCACCCTCTCCAGTACCTCTATATTCTTTTTATAATGAGGTGACATTATAATACGACAACTGTATGTACTATATACTGTGGCCTAACTTAGGGTTCAATGCAGGTTAGCACAACGTCCCCCCCTCTCAATTCTACCTCTCTCGTAGTAAAGCCTAGTGGTTGGTTTGTCGTTTTTTGGTGTGTGTATGGCATCACCAACCTATGTCACAATTTGTCTTGTGTACGCACTAGTTACAAAGGCCCAATGTCTTCTTCCTCAGGCAGCTGAGGAAATTTGGCATGACGGCGAATATCCTTGCAAATTTTTATAGGTGCGCCATCAAGAGCATTCTGTCTGAATGTATCACTACCTGGTATGTACCATTCAAGATCAGAGATGGTTGCAGAGAATGGTGAACTCGGCCTGGATAATCACAAAGGCCAACCTCCCATCTATAGAATCCATGTACCAGGCCCCGCTGTCAAGGAAAGGCCGCCAGCATTCTCAAAGATCCATCCCACCCTGGCAATGTTTTTCTACAACCTCTACCATCGGGGAGAAGGTACAGAAGCCTGAACACACGCAGCAGCCAGTTTCACAACAGTTTCTACCCAACTGTTGTTAGAATACTAATGGACTCAAACTGTTAACATTCACCTGTACCTGTGTTTTTGTTTTTGCCGCTGTTTACCTATTCTTTACTATCTATGCTACGTAACTTTGTGATCTGCCTGTATTGCTCGCAAGACAAAACTTTTCACTGTGCCTCGGTACACATGACAATAAATTCAATTCAATTCAATTCATGTTGGATATAATTGTACTCTAAGACCCCTTTGCTGCTCTTCCCCACTTTACCTTAAACCTAATAAGTAACCTCCCAATTTGTCTCCCAAAATGTACTACCACCTTAGGGGAGGTGATGGTCTAGTGGCATTATCACTAGTCTATAAATCAGAGATCCAGGTAATATTCTGGGGACCTGGGCTCAAATCCTGCCATAGTAGATGGTGGACTTTGAATCTAATAAAAACCTTGCAATAAGAGTCATATGATCATCAGAAACCATTGTTGGAAATACCCATCTGGTTCACCTCTGCCTTTTACAGAGGGAAATGGCCATCCTTACCTGGTCTGGCCTACATATGACTCCAGACCCACAGCAATGTGGTTGACTCCTATCAGCCTTCTGGCCAATAAATATTGGTCTAGCCAGCAACACCCATATCCCATGAATGAATAAAATAAAATTTCCTGTTCTCCATAACATTGTCTTTCCTCCATACCTTTATCCAAACATTTAGCAAATGGTTTTCTGGTTGTAAAGTTCAATTTGTTAATGTTAAACACTGAGGAACAAAATCTCCCACTCTCTGCTACTCTTTACTCTCACTCTCTGTTTTTTAGTTTTATTTATTCACTCACTCATGAAGTGGACATTGCGAGCAAAGTCAATGTTTTTTTTGCCCATATCCAATTGCTCACGTAAAGGTAATGGTAAGCTGTATCCTTGGGTTATCACAGTCTTTGTAGTGAGGAAATACACCCATATAACGAGATCCAGAATCTTAACACAGCAATGACCCAGAAATGGCCATCCATATTCTAAGTCAGGCTGTTGGTGTGTGGTTAAAGGAGAATTTACAGGTGGTAGTGTTTCCATGTTTCTTCAGGATGGTAGAGATTACAGGTTTGGGAGGTGATTTGAAGAAATGTTGGTGAGTTGCTGCATTCTGTCTGTGGATTGTACAAATTGCAGCCACGTTGTAGTAATGGTAGAGGAAGTGCAGGTTTAAAGTGGTGAATGAGTGTCAATCAGGTGCTGCATAAAGTTGGTATGGAATAATTGCTTCGTGGTAGGGTACAGAAACAGTGCCCTACCTGTGAGCTAGGACGCCCAGATTGAATCACACCTGATTCAGAAGTGTGTCATAACATGCTTGAACAAGCTGATAAACAAATAAATCAATTTGGTGGCTTAATTTAAGATAGTGAGGATGCTTTGAGGACCATGCCAGTGGAACATTACGGTGTGGAACAGTTCAGCAATAGGGATCTGGGTGCACTCACTGACTGTTCATTTGGATCATGGACATTTCTGCGTCTTCTCTTCCTCATCCATTTCAGTTGCTTCTCCAAATCTCTGCAACAAGAGCCATACCCTCATGCTGCTGGCTTGTGGGGGAGATTACGGATTAACATGGATGTGGCTCAGCCAACTGGGCCCCAAGAATGACTGAGAAAGTGACACTGTTAATTTTGCACCCCTAATCATCTGCTCAATTACATTCCTTGTGACAACAAGCCCATCATTATACTGGCATTGGTCACATCTGGCAGAATCACAGAAGGAAATCATTAGTAGGTCAGTTATTGCTCTTCAGCACCTCCCTCTGGTTCAACACAATGGCTAAAAGATGCAAGAACAGCAGACTGGCAAGGGATGAATCTATCATGACTGCTATCAGGATAATGGACATTCACCTGCATGGTTTGTTGCCTGTAATTGCAAAGCAATTGCTCTCTTACTGAGTGTCAGCTTCATCTCTCTCACAATTCAGATGCTGAATGGGCAAAGTCACTTGAGTAGTCAACAGCACCCCAGGAAGTTAATTATCTTGATAAAGTCGAGTGCATTTCCATCCTGCCTCTCCCCATTAATGAAGAAGACAATTAATCCCTTCTGTTGGCATTCAGAACCCTGTATCACTACAACAAAGGTCAATGAATTGATAGATATTAGATACGTTATACTTTGCTTGCTAAAGAATTGAGGACAAAGGTCACCTTTGTAGTTACTGTCAGTGCGGTTCCCATCCTGCTTTGAGGATGTAGGACTGATACTGAAAGGTGATGCTATTCCATCACCTCCTTCCTGGTGAACTGCAACCCCTGATCACACTGCTCATGGCTTGTTTGGAAGTAGCAGTGCAGATGGAGACCCTAAATGGGTAAGGCCACCTACTCGAAACTCACCTCCCCTTTGCCGGTAAAAAAAAACGAGGTGCTTTTCAGGCTTCGCTTTTAACGTTCCGTTTAACAAATAGAACAGGTTCAGATTTCCCAGCTGCTTCGATAGTTCCTTCTGGATCGTGTTTAGCTAGGAGTTTTCATCAAATGTCTAGGAAACCGCACTCAAACAAGAACCCAACAGGATTTAAGGTACTGTGGATATTTTTGACCACACACCATTGCCAGAAATGAAAGCAATATTTTGCAGCGTGTAAAGGAGGAGTTTTCAAGAAGGTGTATGTTAAAGGGAGATGTGAACTTAAACGGGATAATGCATGAGCACTGGATGTTCACATCTGGAAGTGAAAGTGGAAATTACAAAGGTATTGACCAACATTTCCTATTTTTCCTTAAACTCAGGAGTTTTATCAGAGGATGGCAGTGTTGTAAATGTTATACACTTGTAGAAACAAAAGGATATAAATTATAATTATAGGCTATCCAGTTTAATCACCGTGGTAGAGAAACGTTTACAATAAATTAGAACAAAATTTAGTCACTTGGGTAAATGTGGGTTAATTAAGGAAGGAGAGTGTGAATTTGTTAAGGGAGGATGACACTGCCTGAGTTTTCTGATGAAGTAACAGAGAGAGTTGATGAAGGTAATATATTTGATGCTGTGTACGTAGACATCACAAAGGTATTTGGTAAAGTGCTGAATGGACTTCTGAGAATGGTTAGGGTTAGTGTTAGTGTGAAATGATTGGTTGGAAGAGACAGTTTTAAATTAAAGGGTACAATTTAAAAGGGGTGCAGGAACAAAGGGGCCTCAGATGTGTGTATACATCATTGAAAACTGTAGGACTGACTGACAGTGGTTAATAATGCAAATGACATGCTGACTAAATAAGTGTACAAAAACAAGGAAGTTATATTAAACCTATAAAATATTAGTCCAGATTTAACTGGAGTACTGAAAGGATATCTGGGCTTCATACCATTCAAATGATGTGAAAGCATTAGAGAGGGCACTGGAAGGATTTTTACTCACACATTCATGATTACTTCACATCTCAGAGATGAAAAATTACCTGTGGAGTGTTCAATGTCCAGACTCAGGAACGTACAAATTGATTTTGATAAACAATTGCTTTTACAGCAGCAAAGAGAGAGAAAGCATCATGGACTGAACAAGACAGGGATTTGTCTCTCTCCCTCTCTCTCTCTTACCCAAGCTCAGAAACCAGCAGATGAAAAGCATCTTGGAACAACAATAATGGTTTCACTGAGAACACTAGGCATCCGCAGCTTTGGAAACAAAAACAACAGTTAACCAGTTGGACTCAAGTGTTTTTATTCTCACAGCTTTTAAACAATGTAAACTGCAGCAGACTAATTTCCTAATACCCTTCCCCATTCTCTCTGATTTGTAGCTCAGGTACCACTTGTTGTTGTGGATATGTTGGCCGAACTGGGACGGTGATTTGCAGATGTTTCATCCCCTGTCTCAGTGACATCTCTAGTGATTTGGAACCTCCTGTGAAGTGCTGCTGTACTGCGTGTTCCAGAATTTATTTGCTTCTGTTCCTGCTGCTTCCAGTTGCTCGTTGTAGTGGCCGGTATATTGGGTCAAAGTCTATGTGCTTTTTGATGGAGTCTGTGGATGAGTGCCATACTTCTAGAAATTCTCTAGCTGACCTCTGTTTAGCTTGTCCTAATGATCGTTGTGTTGTCCCAGTCGAATCTGTGGCTGTTGTCACCTGTGTGTATCACTACTATCGCGTGTACAGCCACACACACAGATGACAGGGACCATAAATTCAACTGGGACAACACAATGATCAGAGGTCAAGCTAAACAGAGGACAGCCAGAGAACTTCTAGATGCATGGCACTCATCCATGGACTCTACCAACAAGCACACAGATCTAGACCCAATATACCGGCCACTACAATGAGCAACCGGAAACAGCAGGAACAGAAGCAAATAAATTCCAAAAGAGACAGTACAGCAACAATTCACAGGAGGCTCCAAAGCACTAGAGATGTCACCCAGACACGGGACAAAGCATCTGCAAATCACCGTCCCAGCTCAGCGAACGTACCTACAATGATGACATCTCCACTCCTTCACTCAAAAAATCCCTGGAATTAGCTCTTCTACCTTTCTGATGTGTTTAACTAAGTTTACTCAAAGTGTAATAGGCACATGCTAAAAAAAAACAAATTTAAAGTACATTCGGTGTGACTGACTGAGAGGGAGTTAAAAATAGGGGAGCCATGGCCCCACCTCCCTTGATTACTGCTGGCCAGGAAGAGGTTAACTCTGACTGACTGCTATCCTCCATACAGTAGCTCCATTTCATGTGAAAGCCAAAGATCTTGCCTGGCTTTTGTTGTTAACTGGATGTTTATGCATTGTTGCCACAGTCATACTCAGCTTTAGTCAGATGTAAGTCCACAAGCTGAATATCACGTGCTGCACTCACCTCACCAGCACACATCAAGTCTTTAATCCTCTTTTGACACTGTAGCCATGTAAGCAAGGCCAACCCCTCCTCCAATCCTGAGGGAACAGGACTTCCCTTTGAGCTGATTTCACAAATCCGGATGGGCTCTGACATAATGTTCCAATCCTGGATAGATATTTGTACCATGATCTGATAATGGACCAGCAATCTTTTCTTTGTTTAAAGCTGATCAAGTTCCAGATCCTAGGTACTTGCTCGATGAATAAAGCCATTTGGATGCCGTGGTTTTGAACAAACAAACTTAACCTTACCATATAAGTTTAGAAAAGTTTACAATCTACAATGTATATTCCAACATTTAAGAACTAATGTGAGGTAAATATGTGTTAACAGATAAATTGTTGCCTAACACCTAAAAGAGCACATCTAGCAGATGCTGAAGATCTGAAGAATTTATCAGCAACATACCCAGTCTAAAATGGCATTGTGAACTCCATTAAGTTTTGTCTCTTTCACAAAGGATTCCAACTGTTCACTTGCAAAAATCTAGCTTTGAAATTTCCTGGAAAGGTGGTTCCATCATACACTGCTTGATTGACGACTGATGAAATGGGGGTTGAGGGTGTTCTCTCTAAAACTGAATTCCACTTGATTCCTGAGTGTGCACTCCAACATCTACATGACAGCACGCAACATCTTTCACAAACAGCTAGCTTCACAAAGCTGGCACTGCCCTGAGCTTACTCTGAAGTCCTATCTTTCTCAGCTGTAACCAAGCAAACGCTGCTTGTCGGCTGAACTGCTATCTCCTCTAGCAGGCAGCTTCCTAACAGCTCCACTGAGCTTAGCCGTTTCTCAGCGCTTCTGTGTTAACAGTAGGATACTCTCAGCAGCATGGTGTGATCTGGGAAGGCCGGAGCAGGACACTGTCAGTGGTCGGACGGGTCTGGGAAGGCTGGAGTGGGACTCTGGCTGTGGCATACTGTAGTAGCATCGAAGGAAAAGTTGGACTCTCTTTAAGTTTCTTAAAAGTTTTATTCTAAGTTAATGTAAATGTTGCCTATATATGGGCTACAGTACACACTTTTCACTGTATTTAATATTAAATTCACGTGGCAAGAAAGTATATTCTGCATGTTCTAAAGCAGCGGGCCATCAACTCTTAAACTGTTCTGAGTGATCCATCAAAACTGTGCAAGGGGGTCCTTGCTCTAAAATGCTACAATCTTTGCACGTTGCCAACTCCTGCAGCATGAATGGATAGAAAAAATACTGGACTTTATCATATTGTATACTGCATGTATGGATTAAAGAGGCTAATTTCTGCAGATACTGAGCAGCTCACATGCAGCAAGATTCTGCTGTAGCTCCTGGTGAGTATGTTTCTTTAAACTATAAAGCAGCACAGGCTCCAGTTTGAACAACCCCAGCATCTAACAATTCCATTGCACAATATTCATTCTTTACAGAAAACAAAAATAGTGTGAGTAGGTACTACATGGTGTGTGCTCACCCAGAGCCAGAAATCCATTGTATACTATTCGGGTTACCTTTCTCATCCAAAAGCAACAATAGGCACATTGCCTCATTCTGCCCGTTTGCCAAACTGCAGCATCATGCTGTACATGTTCTCAGTTTTATCAAACCTATAACAGCCAAACTGGCAGACCTGGTAGGGGGGCGGTCACCAAAACCATCAGTAAGAAGTGCACTTCCTGGTTCCTCATTAGGACTCCTTGCCACAGTCGGATGTGATTCTGTTTGCCTGGGCCTCAGTTCATTCAGATCCTCTTCCCACACACTCAGTTAATGCTGCAACTCCACACTTGGAAAGAACTGACAAGGATAACACACCCATCATTTGCTTGGTTCTAATAAAACATATAGTAAGTTATTGTACAGTGAGTTCTTGCTGAAAATTAGGACAAGTGTCAGAGAGTGGCTTGTGTGTGGAATGAACTGCCAGAGAAATGGTAGATGCAGGTTCAGTTACAATGGTTCAAAGACTTTTGGATGGATTCATGAATAGGAAATGTTTGGAAGGCTAAGGGCCAAGTGAAGGCAGGTGGGACTAGTTTAGTTTGGGAACGCGGTCAACATG